>NW_020941197.1:17498930-17534014 GCF_900497805.2 Vombatus ursinus
GAGAGAGAGAGAGAGAGAGAGAGAGAGAGAGAGAGAGAGAGAGAGAGAGAGAGAGAGAGAGAGCACATTTAAAGAGCTGTTACTGGCTAATAATTATTCAAGAGAAGAGGCAGGATGGTCACTGGAAAGAACCTTGGATTTAGAGTCAAAGCACTTCAGTTCAAATCCCCACCACAAGCTACTTGTGTGACATTGGAGTAAGTCACTTAACTTCTGCAGACCTCAGTTTCCTCATCTGTAAAATGTTGGACGGATGGCCCAAGAGGTCCCTTCTAGCTCTACATCTCCAACTGCAGGAAGGGATCTTGGTATAGAATGTTAAGGATAATGAGGATTTTCCATCCCTTAGGCTGTTCGTCTATAAATAGAGGTATTTAATTTACTGGGGAAGACTATGGAAATACCTTGATTTGCATCTGGAGAGTGTGCAGAGATTTGGAGGCCTCTGATGTCTGTCGGTTAGCATGGTTGAGCTGTACCTCTATCTCATTGAGGTCCCCTTCCATCTTCTTCTTTAGCCGAGACGCTTCAGCTTGGCTCTTGGCTTCCAAATCCAAAGTTGACTGCAGAGAATCAATGGTGCGCTGCTGGTCTCTCCTAGTTTTCAGATGACAGACAGAAAACAAATGTGTGTGTGTGTGTGTGTATGTGTTTGATTAAGAAGGATTACCTGGTGAGTTTACAGTGATTTAGGCAACAAGAAGAATTTGGGGTCCCTATTTTCTGAGCTAACAAAATTGGGTCAGAAATCTTTTTGCTTAAAAAAAAAAACCCTTGAGGGGCAGCTAGGTGGTGCAGTGGATAGAGCACCAGCCCTAAAGTCAGAAGGACCTGAGTTCAAATTTGACCTCAGACCAAACACTTGACACTTACTAGCTGTATGACCCTGGGTAAGTCACTTAACCCCAATTGCCCAAAAAAACCCCAAAAAACAAAAAAACAAAACCATGAGATTGACATATTAGGCCAGTATGTGTATATACATCACTGGTTTATTCAACCAGCATTTAATGGACTTTATTGTAGCGGGGAAAGTGATGGCCTTTGAACAAGAAGGCTTAGATTAGAATCCTGGTCCTGTCATTTGACTGGTTGTGAAACTTTGGCCAAGTCACTTAACTTCTGTGGACATCAGCTCTCTCCTATGTAAATGAAGGTATTGAACTCTAAGGTCTATCCCAGTTCTGACCATTCTATGAATCTCTCCCAGCCCCAAACACAGGATGTTTAAAGATAAATAAGTCATGGCCTCTGCTCTTAAGGAGCTGACAATCAAGTCTTAAATAAAAATTTAATTTCCCATGACAATATACTGGAACATTTAAAGCATAAAAGGCAATTTTCTCTGCCCACAATAGGTGCTTAATATTTGTTGAATTGAATTAAGTTGAATACAATTCCTTCTATACATCTTAGTTTTAGCCTCCTAGGCTAAGAGGCCTAGGGCAAACAATCACTCCAATTCCTTGTACCTGGGGTCAGCTATGCACAGAGACATCCTTTCATACATTCAAAGCTGCTTCCCTGTCTAGAAATCTGCCCACAATCCATGATGAAGAGATACCCCAGCATCTCTTTAGAGTATGCCCTTGGCAGCCATGAAGTTATGAGCTGAAGACAATGAAGTAACTTGTAAAAAAAAAAAAATTGAACTATTTTGTAGGAAAAAAAGAGTATTGTACATGGGATAGTACGTTACAAACTCAAGACAACTCATAGACAAAAAGGTTAACTCCTACATCTGTCGCCCTTCTCTGCAAAAAGTTGATATGGACCATCCACTCAGTCATCACCAATATGTTCTCTCCCTTGAAATGTCATCCAAGAAGAGCTCTGGACTGCATGTTTGTCTTGGAATGTTCTCTGAGGGCTCTGTCAATGATTAGACAACAGAATAAAACCTCCAGAATCCATTCAAATGGCAGGGGAAAAGAGAATGGAGAAGAAATTGTTCAAACTTTTCTTTCTTTGTGAAACAGAACAGATGGTACATTATAGCCATTGAAATATGAGCTACTTAAGGGAAGTTCTTGTGTTCTTGCCTTTCTTTGTGTGTCCCTAGGATTGTATCTCCAGTGCCTGGTACATATTAAGAGCTTAATAAATGCTTATTGACTGACTAACTATATTAAAGTAGGAGAAGAAAGAACACAACAAAGGATTAGTGGAGAAATCTAAAATCAGAGACGGTCTTAGGAAATTCCAATATATGGTCCAAAAAGTAGGTGGTCAGTCATGCACAAGTATCAACAACTAGGTAGGTAGCCTGAGTAATACAATGGGAACTCCAAGAGGTGAAAAGACCAGAGGAAGCCTTCTAGTATGTTGAATAGAGCCTTTATGGAACATCTATGGGGAAACATTGACAGAAATTGTACAGGAGGAGAAGGCATGGAGGGAGCACTTGTGAATGGGTGGAGGGAGTTATCTACATGAATGAAATTGCCAATCCATAAGAGTATCATATCTGGGAGGCTGCAGGGTTTCTTTGCAGCCACACAGTCCATGCAGCAATTTCATTTGCAAAGGATGAAAGCATTCTGTTAGCTGCCCAGCAGTAAAGCCATGGAGGTGCAAGCTCTCCACTGTGCACTGCTCATTAGCAAGTTCTATGAATGGGACAGAGCTTAAGAAGGGCAAAAGGAGCCTTCATTTTCCTCTCAAACAGTTCAGCAACATAAACAGAAAAAAAAGTATCAGGTGCTGTGTCAGAAAAAAAAGAACACTAGGAATTTGAATTAGGACTGCTTCATTGTGTTTAATAAAGTAAGCCCATTAAGAACAAAGGCCTCTTTCATAAACACAGGAGGAACTGAGGGATGGAGAGTGAGTGATATAGCTTATCCCTCCATGTATCCGAGTAGTGATAGAATCGAGGGCAAATGAGATGGAGGGCCCACTGTCTCTGACTATAGGCAATGAGGTATCGTGAAGAGGGTTTGTACTCAGGAAGAGCTGAGTTCAAATCTCACATCAGACATTTCTTTGTGTAACCTTAGACAAGATACTAAACCTCTCTGAGCCTCAGTTTCCTCATCTGTAAAATGAAGGGGCAATGATAGAATCTACCTCACAGGGTTGTTGCAGAGACTAAAAAGTACTTTATAAACCTTACATAGACACTTCAACTGTTGTGATAAGCAGAGGTTAAAATCAGAATGTGGTAACATCATTGTTTGTACAGATGCATTACTACTTTCTTGATCTACTGTACTGGGTGAATATTTCTCTTTCATCTGCACATCTTTTCTTTCAAATATTTCAATATTTCTTTCTGCAATCCTCCCCCACCTCCAATTCCTTTTCTTCTAGGTGTCACACAGGGTTAAGGAATAGTGGTGGGAGGACTGTGATACAGACAGATATAGGTGGGTGAACTTAACACGAATTCTAAAGCTCTTACATTGGAAAAACCAAGTGGTGTTTTTACAGCACCAGAACATTTCTCTCAAAGCTACTTCTTTTAAGAGTCATTCATTTAAGAGCCTTGAGTGAAAATCCTCTATATGGGAATGTGTTCTGCTCAAACTTTCCATTGTCAAGACAACAAATAGTCATGCTGTAGTTTTGCAACCATGCTCACTTCTAAGTTTAAAGTGGTGAGAATTAATTTTTTTAAAAAAAGTTTCATAGAAATCTACCAGCAGATAAATGTTTTAGAAGCTGTTTTTCATCAGTGTGAATATATTCATGCCAATCAATACCTTATATATAGATTCTAGAAATCTTAAGAGATGGCCTTGAGGAAGCTTTCATTTCATAGGCAAATAGTACACTCCATGACCAAGGACAGTTTGCTAGAAAGTCCCCCTACTTGAAGCATACCCACAACTAGAGGAGAGGAAATAGATAAATGAACATGTGGTCAAATCTAGCATCAAATGAAAAAATAAAATGAATTCTCCATTTTATCAAAATGAACTCAATCATTTAACTGATCAAACATTAATTTAAAGCTAATTCCTCCTAGTACTATCACATCTCTAGATCTGAAGAATAATGGTCTTATTCTCTGTCATTTGTCTGATTTCATTTTAAGAAACCTTTATGAATTAATTAACTAACAAAGTCTGGTAGGAACCAAAGTGGCAGTTAAAGATGTCAAAGATGCGCTCAACTCTTGTTGCTTAGCAATGGAATGAACGGAGCCATTCTCTGCCAAAGAAGCATGAGACAACAGAGGATTCCCAGTCAGAACTGGGCATCTTTATTTGGACCCACAATGCTTCAGTCATGTTTGCAACTTTAGAGAAGTAGAGAACTTTTCAGAGAAGGATTACAAAGAGAAGAGGTGATGGGGTAGTTAGCAATCATGGAAGCATCATTGGGTTCTTTGAGCTGTGTCTTGGTCTTTGTTAGCATCTACCTCTCAGGGTTGTTGTAAGGATAAAATGAAATCACGTTTGTCAAATCATCCAGTCAGTTAATAAACATTTATGAAGCACCATTTATGTGCCAGGTACTATGCTAAGTACTGGGAACACAAATATGAAAAAGAAAGACAATGCCTCCCCTCAAGGAGCTTACAATTCACTGGGGTAGATAACAAACAAAGAAAGTTGAAAAGTGGAAGGGGCTGGGTGAGAGTACCCAACTCAAGGGAATGATAAAAAAAAGTCCAAAGAAGTGCAACTGGATGGGAAATGAAGAGTTGCCTTGCCTGGAGATCCCCCTTAAGTCAAAGTTTGGGTGGGAGTTTTCTACTCCATGCACCATTCAGAAGGATCCCAGGGTGCTGATGAGGTGTGAGTACCAAGCACTTTGTAAACCTCAAAGCACTGTATAAATACTAACTATTATTGTGGTGGAGGTTGTTTCAGGACGTATCTAAAGTCTTCATAGAACAAAGAAACTTTAAGAAAAAATCTACCTCTATCTATGGTCCACCACATGACCTAGCATAGTAAGAACCATGCAAGTTCTAGAAACTTGTAGAAAGCTAGAAAGTTCCCTTACCTGAAGTAACCCCACAACTAGAGGGGAGAAATAAATGAAGATGTTGCCAAATCCAACATCAAATGAAAAAATAAAAATAAATATCCATCATATCAAAATAAATACGATTATTTAATAGGTCAAACATTCATTTAAAGCTTAAACTAAATAAAGTAGTCACAACTCATCTTTTTAACTAACTAGGCCCTACTAAATACTATCTCTTTCGGCCTCTGTTATTAACACATGGAGCACAGTTCTCAATCAGAAATGCAATTTCTATTTTCCCTTGGTTTGCTTTAGTTTAGTTTAGCTGGGATTTGGAGGATATGACTGATGTTTGCAAAAGGCCCGGTATTCACCTAAGTAACAAGGTAAGTCAACTATATTCATGCGTTAGTAGATGGGGCTTCCTAACAGATAAATTGTTGCTCTGTCTTCTGGTGGGTATCTAAGATTTAACTGATTGATCTCTAAGCAGACTATCAAGACCACACCCCCTTCTCTGTGACTAGCAGAGATTACTAGGAGAAAGAAGAATTCAGCCAACAACCAAACTTTCACTGTTAGCCATAATTACCCATCAATGACAGTGATCATAAGATTTGAGGAAATCATATGTAGTACCCCGTTAAGAAAAGATTGAAATCCCCTGGGTTAGGATGTCAGAAAAGTGTCTCTACTTATATACTTAGTACCCAACCAGCTAGCCAACAATACCATCACTATTAGGTCTCCAGATGAGATAAGTATAGAGGCAGCTGAAATTGAAACAGAAACTTGCCTCAGGATCATGGTCCTCAAATCACTAGGCTTGGACAAACCATACCCCAGGGAACAGAAAGAACAGACACATGTGATTGCTATCCACTGTCTTTCATTTCTGAAAAATTGTGGTGAACAGGAGAAGTGATAGAGAATTAGACATGGGCAAGGGCCATTCCAATTTTCAAAAGAAGGTAGAGTTTGCAAATGATAGGCCAGAAAGCTTGATTTTGGTTCCTTGAAAAATGATAGAATATAATATTGAAGGCATAGTTCATGACTACTTTTGTAAAAAAGCAATGACAGTTTAGAAATAGCATGGCTTCATTAAAACAAGTCATTCTCTCCACTCCCTTTTGGATAGGACCATTGGACTGGTAGATCAAGGAAATGCTGCAGACATTGTCAAGTGCCTTACAAATGAGTTTGTCTCCCATGATATTCTCTTAGACAACACTGGAACAAGTGTTCTAGAGTAATAGTTGTTAGGTAGACTCAGTGGAATGGACAGAGCAAACTATTTCTTAAATTAGCACGTAAATAGTTATATTAACATATTGAATCACACTTGTAGAACATAAGCTCCTTTGGAGACTATATTTCATTTAATCATTGTATCCCAGAATCTAGCAGCCACCAGTAGGTATAGTATTAGGTACTAGTAAGAGTAGTACCTAGTATGTACTTAATAATGTTTCTAATATTGAGTCAAAATGTCAAATGAAGCCAAAAGGTCAAATGAAGATATGTCCTTGGGTTTTTGCAGCACTTTCATCAATAACTTGGAAGAAGGAATAGGTGGTATGCTTATCAAGTCACTTAACCTCTCAGCCTCAGTTTCCTCATCTGTAAAATTGAGACAATAGCAGGATTGTGATGATCAAATGAGATAATATAGGTAAAGCACTTTGGTTTAGCATTAACTTGCATACAGATGTTAGCTATCATTATGATCAGATTTGTAGATGTGACAAAGGAGAGTTCACATGTTGGATGAAAGAATCAAGATCCAAGTTTGGCCAATGTACTAAATCTAATAAGGCAAAATTTAGTAGGATAAATGTCTAGTGACATCACTTTTTTTTAACCTAAGTATATGAATTCATATCACTTTGTGTGAAAAGGATCTAGGGTCTTGGTTGGCTGTAAGCTTGGCGTGAGTCAAATATATGAGTTAGCAGGTAGGAAATCCCACACAATCTGAGAGTGCATCGAGGGAAGCATAGCATTGAGAATAAGGGAAATGATGTGCCTGTTGGACTGAACACATAGAGTGTACTATATTATGGGTTCTGTGTTTCGGGGAAGAACATTGCAAGCTAGGACACATGCTTTCAGGATGCTGAAAGGACTAAAGGTGCTGAAGGTTGGTTCAAAGAACTATGTCCTGGTGGAAAGACTGTAACATTCTGAACACATAGAACTTGAATCCCATTTTTTCTGCTTACTATTTGAAGGACCATGAACCAGTCATCTTACTGCCCCAAATCTCAGTTTCTTCATTGGTCAAATGATGGGGTCGGTCTCAATGACCCCAAAGTTGCTTCTTGCCCAAAGATCCTACAATCCTAAGAACTAGGGATGTTTGGTATGGAGAAGAGAAGCTTTGGTGAGGGTAGATCAGGGGCATACTACTATATTCAAATATTTGAAAGTCTATTATCTGGAAGAAATATTAGGCTCATTCTATTTGACCCAGAGCTAGGAGTAAATGGTAGAAGCTGTGTAGAGACAGATTTTAGCTGGATGCAGGGAAATCACACGCCTAGTCATAGGAGTAGTTTAAAAGTGGAATGGATTGCTTTGAGTTCCCCATCACTGGATGGTTCCAAGCAAAGGCTGAATGACTACTTGTCAGAGATGATGTTGAGGGGATTACTGTTCAGGTTTGGGTTGGATAGATAACTTCTGAAATGTCTTTCTTTTTTTCTGATTTTATTTTATTTTATTTTATTTTTTAAACAACAGATTTGGGACATGATAAGAAATAACTATGTTACATTTTCTTTTAAAAAAAATACCTGCCGTGTTCTACAGAAATGGAATAAATAAGATTTTAAAAATTCAAAAGTTTATATACATATTTATAAAAACAACCAAGTTGGAAGAAATTAAACAATGCTGAGTTGTCCATGAAGAAAGAGGTCTGGGTGAAGAAAGGCACTTTCAACCTTAAGAAACCAGACATCTTTAGGTATAGAACTGGTCACATTTCACTTCTAAAAACCTCCAAGAAAGAACTCCTTGTGACCTATGAGAGACATTCAAACTCTTAGCTTGGTATTCAAAGTCCTTCAGAATCTGGCAACCTACTTTTCAGCCTTAACTCAAATTCGTTTACTCTATAGTAACTATACTTCAGTTTAACTGGATTACTTGTCATCCTCTATTTGCACATCCCATGCTTTCCCACTTCACTGCCTTTGCTCATGCAGTTCCCCATGTTCCGCATGCCTTTATAGACTGACTGCCAATCTCCTAAATCAGAGGTGTCAAACACATGCCCCACAGGCTGCCTGTAATACTCCAAAGTGCTGTCTGAACCAAAAACGTAATTGGGAACTATTTAACAAAATAAATAAAAATATGAGAAAACATAGGTAACATTACATCTTAAAACTAAGTCAATATGCGTCCTACAGGGATCCTTATGTAACAGATTAGTGGCCCCTGTTTCTGTTCCAGTTTGATATCACTGCTCTAAGGCCTGGCACAGATGTCAGCTCTCTCTCGAAGCCTTCACTGACTTCCCTAGTCAATGATCTTATCCCTTTCCCAGAACTTTCCCAGTCTTTCTTTACTCTCTTGTATGTATTTACACATTATTTTGTATTATAGTAAAGGAAAATGATATACATCCAAATGACAAGCCCCATGAGGGCAGGGATTTATCTTTGCATCTCTCCCACTGAAACAATGCTCTATACATGAATAAATGTGGATTGAACTGAATCCCTGTGGATCTATTTACTACTAACCAGTTTTAGACATCTTGTTTTACCCTTGGATGCTGATTTCTTTGATTTTTAATGCTTATCAGCCCCTCCCATTTTGGGGATGCCTTTAATATCTGCTCCTGGAATCTGACCCAATTCTCCCAGGTCCCCTCTATTCATGACTTACCATGAAGCTATCATGCACTCATATTCAATAGCATAAACTCTGCCATTCTGGTATTCTAGGAACAGAGCCATGTGGCCACTGCCCACCACCACACAGAATGGGCTGTGGAGACATTCTAATGCCTGTTCTGAACGTATCTATTACTATAGTTGCTATGAATCATTGACTAAAACTCTTGAACAGCACAGCCATCCCCCCCGCCTCCGCCTCCCCCTTTGTTCAGTTCTTCATTTCTCATGCCTAGCCTCTGGTCCTTTCTTTTCCAAACTGTTAGATAGCTGTTTAGACCCACTGCTTCCTTTGCACTAAGATTATAATAACTGGCAAATTGCTCCACACCACTCACATGTGCCTGATGAGATACAGCCTCTCTGAGGATTCATTTTTCCTTGGCTGAGTTTATTTATAGGAATTCATTTGACACTACCTGAAATCATTTTATTTAACTGTGTAAGAAGGCATTTATTTTCCTCCTCCTCAGAGTAGGGCAATTCTTGAGTCCTAGTGTTTCTGCCTTTCATCAAGAAAGTCCATTTGGACATTGACATAGGGCCTTAGAAGTAGAAATGATTCATTCACTACAATTCATTGTTTAGGCTCAAGTTTTTATATACTAGGGCATAGGTAACCTAAAGCATGAGGTACAACTGAATTTTGTTTGACATCCTCATTAAAAACCTGACCCAAGTAGGAGTTTCTTCTGACAATGGACTGTAGAAATGAGCCAATTACAGAATATATTTGAATGGTTTTGGATTTATAAAAAGTGTCTTTTTCCTTTTTATTTTTTAAAATATTTTCCAAACATATGAGGAAAATTATCTGACACCTGAATGGTAGACTTGAATTTCTTTCTTCTCTTGCCCACAGAAGAAGCAGTCTTCCTAACAATTGAGGGGATATTGAGAGGAAAGATTGAAGGCATACATATGTATACCATGAACCCAAGTAACCCAGAATTAGCAATATCCCTGTCCTCAGACTGCCGGCACTGCTTTCAGTTCAGCCCCTGAAAGCCATCATCCAAGGGAGGAACCCTTGTGGAGAACAGGTTCAATATTTCTACCACTGAGACCAGCTGCTGAGCAATGACCAGCAATGAAGTAGTCAAGCCAGTCTAGCCGGAGACACAAAACACCAAGAAGAAACAGGAGCTGGCATGTGCCAGGAGGTCAATCCTTCTCAATCACCATCTCCTTTCAGACCCTGAGAACCTGTGGAAGAGAAATGCCCCCTGCCCTTGTGAAAAAGGAGCTTGCTACATCCACCACCACCACCATCAACTGGAGATCAGCTGCTACCAAACTGGCAGGTAAGGCCAAAAATCTAGGGGACAGCAGGGCCCTTTTGACCACCAGGCCCGACTTCCCTCCCCTGCTCTCCCAGCCATGGTCCCCAGAGGTAATGCTTGTGAAAATGCAACCTGGCCACTGTCTCTGCAGGTGTTGTGGCCCAAACTACTGAAGACACAGAAAAGAAAGTTCTTACTGCCAAAGGCCTTGACATCGTCAAATGATTCAACAGCAGAAACCAGTCTAGTTTTAACTAATTTAATGAAAATACCATTAAAGAAAATACATTACCATCTGCTTTGCCACTACATCATAAGAACCAAAGGGACCTTTTCATTGACCTTGGGGTGAAATCACCTATACGTAATACTTATGCACTTATACGTAACAACAACAACAAACAATAATAGCTAATATTTATATGCTGCTTATTACATGTAAGTCATTGCACTTTATAATTATTATTTCATTTGATCCTCACCACGGTTCTGGAAGGTAGGTGCTATTATTATCCCCATTTTACAGATGAGGAAACTTGAGGCCAACAGAGGTTAAATGACTTGACCAAGGTCACACAGCTAGGAAGTGTAGTTCCTCAAGAATAGGGGTTGACTTGCTTTTCTAGTTATGTCTCTGGCACTTAGCCCAGCGCTTGGCACATAGTAAACATTTAATAAATGCCCTTTGATCCGTTCCTTCAAATCAGATAGAAAAGATAATCACAAATTCCTGGTGTTTCTAATAGTACCTTTCATCTATAAAGTTTGAAGGGCTTTGTAAACAGATTCACTGATCTTCGTTACCCCCTTCGGAGACAGGCAAAGGGCTCCTTTTATCCCCTTCATTTAATTGAGGGACTGAGAAATGGCATATTTAACATCCTCAGGATGGGATGCGTGGCACTAAGGGAGGTGGACTCTTTCCTTGGTTGTTTTTAAATTCATCGTCCTGACTCCTTTTCTAATCCTGCTTCAACAGAGATTCAAGAAGCCGTTTAAATCTGTCTTCACACCAGACCTAGCAGATGCTGTAAAGTAGGCAATGGGTCCCTGGGGAGTAACAGTATGTAGGGTAAGTAAAAGTCTTTTTGTGCCACAACTGAATCCTGGAAAGCAGGGTTGAGGGGAGAGAAGATTCCTCTTTCTTATTTTAAAGTTGGTGTCAGTAAGCTAACATTTACTACAGTGATTCTCCAAAATAAATAAATAAATGAATGAAGAAAAAATTCTACTCTCATGAGGAATCATAACAATTGAAATGGGTGAGCATCACCACAGGAGAATTGAAACATACACGTTAGTCCGTTAGTTAACACAAGCAGGTATTAAGTGCCTAGTCCAGGGGTGGAGAAGCCGCGGGCTGACGGGCACATGTGGCTCTCTATACCCTTGGGTGAGGCCTTTTGACTGAGTCCAAGTTTTACAGAGCAAATCCCTTTTATTGAAGGGATTTTTTCTGTGAAGTTTGAATCCAGTCAAAAGGCTGCACTTGAGGACCTAGAGGGCCACCTGTGGCCTGGAGGCCGAGGATTCCCCACCCCTGGCCTAGTAAATGCCAAGCACTGTGCTAAGCACTGGGGATACAAAAAGACGCAAAAGACAGTACCTGCCCTTACTGAGTTTATAATCCAATGAGGGAGATGATAGGCAAACAACTACATACAAACAAGCTCTAGACAGAATAGGAAATTATCAGAGGAAAGGCAACAGAAGTAAGAGGGACTGGGAAAGGCTTCCTGTAGAAGGTAGGGTTTTAGCTGGGACTTGAAAGAAACCAACAAATCATCGAGTCAGAGATGAGGAGGGAAAACATTTCAGGGATGGTGGATAGCCACAAAAAATGCCCAGAGCCCAGAAAAGGAGTGTGACTTCTCTTCAAAAACTTAAGCCATTTTGTTGAGTTTTTTATAAGGTCAAGTTTAATGTAGTAAGTATTAAACTTGTGCCACGTTTTATACTTATGCTTCATAATATAATGATGATGATATACCACCTGTAATATACTTCTGTATTAGGCAAGTTTTGTTTATTTCATGAATATTAGATGTACCATGCTATATATGTTGGATATGTATATTATATATTAAGCCAAATTGTTTATAATTTTTAAAATCTGGATTATTCAAAATTTTACAGAATATCTAATGAAACACATGACACACTCATGATGCTATAGCATCCCCTTCAAGAATCATTGATTTATTAAACACATACTATAGGTAAAGGAATGTAGTTTGACTTGTGAGTAGTTATCAAGAAAATTGTAGACATGGTCACTTTCCTACAATCTCAGGGTGGAAAGGGGACAACACATGAAAAGAAGTGCATCCTTCCACCACCACTACCAGCAGCAGCAGCACCAAAAAAAAAAAAAAAAAAGCAGACTATATGGAAGTCTACATACAAAACATTCAAGCTAGTAGCAGTGACTCAGAGCCAGTTCTTAATCTCTCTCTCTCTCCCTCACACACACACACACACACCATGAAAGGTAGGCAACTGAGATGATTTTTTGGGCAGTCAGAGATTCTGGGTTAGTAGATTCCATGATCTGCTAAATGAGAGTAAGACGAGCAGTGTGACTATAAAGACATAATAAGTTCAGTTTGGTTAAAGCTAATGAAGGAAATACATAATGACTACTCATTATAGCAGTCTTAAATACCTCAAGTTTTCAATTTCTTCTTCTTTCTCTACAAGTTTTCTTTCAAGTTCTACTTTAGCCTCCAAGACCTCAAATTGAAAATGAAGAATTTTGTTCTCTTCACGTTCCAAGACACCCTGAAATCAAATACACAAACTGAATTTGTTTTTAGACAACCAAACTTAAATTTTATTTCTTTTATTTTGATGAAAGAGCCACATCATTGATCAGGCAATTAACCAGCATTTATTAAACACTTACTGTATCTCCAAAACCGTGATAGGTGCTAAGAATACAAATACAGAAAAGGGATGGTCCCAGCTCTCATAAAGCTTACATTTTACTTAAGAGCACGCTGTTTTGAGGACAAAGATCTCTTTTGAGTTCCTGGGGAAAAAATGCAGGGTTTTAACTAACCTTTTTCAGGGATCAGAGCAAGATCAGAGGTAATCGAGCAATCTGGTCTACACTGTAATCTTTGTCTTCCATTTTCAGTGGGTCATTCTAGCTGCTATTCAACAATTAAATTTTTTAAGGTTTTAAAGGTATTAAAAGGTAAATACTTTTTTAAGGTATTTAAAAATAGGTTATAGAAAAAAATAGTTATGGTAGGGACTAAAAGCTTGGATTCCTTTGACAAATCCACCAGTGGTAAATTCCTATAATATATATATATATATAATATATGTAAATAATTATATAATATATTATATATGTGAATAATTATATATAATATATGTAAATAAATATACATGAAAGGTAAAACTTAAACATAAAATCATTGAGAAGTTCATGAAGCTATTCAATAGATTCTTAGAAATGTCAGAAGTAAGATTATGAAGTCACTAATGTATTGCTTGACTGAAGGAAGGAGATAGTATAATGTAGTAGAAAGAGTTTTGAATTAGGGAGTTAGGAGGTTTAAAATTTTTTGCTCTACTACTAGCTACTAGTAGAAGACCCTTAACTTTTCTATGCCTCAGTTTTCTCATTAAATACAATTGATGATCTCATAAGTCCCTTCCAGTGCCAAAACTGTTATTCTTAAGAGCAGGACTCTGAAAATAGTAATGTTGATTTTGCTATGTGGTAAGCACTGGTGGATATTTTAAAAATAGACAGAGAGTCAAGATATTAGGAATTTTAGTCATGCTCACCTCCTACCGCCCTGATTTCTAATCTGTCACCTCAATCAAAAGGAAACAAGCTAAAAAAAACCAAACCCAACATTAGATGGCTGTTTCCTCAGGGTGAGCCCATGTAGCTCCTGCAGGGGAAACTGTATAACCTCTAACCCTGAAGAATTCACTGGAAAAAAAAAAAGTTTAATAAAAGAGTTGGAGAAGGTGACCTAGTATAACAATTTAGTTTGGGTTTTTCAAAATGTTTCTGATAAGCTTTCTCATAATGGTTTGCCCAGAAAAAGAAATAAATCAGTTGTACAAATTGATGGAGCCCATGTTGATTAAGCTTTCATGAATATGGCCGAAGTTGGAATCAAATATATGTGGGCAGAGAATAGTGCCATCTAGTGGTAACAAACGATTCAAGGAATACAATTTTAGCACTAGACCCCTTATTAGGCCAATAAGCAGAACAGCCTATATGCGGTGATCTGATACCTCTGACCCAAACTCTCCCCTTGCAGCCAATCATAGTGTCTGAAATTTCCACCATTTTCTCTATACTCCTTTGGATCAATGTATTTTCTCCAGGAGCTCTCTTTCCCAATGCAAATGTCTTATTTTGGAATAAATAATAAAGTTATCTTCATAGTTCTTCCTCCTCCAGGATCAAACTCTTCTAAATAGATTACAACCTTTTTAAGAGAAAGGACTGCAAAAAAAAAAAAAGAAAGAACTGCCTCTTCATTGTCTTCTAATTTCCTTCAGCCTAACACCATTTTATCAAGGACAGTCCTTCCTATTATTGGATATGCTCTATTAGTACCCTGGGGCCATCTCCAGTTGTCCTGATCTCTATCCGGCCACTGGCCCCAGATGACTCTGGAGGAGAGAGTGAGATTGGTGACGTTGCACAGTCCGCTCTCACTTAAATCAAATTCACTTGCAAGTCATGGCATCACCTCCCTGATGTCATGGTTGTCTTCTAGAATGAAGGGCAAACAAGAACAACAACAACAACTAGCAATCTGAAGGACCTCAAGAAATGTTTGTGGATGAAAGGAAAACAAGGCTGACTACCTAACAATTCTACTTGTCTACTGAGGATTTCAAGCACTTTTAAGGAAGAAACCATGATTTCTTCATTTTTGTATCTCTGCCAGTGCCTACCGCACTAAGTACATTGCATGTCAACAACACTAAATAGATGTTTCTTGAATGAATTCTCTATCCATAGACTTAATATGTGAAACTTCTTTCTCAGGCAGGAATCTTAAACAACTTTAAAGATGAGACCTCTGGAACAATCTTCCTCAGTATAGGATATGCTTTTGATGGGTAGTTTCCTTTTGTCATACTCTCCAATGGTCTGTGTGGCACTATTTAAATGCATTTACTCCTCAGATACACATATTTTAAATTGCAGAGGTACTTTTTTTCTAAGGGCAAAATAGAATGAACAATTTAATAGAAAAGAAACTTATTAACAATCCAATGAACATATCTAGTAAATAGTTACTCCATCTTTCTCATGCATACTGAGAAGAGCATTTTAATTGCCAGCTAATGTCCAAGGGGCAAAGGGAAGAGACTTTTTTTTCGTGAGACCTAAGTCAAGAAATAATGAAGAAGGTGACATGCCTCAGTGGAAGGAAATATTCTTAGTATACAGAAGGCCTGAATTTGAAGCCTAATATCATAGTATGGTGGATAGAGTGCTATACTAGATCCACAAGACCTGGGTTCAAATCTCCCCTCCAAAATGAGTAAAATGCTACCTTTGTCACCTGTCTCAGAGGGTTGTTATGAAGCACAAATGAGATAATACATGAAGTCCTTTGTATACTATGAAGTAAACATTATATTACATAAAATTCTTTGTCAACTATAAAATGCTACATGTTAGCTATTAGGTAATATGTTATTTTCATGCTAATAGCTGACATTTAAATAGCACTTTCCGTTTTACAAAGGATTTTACATTCTACTTTCTTGCTTTGCTATTTTTCAGTCATTCAGTTGTGTCTGACTCTGTGACCCCAGGGACCATAGCACCCGAGGCCCTTCTATCCTCCACTGTCTCCCAAGGTTTGCCTAAGCTCACGTTTATTGCTTCTATGACCCTACCTATCCATCTCATTCTCTCCTGTCCCTTTCTCTTTTTGCTTTCAATCTTTCCCATCATCAGGGTCTCTTCCAATGAGTCCTGTCTATCTTAGAGGGTTGCCATAAAAGTCAAAGGTCATAATGTATAAAACAGCCTTTGGAAACTATAAAATGTGATATATCAGCTATTTTAAATTAATGTTAGTAAATAATAATAAATATCACCAATGCCTATATAGCATTTGACAGTTTACAAAGTGTTAGATAAAAAAATTAAAAATAGAGGCAGCTAGGTGGCGCAGTGGATAGAGCACCGGCCCTGAAGTCAAGAAGACCTGAGGTCAAATCTGGCCTCGGACCAAACACTTGACACATACTAGCTGTGTGATCTTGGGCAAGTCACTTAACCCCAATTGCCTCACCAAAAAAAAAAAATTACAAATAATTGACTAATGCATATAAGTACCTAATGACTATGTTTGAGGGAATTTTACATTAATCATGAACTCGAAGAGGTAGAAACACACATCACGGTATCTGTCTTATTCAGCACCATTACTCAAGCCAGCAGGAGAGACCTGCTTGGTTGTGTGTACGAGGGAAATGCAAACCTTCAGCTCTTCCCAGGGATAATACCTCGGCTTTTTCCAGGGCCACCTGGGCCTCTGATTTTTCCTGTTCAGCCAATCTCTTGACCTTTTCCATCTCAGACAGGTTCTTGTTTCCTTCTCTAATCTGGTCTGTCAGATCAGAGATTTCTTCTGAAGAGACAGAAAGAAGAAAAACCATGTTAGTGATGGGTACCAGCTTCAGTTTCATTAAGACTGATACAGCGCTAATATATAGTGACTCTTTGTAACATTAATTTCCCCTCCCTTTTTACCCTCCCCCCTCCCCCCTTTCCTTTTTAATGGTGCTTATCCAAACAGACTGGAAACAGACTAAAGCCAGAGAATATGCATCTTCTAAGATGCTCTCATCAGTTCTTCTGCTCTCCTATTAGGAGGATTCAACAACTACCGAATGCACAGCTACTGAAGAGCGTGAGGAACGTGGATTTAGGCAGATTTGTTCTTTGCCTGCATCCAAGCATAAATCTAGATAAGCTAGAGATGCTCAAGATAGGACTAGAGTAGGCAACAGCCCCTCTAAATTTTAAGTGCACGAGCTCCTGAATGTAAAGGGAAAGGATCAAGCCTTCAGTATGGCGATACAGCAAGCACTGTTGGAAATTCAGTTGCCTGATAGCATTACTGTCATCATGCCTCATCGTAAAATCTCAAGTACATAAAAGATATATTGTGAGCCAGGGGGCATCAGAAAGATAATGTGACTTTGGAAGTAGATAATTAGCCACAGGATGTGGTGCTCCAAGGTCTAATGCCAGCCGTGCCCTTCTGATCTGTGCTTGGGGACTCTGCATCCATCACTTAAATTGTTTGTGCCTAAGTTTCATCCTTTTGTAAAATACAAATGATGAAAATGCTGAATTCCCTCATAAGGGCTATGGCAAAAAAGAGTCTATAATCTTAAGGAGGTTGCAAAACACTTTATAAGTGAAATTTAAATGTTCAGTAATTAGCAGCCTCTACTGGGGTCACATACTCTGATATGCGTTCTTTCTAGAACGGGATTGACTATGATTGACAGATTGGGGACAATGTCTGACCAGGACAATTTGCAGCTTATGCTCCTAAACCAATTGTACCCCACCCTTCAAGGGAGCTATGATTTCATTATCATGAACTCTTTTAACTAGAAGAGAGAACAATTCATCCAAGCCTTCTTTGTCATCCTGTGTCTTATCCATAATTTTCTGTAAGGTAGTTAGGTGGCATAATGGATAGAGAGCCAGACTTGGGAGTCAGAAAGACCTGAGTTCAAATCCTTCCTCAAGCATTTATTAGCTGTGTGACCTTGGACAAGTAACTTAGCCCCCTGAGTCTGTTTCTTCTTCTGCAAAATGGAGATAATAACCTCCCTTAAAGGTTTGTTGCAAGGATCAAATGAGGGAACGTATGTAAAGAGTGTTGCAAACTTTAAAGCGCTATATAAAAGCTAACTATTATCATTATTATATCCTCCATAGAGATCTGACATACTGGAGGCCTTTCGCAGGTTCTTGTAAATATTACATGAATCCCAGTGTACCACTTGGCCTATCTATCTATCCCTTACCCTCACAACTCAACTAGCTCATGGTCTTGTCTGGTCACACATGGGCTGAGGTCATCTGCAGTGCCTGTCCAAAATGTATATAATGATGTGCTAACTCAATGGGTTGTCCATACATTTGCATATTTGGGTAACAGAATTTTTTTAAATTCCACTCTGTTTTTCAGTGTGGGTGGCTAGGTTGCTCTGAAGTGACCATGGATCTCATTGAAGGAGGCTTTTAGTGTTCAAGGGCTCACTGAAATCAGCACATCATCATCTACCACCAGGAACATCTGGAGAATCTTGCCATACATAGAGAATTCCTCTTTGATTTGAACCTTACACAAGGCATGTACCATTTCTCTGGTGAATTCTATCGGTGAACTTATATCTCCCTGTTTTATGTCTCTCCTGATACTGATAGAGATAATCATTTAACAGTCCTCTAACTTCAGTTGTCAATGATCTTAACATCTTGGTAGCAGATCCTTTGAAGAGAACCTTGAAGAATGAATTTTGTTCTACAAAGTCAAAGTCAAAGGCGCATTTTTTTTAAATCAACAAACTATAGACAGAACAGGATCTTACAGTCTCTGCAATTGTGTGGCTCTTTCTGATGTAGAAAATCATTTGAAAAGGTTTGTCTATTCCCTTCTCATATTTTCATTAATGATATCTTCAGATACTTGTTTTAAATGCTCATAGACCACTAAAAGGTCACAAAGCATATGGCTTTCAGGCATTTCACTCAAAAATCTTTTGGTTAGAAAGAAGAGTTACAGCTAACTCACTCATAGTTCATATTCTAGGCATACTCTTCCTTTGAGGATACTACAAGGAATTCAGAAATTCACTCTTCAGGTATGGATTCCAAACAGACTCACTCATCATGGTCCCTCTAATACTTGTATCAATGCATGTAGGGCAGGGTGGGGAGGAGGCAGTAGGGCATAGAACACTGCCCCACCTCCTTCCTATTCTCATTCACATTGAGGCACTAAGTATTCATCGGGGTTGGAAACCCAAGCATTCTAGTCTCAAGGAATGGAGGTTTTCATATTCTCCACCATAAACAGACTCGTTTCCCTTTCTCCACACTCATGCACAAACCACTAGGATTCTCATCTCCTGATATTCCTTCATATATGCCAAACTAACCCTTAGTCAAACTGCTTTTCTCACTATTCTCTATTCTAAACTCTGGCAGTTCTAACTGTCCCCCACTAGCACTCACTTCACCCTCTTTCCTTCACACACTCATAAGCTAGCTTCTACCATGATATTTAGTAAACACCATCATTTTGGTGGTTTAAATAGGGACTGGTCATAATTTAAAGCTTTGGGCAGCTGTCAGACCCTGGTGCCTTCCAGACACAGGATAATCCTGTTTTGTCAGAATTCTCACAGTCCATCAGATTAGAAACTGCGAACATTTCCCCCTTTCCCTATCACCCATGGTGATTTCTGGTGGCAAGAAGGACATAACTGGAAACTTTCAAGATTGAAATTCTGCAGCTCCTGGCCACCCCTCCCTTCCCTGCTTTCTATGATTTGTTGACAAGTTTTCTACCGGAATCTCCACATATATACTTTATGTTTAGTGAATCCTTCGCGGACCTTAGCTCTTTTCAAAACTTCAGGCAAGAAGTGGCATACTTTTGGACCACAAAAATGCTGGGAAGCCTTTTATGAAACATTAGAAACAATGAAGAGACTCCATTTCCAAATAGGCTAGCTGAGAAGAAAAGTCACATCTTCATCTTTTTCAAGTATTCTTATATACTTTTTCATCTTAGATCTCCTGCACAACCTTTCTCTCAGAATCTCAAGTTTTGAAGGGACCAAAGAGACAATCTAGTCCAACCTATACTTGTTTAGGAATTGACATTGCAACACCCACAAGGAATGGTTATCCACTTTTAGCCTGAATATCTCTAGCAAGGAAGAGAAAACACTGGTTACTGGAGCAGTCCATTTCACTAGGGGGTAGTACTGGTTAGAAGTTTATTTCCCCACTTCAAATCTAAATTTGCCTCTGTACAACTTCGACACGTTGTTCTGAGTTTTGCCCTATTAGGTCAAGCAGAAAAAGTCGAATCCCCTTTTTAAAAGTGACAGTCTTTTAATTATTTAAAGATAGCTATCATAACTCTGCGAAGTCTTTATTGTTAACTGTTATTATTATCAGAGGAAGACTGGATCTCCCTATGTTGCCCAGGCTGGAAGTACAGTGGCCATTCATGGGACCAACTCCAATACTGATCAATACAAAACCTGCCTCATTTGTTTCTGACTTGGGCTGGCTCACCCCTCCTTAGGCAGCCTAAAGGCCCTCCTCTCCTGGGGGATTCACTATATTGGTGCCAGAGTTAGTGAGGAAACCTGATTGGCTTTAGGCTTATTGTAGCTCGGAATTCCCAGACCTAATCAATCCACCAGCCTCAGACTTCTCAATATCAGGGGCTACAGATACATGCCAATGTGCCCAGCTAAGTCTTTTCTTCTTCAGTTAAATACCTCTAGTTCCTTCATCAGATTTTCCTATAGTCTGATCTTGAGGCCTCCCTATCATCCAGGTTGCCCTCCTCCAGATCTCCCCAGCTTATCAATGTGGTCTCCTAAAATATGGTCCCCCCTTTTTTCCTTTCTCTTAAGAAATTCGCATGATAATTTTATTATATATTTAAAAGAAATAGCAAGTTGTACATAATAGATTTCCAGTTTCATGTGCAGTCATTTTTTATTATATTATGTTATGGAAATGCTTGTTTTATTCCATAAATTAAAAATAAAATAAAACAAAAACTAGATTCACAAGCTCAAAAAAAAAAATTAAAATGTGGTGCCCAGATGTTATCTGATGACATCAGAGTGGTGTAGGACTGCAACCTTCCATATTCTGGGTATCACTGACCTCACATAACGTTAACTTTTTTGGCTGGAATGTCATACAGTAGTTCATAAATTTAGAGCTGGAAAGGACATTAGCAGTCATCTAGTCCAACATTATTGGACTAGAAGCTGAGGCCCAGAGAGGTTAAATGATTTGCCCATGGTCACACAGGTAATAAGTGACAGAGTTGGGATTCAAATTCAGGCCCTGTGACTCTAAGTATCCTTATAACTACATGACACTGCTATTGATATTCATTCCATTAATACCACCCCTTCTGAGAAATTTTCCCATGAACCTTCATCTTGCCATCCATCCCCCGTACTATATCTATGAAGCTGATTTTTTTTTAAATCAGGTTACAGGAAGACTTCACATTTATCTCTATTACAGTACATCACATTCTAACTGCCCCAGCGTTCTAGCCTATTGAGCTCACTTTGGTCCACAACAGCCAGTTCATCGGTGTTTGAAGTAGCTACATAAAGGGCTATACAAACATAAGGCATAGACCTAGTTACATGAGTGCATAAAGACTTTGTTAAAGTTGTTTTCTCCAGGTCCATGGTCTGCCCAACATACCATGGAGGTTCTTGTTTTCTCTTTTCAGAGCCTCCTGGTTCACTGTAATCTCTTCATAAGCTTGCTTGAGCTTAAACAGCTCTTTGCTCATGCTTTTTGCCTCTATCTGAGAGGCTTCCAGCTCTGCTTGAGAGTTACTGTATTTCTGCTTCCAGTTAGTAAGGACTTTGTCAAAGTTCCTCTGCTTCTCATCGAGGAAGGCTGCTGTACAATGGACCTCCTCCAGGTCAGATACAACATCTTCCAGCTCCAACCGGAGTCGTTGCTTTGTCTTCTCAAAGGAGGTGCTTTTGGCATTGGCTTCCTGGATGGCCTCACCAGCTGCCTGAAAGCAAAATGCTAGCTTCTTCCTAAGCAGAAGAAAGGGACGATAAAAGAAGCCCTACTAAGAGAACCCATCTAACTTTATCTTTGAATCAATATAGTAAAATACTTAACAAGAGGGACCAGACATTTGATTTATACATATGTCTGTATATATGTAATATACATAGATGGACAGACAGACAGAAGGTTATAGTCCTCCACTACTCTGATGTCATCCAAACACATCTGTTTTAGAGATGACATATATATGTGCATGTGTGCATGTGTATATATAAATATATGTATACATATACACATATGTGTGTGAGTGTGTATATAAATGTTTATACATATACACACATATAAATGTATCTGTGCATATAATACAAATTAAATATATCTGTACAAATATACACACATATTTCAGTTATATTCAGTATTACTATCAGTATACTTAGTATATTATTTATAATATATATAGGTATATAAATGTATATATGTGTATTTCAGTTATACTTAGTATTACTATCAGTATACTATGTATAATATATATACACATAAATATGTATATGGTGTGTAAATATAATAGGTGTGTACGTTGTTGTTCAGTCATTTTTCAGTCACATCTGACTCTTCATGACCCCATTTGGGGTTTTCTTGGCAAAGATACTACAGTGGTTTGCTATTTCTTTCTCCAGCTCATTTTACAGATGAGAAAATTGAGACGAACAGGGTGAAGTGACTTGCCCAGGGTCACACAGCTAGTAAGTGTCTGAGGCCAGATTTGAAATGAGGAAGATGGAGTCCAAGGCCAGCACTCTATCCACTGTGCCACCCAGTTGCCCTGAGGACAAGGGGGATGCTTTTAGGACATCTCCTGTAGAGTAGGCATTCAAACAGCACGTCCAAGATAGTATTCATTATTTTTCCCCCAAAATCCACCCTATTCCAAACTTCCATTTTACTGTTGAGGGCATCACTATCTTCTCAGTCACCTAGGCTCACACCTCAGTGTCATCCTCAACTTCTTGCTCTTACTCAACATACATATTCAATCCATTGCCAAATCTTGTTGCTTCTTTCTCTGAAACATCTCTTGAATACATCTCCTTCTCTCCTCTCACACAGCCACAATCCTAGTTAAATCTCTCTTCACCTCTTGCCTGGACTATTGTCCCTGCCTTGTTGCTCTATCCTCCACTCAACTGCCAAGTTTTTTTGTTTTGTTTTGTTTTGTTTTGTTTTGTTTTAGGCAATTGAGGTTAAGTGCCTTGCCCAGGGTCACATAACTAGTAAGTGTCAAGTGTTTGGTCTGAGGCTGGATTTGAACTCAGGTCCTCCTGATTTCAGGGCCAGCGCTCTATTCACTGCGCCTCCTAGTTGCCCCTCAAGTTATTTTCTAAAGCTTAGGCTTGACCATGTCGCTCTACTGCTCAATGAACTTCAGTGGCTCCCTATTGCCTCCAGGATCAAGTAAAAGTCCTCTGTTTGGTATTTGGTATATAAATACTTATACTTCCTCAATATGATACTCAATCTCCTGTCCTTTCCATGCTTTTGCGTTAGTTGTCCCCCTACTCCTAGAATTATTTGCCCCTAAACTCCACCTCTCAGTTTCCTTCTCCTCTTTCAAGACTCAACTTAAATCTTGTCTTTTCCTGAAGATCTTACCTCATACACTAACTCTTACGATCCTGGGCAAGTCATTTAACCTCTTAAACTCATCTTTAAAATTAGGGGGTTGGATTTGATGACTACTAATCTCCCTTCCAGCTCTAAATATATGGAGGAGAGGGGAGGAAACAAGCATTTATGTAGCATCTACTACATGCCAGGCACTATGCTAAGTGCTTTTACAAGAATGATCTCATTTGATCCTCACAACAACCTTAGGAGATAGGTACTATTATTATATCCATTTTACAGTTGAGGAAACTGAGGCAAAATAAGATACATGACAAAGCTAGTAAATCTCTGAGGTTAGACTTGAACTCAAGCTGTCCTGACTCCAAGACAAATGCTCTATCTACTGCACATATGACAATAAATAATATATTATTATAGTATATGATATTTATATATGATATAATAGTATTGTATAATGTAATGTATTTATGTATTATATGATAAAATTGTATAATATAATATTAGATAATATTATTTGTTACTCCTATATATTGTACAATGTGTAATAATATTCTATGAGTATAGAATATTATGTACTATAACAATATACGATATAATAATATGACCCTATGATTGCAAGAAATAATATTTCAAAAAACAGCAACGGGACCTGAAGAAAGAAAGGGTATGTAGACAACTTAGCTTGAGATCCAAGGAAACATAGCTAAAGAGCATTTATCAACGAAATTAGAAAAAGGACAAGCAGAAATGAAATCGATGGACCCACCAAGATGTTTCCATTGACTAAGACCTTTCACAACCTGGCTCCACTGCTCAATGAACTTCAGTGGCTCCCTATTGCCACTTTCCATCTTAATATACTTTACTTCCCTTCACCCCCACAATGGTCTGGCCAAACCGGCCTCCTTATTTTTATATGACCATTTCTCCTGTCTCTATGCCTTTGCATTGGCCGCATCCATGCCTGCAATCACTTTCTCTTCGCCACGACTTCCTTCAAAGCTCAGCTTCCAATGATGCCTTTTGTCTAAATCCTTTCCTGATTTCTTTGCCCCCAACCTGACCAGCTGCCAGTGCCTCCTCTCTCAAATTACTTTCAATCAATATTGCAGATATTCTGTAGATATCGCTATACATACCTGTCCTCTCCCTTCCTATACTTTTGTCTTTATATCTCAGCACTTAGCATAATACCTGGCACAAAGTAGGTGCTTAATAAATGCTGGTTGATTTATGGGCTTAATATGATTGATTACAGTAGAACCACCATATATGGACTTTAACTAATGTTACCAAACTGGTGTGCCATATGAGAAGAATGGAAATGACATTCATGAAAATCTAGTTGGGAAAAAATGATTAGAGCATATCTGATAAGTGGTCACCCAACCTTAGCTTAAAGCACAAAATTTAGGTAGGAAGGGAACCCACCACCTCCCAAAGTGGCCATTCGACTTTGATAGCTCTCTTTGTTATGAAGTTTGTTCTTATATGGATTGGCAGCTTTGCAACTGCTACATGCTGCTCCTAGTATTTCCTTTTGGGGTCAAGCAGAATAAATCTAATTCTTGTTCCAGGCTATAACCTTTTAAATACTTGAAGATAGTTGTCATATCTTCTCTTGTCCAGGCTAAATATCCTTAGGTTCCTTTAAGCAATTCTCCAGTGGCAAATATCTGAGCACATACAAAATAAATCCATGTTGAAGGTGATAGAATTTTAAAGATACTTAAAGATTGATTTTTCAAGTCCTTAAAGAGAGGAAGATTATAATACATGAGAAAAATCCACAGACAGTATTAATATGAGGGAGAGAGAGAGATGATTAAGAAGACTTCAATTAACTACTGACCCACAGGCCTACTATCTCATTGTTGTAAAATCATTACGAGAACATCCTGAGCATATAGTCAGGGAATCCTTAATAATACCCTAGCAGGGCAGCTAGGCGACACAGTGGATAGAATGCTGGGCCCAGAATAAAGAAGACTCATCTTTGTGAGTTCATAGTTGGCCTTACATAGGTGTGTAACCCTGTTTGCCTCAGTTTCCTCACCTGTAAAATGAGCTGGAGAAGGAAATAGCAAATCACTCCAGTATCTTCGCCAAGAAAACCTCAAACAGGGTCACAGAGTTAGACATGATGGAAAACAACAGAACAACAATAATCCTTGATTATTATGATAAGATATGATTGTTATGATATGAGAGGGAAGAAGTAGACTTTCATAAATAATATTCTACAGCACACCACAACTTTGCAGCTACCAAATTGATTGAAATGTATAAAGTTTTCACTATTCATTTTATTTTGTTTCAGCCAACATGTATTAAATGCCTACACATACAAGCTAATGAGTCAAATACTTTTTTATTATTCATAAGAATAAAACACAGCCTGAAATGGATTTGTCCAATAAAATGTCTCCCATGCATGTATTAGTCAAATAAAATTACTTGATAAATTCAACTAGTAAGAGAATTTAGTTTCCAGATTCTTCAGGTTAACAATATTAAGCAAAGCAATGTTTTATAACATCCTCATCAAAGGTGTTTACCATTTTTGAGAAAAGTTCTGCTCAGAGTCCAAAGGAGAGAAGGATTTCCTGTAGATGATAAAGGTCTCCAATGCTCCTGGCTACAGATAATATAGTATTGTGTGGATTGTACTACATCTTGGAATATTCTTCTAGATCCAATGAGGCACCAGGATTCTGCCACGTCCCACCTCAACTATCACCCAGAACCACCAACTCACCATCCGCCCTCACCCATGTCATGTGCATACAGACCCTCCTATCCACCCCTCCTGCTTTCCACCTTTTGTTCAGGGATTCATAATCAAATCAACATTACCTTTGCTACTGTGAAACATGTAACAATCTACTAGCCTAGAGCTCCACTCAAAAGTCCTGGGATTCTGAATTGCAGGCTACCTATGTTGAATCTCCTTTCCATGGCCTTATTCATCCTTCTCATGCCCCTAATCACATTCTAGCCTGACCTTCCATTGTGCCCTCTGAAACCTCCAGTCTATTGCCTTTCATATTAGGTCTTTGTCCTCCCCCTGGAAATCTCTATTGAATTTTCTATGTGCATTTTCTTCCTCCTCAACAGTACAAAAGCTCCTGAAGGAGGACTTCTTTGTTTTTGTCTTTGTGTCTCCAGTTCCTAACATGGTTAATGGTGTGTAGTAGGCACTTAATAAATACCCACTGAATTTAATTGAATCGAACACTACAGTGATACCCTAGTGAGTTTCATAACCACTCAAGAGACTGGCACAGAAACAGGCTGACACACACTGACAAGCAGGGAAAAATCAAGTTGATGAAGAATGAATATTTTTCAAATTATGAAATGCATTTGGATGGACAGTACATTGAGTTATTTGATCAGTTCATATATTTTAGGCAGACACTGAATAAGGGCAATGAACTGGGCTCAGAATGGAATAGGATCAGGAGATTGGGCTGCATCACATTTGGGAAACTGCATGGTTCTCTCAATGATTTCAAACTGCTCCCTGCTGCCAAAGTGCATCCTTTTAACATGAATATTCTCCTGATGATGCTGCATGGCTGCAAATCATGAAACACAACGACCCCAAAAGAATTAAAAATTGCAAATGGTCCAAGAACAATGGGAAGACGCATGGCAGAAATAAACAGGCTGAGCATGTTATGTAGGGTAACATGCCACTTTCTCATGGGCAGAAAACATCATCCCTGACATACTTTGGACTGGAAAAGGAGATGGGCCAGTTATGCCATCAAGAGTGACATATGACAGAGGGACATTCTAAGTATTACACTGGTTGCTCATGAAATACTCAAAGACCAAGGGGAAGACCTCTACAACACTGGGCAGATGGGAATAATAACAGTAGCTATTTCATAATGTTGTTGTATGGATCAAATGAGATAATGGATGAAAAGCATTCTTAACCTTAAAGCATCATGTGAATGACAGATATTTACCCTCTATAGAGAGATACTTCCCCTCTAAAGCGATATTTTTGTAGAGGGATATTTGCCCTCTACAGACGAAGAACATAGACCCCTGTAGAACTTCTGTTCAGGTTCAGAAGACATGGATGCATGATGGTCTGTACCCATGAAAAGAACATTACTACTGTCATAAGCTGTGTAACAAGGCAACTGGGGACATAGTTGATGGTGTTGGGAGTCAGTCAAGAAGAGTTGAATTCTGATTCAGCCACAGACTCTCACTAGCTGTGTGACCCTGGGGGAGTCACATAGCCTCTTAGTGCCTTAGCTTCCTTATCTGTAAAATGGGCACAATGATAGCATTGGCTTTAGAATGTTATAAAGATCAAACGAAGCTATTTATGTAAAGTACTTTGTAAACCTTAGAATGTTATAGAAATGTGAGCTATTCTCGCTGTTATGAGCTCATAGCTCCATTAAAATCTGTGCACTTTAATGTTTACAAAGGGATTTTCAAAACAACCTTGTAAGAGTTACCAAAGGCAAGATAATTCCCATTTTACAGATGAGGAAACTGAGATTCAGCAATTACAAATCATTTGCCTAGAATTATACAGCTAATAAATCTGGATTTGAACCCACACACATCTTTTGGTACTAAATTGAGTGCCCTATTTATACCACACTGTAATAAATTGAAGTCCAATACTATAGTTGAAAGATAGGCTCATGGATTTCAGTCTGGAAGGGATCTCAGAGTTACCTAGTCCAGTATCTTCATTTGATAAAACTGATACATAGAGAGGAAATTCCTGTCCTGGGCCCTCTTCTCTTTTTTGGTTTATAACATCTCACTTGGGTTCACACAGGCTCACAACCAGGGTATCATTCTCAACATCTTGCTCGCATTCACTCTAGATATACAATCTATTACCAAATCTTGTCACTGTTTTCTCCATGTCTCCTGCATACATCTCCTTCTTTCCACTTAGACAGCCATTACCGTTAGCTCAAGCCCTCATCACCTCTGGCCTGAATTACTGCAATAACCTCATAATTAGTCTCCCTTACATCTTTTCCCAACTTTATTCCATCCTCCACTCAGCTGCCAGAGTGATTTTCCAAAAGCCAAAGTTACTCACCCAACCCAATAAATTCCAGTGGCCCTTCTCTATTCCCTCTGCTTGGCAATTAAAACTCTTCATAACCTGGCTTCTCCAGTGTTTTTACACTTTGATCTCTACATACTCCATGATGCAGATACGATGACTTACTTGCTACACTTTGCACATGACACTCCATTTTCCATTCGTGCCTTTGCACAGTCTGTCCCTTATGACTGGAATGGTTTTCCTCCTCCCTTCTAACTCTTAGTTTCCCTGGTTTCCTTCAATCAATCAATTATTAACCATTTATTAAGCACCTACTATGTGACAGGTACTGTTCTAAGTGCTGGAGATATGGACAAAAACAGTCACTGCCCTCAAGGAACTTACATTCTAATGTCTTCAAGACTGAGCTCCAATTCTGCTTTCTTTGGGACCCCTTTTCTAGTCTCCCCAACTTTTAGTTGGTCATTCCTACTAAGAGTTTTCTACAGGGAATTTCCTACTAGGAGTTGCCATTCCTACTAAGATTTTTTGCCATCTACTTGGTATACATTTTGTATGTACCTAATTATTCACCTGTCATCTCTCCTGTTAGAATGTGACCTCTTTAAGAATAGGGGTTGTTTCTTGCCTTTCTTTATCTCCCAGAACTTAGCATGATGTCTGACATAGAGTGAATGCTTAATAAATGTTTTTTGATTGACTCATTGCTAAATATTTAAATACTGAATATGTGCATGGCGTTTGAAGGGTGCTGGGGTGGGAGGGAAGCATAAAAAGTCATATATAATATAGATTCCACCCTCAAGAAACTTATTATTTGGAAAAAGTAAAAAGGAGACACTAGAATGGGATAAAATAGCCTATATTCTATTTCTAAAAAAGCAAACAGACAGATCCTCAGTTTCCCAAATTTAAAGTGGGTATGCTAAAATGTGTGCCATCTATATCCTGACATGTTTATGAAACAGTTAGCTTCCCTTTAAGCTTCTGAGATGAAAGCATGATCTAGACATAGCTTGATTTATTTATTTTTGCTACTATTTAAGAAGAGAGAAAATAAATTCTCCACAAGCCATTAATGACAAATAATGGAGGGATTGATATCCCTGACCTAATTAAAGTCTATTCACTCCAAGACCAACTCCAACAGAACGATGTAATCATCAAACCAGACTCCCTCTCATTTGCTCCTTTGCTCTCCTTAAAAAAATTTTAAAACTCATCAAAGTAAAATGAAAGATAGCTGCCTTTCCCATCCATCTTCCATCATTAGAAGGGGAAGAATCTCACTTCAAAAGCAAATGCTATATTTAGAGTTGAGGAGGTATTTCATTTCAAAGTCCCACTTCTCTATTGCCCACAGTTTTCAATAACATCTGATGCAGGTATTTTTAGTGTCTGTCATCCCAGAGCCCTTTTAAAATGACTGTGGATACAGAGACAGATCACTTTGTACACCTCTGGGACAGAATACAGCTGCTGCTCAGGGACCACTTTATGGGAGGGATTGAAAAGAGAGAATGCCATCGGTTGAAGCCAGAAGAGGAGTTTAGTTGTCCGCTCTGGATTTGGGCCAAGATAGCAAGTGAAGGACTTATTCTTTAGAGCAAAGCTCTGTTGTGATCACAGGCCCTCATAGCAACTGTCTGACGTTTTCTGAAATATACCCAGTTCTTCAGGATCTCAGAACAAAATGCTTCAGTGGCTGCGTTTGATGCTTTACTAGTGATCCTCTGAGCCGGCTGGGACCCTACATTTCAGGAATTGCTATGGAAAACCAGAAAAATCTTTGCATCAAGTTGTCAGTAAAATTCATTTTCTAACCATAGCATTTAGCTCGGGTGACCTGAGCATGCCTTAGGGTTATTGTTGTTGTTTGCTTATTTGTTTGATTTAAGCAGGGGACAGCATGGTATACTATATGGTGGAAAGAGCTCTGGCTTTGCTATCAGTAGATTTGGATTAAAACTCTGCCTTTGACATTTATTGCCTGTGTAACCTTGGACAAATTACAACCTCTCTGTGCTTCAGTTTCCTATAAAAGGAGGGGGCTGGGCTCTGTGATGTTTAAGTTCCCCTCCAACTCTGAATCTATGACTTTATGGAGACCTATGGAGACCTACATACAAAGCCTGCCTCTGTTATTAACTCTATATGTGACCTTAGGCTAATTTAACTTCACCTATCTTCTATCTATTAACTTCTATTGTATTCTAATCTATTATCTTCTACCTATTAACTTCACCTATCACCTAACTTCTCTGGGCCTCATTTTCCTCATCTATAAAATGAGGGCATTGACTTAGATGACCTGGATGGCTCAGTGGATAGAGCACTGTACCTGGAGTCAGGAAGACCTGAATTCAAATCCAGCCTCAGACACTTACTAGCTATGTGACCCTGAGTAAGTCACTTCATTTGTATTTGCCTTAATCCACTAGAGAAGGGAATGACAAGCCACTCCAGTATCTTTGCCAAGAAAACCCCATGGACAAGAGCCTTATGTGTTATGGTCCATGGGATCACAAAGATTCAGACATGACTAAACAACTCAACAACAACAACAAAGTTTCCTTCCAGCTCTATATTTATGTTCTTTAGATTTTTGATAACAATCGAATCTTTTTAGTACCGTGAAACAAAAGTTGTAGGTACAAAAGTGCTATCAGAAGTCCATGACCCACTTTTCACTGACCTCTTATAAACCACATATATGAGGCCTAAGTGCAGAGACATAATGGCTACTTATACACACATACTCCCACGAGTGCACACACACACACACACACACACACACACACACACACACACACAGATATAGACCCAATTATTTTGGTGGCCAAAGTGGAACATGGCTGTAAGTAAGGGTGTCTTTCCAAGCCACACCAGTCAAATCATGATCTTTTCACTCATCAACAGAATTAGCTGGGATACTAAGTTCATCAGAGAACAGTCGAGGGTAGTACCACTTACTTGGCTTCCTCAAAGTCTTTACTCTTCTGGGGAGTATGTGTCTCATAGTGAGTCCTCCAGTGCACCACCTCTGCACACCCCTTGGTCAAAGCCCACAGTAGCTTTGTCTTGGCCTCCTGTTCTTCCCTGTATTGGCCCTTCAGAAGGTCATAATCATGTTTTGCCCACTGCAGGGCACGTGCAAGGACTTTCTTGAACTACAAATGACAAAAGTACCTTTGTTAATTATAGCTTAGGAGTGGGCCAACTTACCCACAAAAAACAAAGTCCAATCATATATTCTATTCCCAATACAGGCTACACTGAAATAGAAAAATTGGGGACTATAGAATACTGGACCAAGAAAGGAAAGATTAAAGTGTTTTTTTTTAATTACTGCTTTCATAATTACGTAGGGGAGATTAATTTGTTCCAGCTTGTCCTTGTTTGAATATTTGGACACCTTGGGCATGTAGACAAAAAGTTCCAAAAAGAAGGGAACAGAATTTTAAAGTGAAAATATTCATTATCCTTTAGGCAACAGGAAATATGCCTTGTAATGTGCATGAGGTTATACAGGCCACAGAGTCTTTCCCTCATAGTATTTCTCCTCTTCCCTTTAGCAAATCCTAATATTAAAAGGAAAATCAGACACTCTCATCCAAACTATGTCTGACCAAGAATGCTTTCTACAACACTCCTGACAAGGATCATCCAGCCTTGTGTGAAGACCTATTGTAAAAAAGAATGATTTCCAGCAAGAACAAATCGAATCTGCCTTCCACATAAAAGCTTTTCAAAGACTTAGTCACGGGATAATGAACTTAAAGCTTAAAGGGACTTTAGGGGTCATTTAGTCCTATCTTTTCATATTATAGCTGAGAAAACTTAGGCCTATAGAAATTAAGTGTCCTACTTTGTATCTCTAGTGTTTAGTGTAGTGCCTGGTAACAAATACATGTTGAGGTGTTGACTTTTCCATTTCCACCATTTTTATTTAGAGCTAGAAGGGACCTCATGGTCCAAACCTGTTGTTTTACAGATGAGGAAACTGAGGTCTGAAGAGGATAAGCTACTTGCAATTGAAACCTAGGTCCTCTGATTCCAAATCTTGTAGTCTTTCTAATGTACTGTGCTTCCTCATGAACCATCATATCCCCCATAAGTCTTCCCTTCAGTTCTTTAAACCTCTATTTGCATGACCTGGTCATCAGTACCCCTAACATCCTTTTGCCCTTTTCTGGATGATCTCTGGCTTGGTGATCCAGTCAACCCAGCAGTGCATTTTCATAAAAACCTCATCTGAAAAGCAAAATGATAACATTTTACAGTGAGCTGACTGAAGAAGTTTCTAAAAATATCCAAGGATATTTTATAGAGATTTGCCATAACTCTATTCTTGAAACCCATGACTTATTGGTGGGACCACTTTATATCAGGGTTATTTTTGTCTTTTGGTAACTAAATCTCCTTGAATGGGTTATTAGTTGAAACTATCTTATACTGAATTTCATTCTGTGATGGTATCATGACAGTAGTGTTGATCAGGGCCCTCAAGAAACTAGATTTCTCTTATCCTAACTCTGATATTACCTACCTTTGTGATTCTGGGCAAATGACATAACCTCTTTGAGTCTCAATTTCTGCATCACTAAAATAAAAAGGTTAGATGAGATGATTTCTAAGGTCCTTCCTGCTTTTGGAGTTCTATGATTCCAAATTCTCACATTTCAATTGCCCGTGCTAATTGAGATTCTGTTGCCACTGATATTGCTTATTAGTAATTTTATCTTCTCTCAGAGGAAGCCATGGTTATTATATTTTATGATTTGCTGATAACTTTAACAACAAATCCAAAAATATTGCTGATCAAATAAAGCCACACAGTTATCATTATGTCTTCCACATACATTCAATCAAACATTTCATTAAACACTTCACCTTTGGGGATTTACTTTTCTAAACGTTCTAAAACTTTCCCCTCTCCCTGCCTCTCTCTATAGTGATAAAACCAGAATGGATAAATATGCTTTACTGGCCCTTAATCTGACAGACTATGGAGAAAACCTGAATTCCTGAAGCAGAATGCTTAGTAATCAAAATTTATTTGTGAGTATTGAAATCTTCCTGACACACGCAGGGCCCAACCTCTGCTTTCCTATCATTTAAAAGGAAGCACCTTTCCCAATTCATTTTAAACTAAGAGCCTTTCAGGACATCTCAGGTCTAATTGAGAAAAAAACAACTTGTCAAGGAGTATTATTCTGTGGCTCTCAGAGGTGCGCGCCTACTGTGAAATAAGGAAGTTGTTACTTCAGTCTCCTGTTCCAGCAGCCTTCTCAGTTCTTCAATCTGCAGAGTGAAGTTACTCTTTCCTCTGGAGAGTTCACTTGTTGGAGTCTCCCTCTCTTCCAGCTGCCCTGAGAAACCATCTAAAGAAAAAAATCACCAAACGAGTCAGCTGAGACCTTCCAGGGCTCCATCCCTCGCTCCCCTCACCTAGTATATGGACTTACCTTTTTCACTCTCGAGTTTCAACTTCTGGGTGGTAACATCATTTACCAATCTGGCCATCTCTTCAAGTCTAACATTTGTTTCATTAAATTGGTTTTCAAACAGTTTACAGAGCTTCTCAGCCTTTGACTAAGCATTAGGAAGGAAAAAGACAGGAAGTTGATTATAGCAGAGTGACCTATTTTTAGAACAAAGGAATCCATCTTTGTTCTTTACTTAGTTCTCAGACTAGCTGGCAGACAGGAGTGCATTTGAGGGTTTTCTGGGAGGAAAGCACACAGATGGCTCAGTAGTAGGACTGATTTATGGAAGCATAGGACAGGGACTGAATCTGTGATTTCACTGGTATAGGTAACTCCCAGGGAATACAGGCCAACATGGCATGGTTTTAGAGAGTTGCCTAGAGTACTGAGTCGTTAAGTGTCTTTCCCAGGATCACACAGGATGAACACAGGTATGTGAGAGGAAGGACTTGAACTCAGGTCTTCCTGGCTGTGACATTGCTTCTCTTATTATTGAAGCAATATAGGATAATGGAAGGATTAATTAGTTTCTTCAGGGATTGGGAAAGAAGACCTAGTCCAATGCCCTCTTAATCCTGGTCCTTGTTTCATGACCTTGGGAGTATCTCAGACCCTGAAGAGCTAAGACAAAAGGAAGACCACTAGTTGAACACATCTACCACACCCTGAGCAATCCATCCTTTTCTGGTGCTGAGGCATTTTATACCCTTCAGGAGGCTTGGATGGTTACATACCAGCAGTGCCCTCCTGATCTAACTAAATCTATCTAAGAACTTTTCTCTTTTTCTCCTTTACTTCCTAGGCAGCCTTGTGTAAAGCAACTCAAGGGGTGGAAAAGTTAGGAGGGACTTTGAGACATGAGATCTTACCCTTGGGAGCTGCAGGATAAGTGATAGGTGTATGCCACACTGGGGTGTGTGTGTGTGTGTGTGTGTGTGTGTGTGTGTGTGTGTGTGTGTG
>NW_020941197.1:17534024-17633371 GCF_900497805.2 Vombatus ursinus
GTGTGTGTGTGTGTGTGTGTGTGTGTGTGTGTGTGTGTGTGTGTGTGTGTGTGTGTGTGTGTGTGTGTAGTTCACAGTACTTAGGTTTTAGGGACCTATGAGACCTAATTAAACTCCCTAACTTTAAAGATGAGGAAGCTGAGGCCCAGATTTTCAAAGTGACTTGCCTCCCAGTCACAAAGGTGGTAAGTGGCCAAGCCAGAATTTGAATTTCAAAATTCATTCCATTATTTCCCTCTGCCCTATCAGTGGTTTCAGGTCAGGATTGAGCAGGGCAAGTGACTTGCCTTGGCTCGTCTGTAGAATGAAGCAGAGACAGGTAGACTGAGGAGAATTGCTGCTTTCCCTGTTGAACTTAAGAGGACTGACCACACTGTTCCTAAATCTAAAGCAAGTATGAGAAATTATAGTATCAGGTCCCTTGCGCAGACCTTAGAACAGCGATGAAGAAGAGGTCAGGGGTCTGAGTTCTGAGACCCTGGTCCAAACATCTCAAATCCATCCAAAGAAGGTACTGAAGTGCAACCAGTATTAAAAATGAGAAGATCCCATGAAAGCCTAGGGAGGGCCCTTTAAATGAGGAAAGGCTTAGTCGGTAAGCCAGATTTCCTTCAGCTTAAAAGACAGTTGTCAGAGCAATTACTATGGTTGCTTTAGAGAATACTCTGGCATTGACAGAAATTGACCCCAATCTCTGATGCTGCCCAAGATTCCTTGAAACTATCTTGGATTCTCCAGTGAAGGACGTGAGCACTAGGCTTACAGCCAGGAAAACCGGCTTGAATCTCGCCTCAGAAACTTGCTAGCTATTTGATCCCAGGTAAGTTGTTTAACCTCACAAAGCTTCAGGTTCCTTATTTATAAAATGGGAGGAATAATAGTGCCTACCTCTCAGGATTGTTGTGAGAAATGAATGAGATAATGTATGTAAAGCCCCTTGAAAACCGTGAAGCAGGGGCAGCTAGGTGGTGCAGTGAATAGAGTACCAGCTCTGGATTCAGAAGGACCTGAGTTCAAATCTGACCTCAGACACATAACATTTACTAGCTGTGTGACTCTGGGCAAGTCACTTAACCCCAATTGCCTCATCAAAAACAAAACAAAACTGAAGCACAGTAGCATTACATAAATGCCAGCTGTTAATAATCATTATCGTCATTGTTGTTATTGTTATTCACCCTTACCATTCTACCTAGCTTTGTAGTGATTAATTGGACAGACCAAGCTTCCCATTAGGCTTAACTCTTTTTTTGTTTGTTTGTTTGTTTTTGTTATTAAACTTCTTTAGGCTTACCTCTTTAAGACCCAGGCCAGTATCCTCTTCCAGTAAAATTGGTTGCCTGACTTAGATGTAACCCCTAAATGTTGGTACTTTGAAAAAGTAGAGGTGTTGTTTTCACCTATTGAGATTACTCACAAAGACTTCTAATTTGGGGGCCCTCTCTCAGATTCATAAGACTCATTTAAGACAGCCTGTCTCTGCCTGAGAAATGTTGGCATGTTGGCACCCATGCCTTTAACTTCCATGCCCCAAGCTATACTCAACTGGTCCTCGCTGGCCAATCCCAAGTGTTTCCCTGACTATGTTGTTATTTGTCCTTTGTTCTAGAAGAGGATCATGACATCAGGAGGGTGGTGTCATGACTTTCAAGTGTATTGGATTTAAGGGAGGGAGGGCTGTGCAAAGTCACCAGCCTCACTTTGTCCTCTGGAGCCATCTGGGTCCAGTGGCCAGATATAGATCAGGACGACTAAAAATGACCCCATCGCTGCCTGTGAAGTCAATCCAATCTTCCTGAATGAGAACTCTCCCTTTCATATAAAACCTATGATCCACATCCATCCACATGAGTTACATGAAATGACGAAGGGACCTAGGTGACCTACCCACCAAAAAGGAAGAAATAATGCAAGCTTGAGACGAAACAAATTCAAACTATAGCCTCTTACAGAACTGTCTCTGATCTCCTTCCTTGAGCTGTGCCCTGAAGATCCTCATACATCAGGTTCTGAAGGGACTGAGTGGTACCGTGGATAGAGCTCTGGGCCTGGAGTCAGGAAGAGCTAAATTCAAATCTAGCCTCAGCCTCTTACTAGCTGGGTGATGCTGGGCAAGTCACTTAACCTCTGTTGGCCTTAGTTTCCTCGATTTCAGATTGAGGATAATAACACCTACCTCCCAGGGCTGTTGTGACGATCTGATGATATTTGTAAAGTGCTTAGAAAAGTACCTGTCATGTAGTAGGCACTTTACAAATGCTTGTTCCCCTCCTTCCTCCTTGACTTTATCTTTGATTGCTCCTGCCCGTCTCTGGGTTCTCATTTTGGACCTTATTCCTTACTTTGTTTGAGTTATAAAATGTGGCCATAATAAAGGTCTCCTGATTTTAGCATTACCAACTAGTCTCTCTCTTTTGCAAAAGTCTGTAAGTACTAAAGCAGCTGCAATGGTCTAGGGCATCCAACATAGTCAGCTTACATCTTGGTTGTTGCTGTATAACAAGGGAAAAGGTAACAAGTTATTTGAGTGTATATTATCTGGTTTGTGGATTCTTTGAGGAATATTATACTTACTATATAACCATGATTTTATGGAATTGATTAGCTAGAGATAGCATGGTAAAAGAGAAAGAGCTCTGGAATTAAAAGACCTAGTTTTGACTCTTGGCTCTAATACCTGGGACAAGCCATTTGACCTCTTTGAGCCTGTTTCTTAATCTGTAAATAGGGATAGTAAGTACATGCCCAACCTACCTCGTATGGGTCACTGGATGGGCCCAATGGTAAAATATATGAAAAGTACTTTACTAAGTGTTCTATAGATGTAAGGTACATTCCTTGCACTTTTTGACTTGCCTACCTAGGCTATATGGAAGGTCTGGACTATGTCTACCTTCTCACTCTTTGCCTGCTAAATTTCTATCCAATCTTTAAAATGCAACTCAAATGCCACCTTCTTCTTATAGCTTTCCATGATTATCCCAATGGTAACCACTTTCTCTCCCTATCCTCCGCACCCCCCAAGCTCCACAAAATAATTTCTCTGTACTTTTCATTTTACATTAGTCTGTAGGTATGACATATCCCTCTATTACTCCAAGCTCCATCTCCTCCAATGGCTAGTAGAGTGCTCTGCACATAACAGGCTCTCAGAAAATATTTGTTAAATTGAGTAAAATAGAAATTTAAAAGCTGCCATTGTATTTTCTTCCATAGTAAGCACCTTCTCACATAATGTACTGACTGACCAAGAGGCATACACCTGAACCAAGAAAGCTGGTGCAGTGCCTTTGGGATACTAGCAAAGTGTATAACTGACACACTACGAGACCCCGGGTCGATGACCTTAACCTTTATGTCATGGGCCCCCTTTGGAGATCTGGGGAAACCTATGGGCCCCTTCTCAGAATGATATATTTAAATGCATAAAATAATATGCACAGAATTTACAAAAAAAACCAATGGAAATGAGTCATTGTTATCAAAATATTTCTTTAATCAATTTCTCAGACTTCAGGTAAGAACTCTTGCCCTAGGAGCAGCTAGGTGGTGCAGCGGATAGAGCACCGGAAGTCAGGAGGACCTAAGTTCAAAATCAGCCTCAGACCAAACCACTTGACACTTACTAGCTTTGTGACTCTAGGCAAGTCACTTAACCCCAATTGCTTAAAAAAAAAAAAAGAACTCTTGCCCTAGAATAAAATAGATCTATGAAGTAGCCATTTTGGTAGATAACTATGAAGCTGTCCATGCCACTGGGCTGGGTAGAGTGTGTGCTTTAGTGTCATGACTTTCCAAAGCCCAAGGATTATCTCCATGGCCATGAGGAAGGCCTTGTGTCAAAGTCTTTGCCCAAAAAAATATACCCAACAGATGTTTATTAGACTGAACTGGAATCTAGACAGTCACACCACCTTTGAAGAGGCATAATTCTGCCAGGCTGCCCATCTGTCAAGAAAGACTTATAGCAGCCATCCATTCATTCCAATGGTAGTTAGTAAGCTTAAGAACTAATGTCAAACATGGTACCTTGGAAGGAGTATAGAGTTCTAATCCTGAACCTGTCACTACCTGTTTGAATTAAGCAAGTTACTTTCCTAGAGGCCCTCTTTCCTCCTCTGACAAATGAGGGGGTTGGACTGAATGACCTCTCAAATACTGATCTAGGATCCTCTAAGTGAGGCTATAATGAATAGGGTGGCAAAAGAAGGCTGTAGGCATGAAATGATTAACCACAGCCTCAAATGATGTAGCATATGGACAGCTTCCATCAGAGCAATTTTTTTTTGGTAGGGAAGAGGGTTTGTGTGGAATTGACATGTTATTTTATAGATATAGGGAGCTCCCTAATTAGGAAACTCACTCTACTAGTGCAGACCTCCAGCTGTTTTCCAACTTAGAGCAGGGGCTCTTAACCTAGGATCCATTAACTTGTTTTTAAAAATATTTTGAGGGGCAGCTAAGTGGCACAGTGGATAGAGCTCCAGCTTTGGAGTCAGGAGGACCTGAGTTCAAATCTGCCCTTAGACATTTGACACTTACTAGCTGTATGACCCTGGGAAAGTCACTTAACCCTAATTGCCTAACCAAAAAAAAATTTTGATAACTGTACTTTGATAGAATTGGTTTCTTTTGTAATGTTGTTCAGTCATTTCAGTAATGTCTGACTCTCCATGGCCTTACTTGGGGTTTTCTTGGCAAAGATACTGCAGTGATTTGTCATTTCCTTCTCTAGGTTATTTTGCAAATGAGGAAACTGAGGCAAACAAGGGTAAGTGACTTGCCCAGGGTCACACAGCTAGTAAGTGTCTGAGGCTGTATTTGAACTCATGTAGATGAGTCTTCCTGATTCCAAGCCTGGCACTCTGTGCATCATGGCACCACCTAGCTGCCTTCTTCTTTTGTAATACTATGTATTTTGTTTTAAGTATTTCAAATCACTATTCTGAGAAAGATTTCTGAGATATTATGCTAAGAAAGGCTTTGGAACACTTCCAAATAAGTCTAGGATACAAAAATATTTAAGAACCCCTGTTGCAGAGAGGCTCCTGGACACGGGGGGATTGTGACTTGCCCAGGCACGTGGTACCATATGTGTGAAGAGTGGGACTTGAACAGGGGTCTTTCTGACCTGGATGCCAGGTCTCTACCCACTACCCAACACTGTTTCTTTAGACACCAGCCTGGCATCTAGCAATCACCCAAGGGGTAGTTGTTTTTTGAGCCAAGGCTTTGTGCCAATGTAGAGTCCACAAGGCCAAAGCATTAGCAGTGATTGGGTATAACAAATAGGGATCGCAGCTGCTATCAAATGATATCCTTTACATGTGCGCAGAATGGAAAGACAAGCTGGACATGCATCACTCAGTCTCTTTGGCCCCACCTGCACACATGCATGGCCACAGCCCTCAAGAGGATTCATTTCCAATCTGAAGGACAGCCACACATACTCACAGCTAATGAAAGTGAGGCTAACTGACATACTCCTTTTTAAACCGCTTTCCCCAAGTTTTTTAGGTATATAGGAAAACACTGCCTCCCAGAAACGGACTGCAATGCCGTTGAAACCAATGTGATTTTATAATCATCAGGGTAATTATGCTCATGCCTATGACCTCAGAATTATCCCAGGCCCCTCTGCCAGCATGACATTGCTTTTAAAATTCTGCAGTTTCCCCGTGCCAGTGTGTGTTGGCTTGCTTGGTTACACTTCAGCGGCCAGGGCTGAAATAAACAATTCAGAAAGGTTTTGTGTAATGTGCAGGTCAGGCCGGGTGATAGTAATCAGTCCATTTATTCCTTCATTCACTCGTTAAATATGTATTGAATGCCTACTATGTGCAAGGCACTGTAAAGGGATATAAAGATATGAAATAAATCTCTCATTTACTAAGGGCAGGGACCATAAGGCAGGTATGTAAGTATATTTCAAGGTGATGTGAACACAGGACCAGAGATTTAGAACTGGAAGGGACCTTACAAGTCATCTAGTCCAACCTCATTTTATAGATGAGGAAACAAAGGCCTAGAAAAGCCAAATGACTTATCCAAGGAGTAAGAACCAGAACCTAGAATCCTCGGTTTACAAATCTGGCCTTCTTTCCACTGCACCACTCCCCTGCCATATCTTATTATTAAAATGTAAAAGGCCTGCAGTGAAAACCAGTACCAAAGGAATCTAAATTCTAAAGGAGTTTTACAAAGAAAAGAAATACTTCTAGTTAATTATGTGAGGGATATTAGTGAAGGTTTCATGGAGGAAATGGCATTTGAGATGGGCCTTGAATAAAGTCAGATTTCAATGGGAAGAGATGGAGGAGGGCATGCCAGAAGAAAGAGTAGCAGAAGAAAAGAGAGGTAAGTGAAGAAGAAATAGGTTTGGAGAACAAGGAGCAAAGTTTGACTGGAAGAGATAGCATATGTAAAAATAACAGGAGATAGGCATAAACTGGTGGAATGAAGAAAGGTCACTGAAGAATTGGAATGTTATGCCCAGGAGTTTTAAATTTTACATGATTATCTCTAGGGAGCTATTAAAAGGTTTTTGAGTTGGGGAGTGTCTTAATTAGAGCTATGCTTTGGGAAGATTAAACTGGAAATTTAGAGGTAAGAGATTGGAGGTGACAGAGATACAGGTAGTATTAACAGGGCTGGGTGATGATTTGGGTCATGGAGAGAAAGATGGAAGAAGTCAAAGCCAGCACTAAGATTTTGACTCAGGTTGACAGAAGCTAATGGTGTCCTTAACAGAAAGAGCAAAATTCAGAAAAGGGGCAGGTATGGGTGGGAATATAAGAAGTTGGATCTCAAGCATTGGATCTGAAGGGCATATGAAATATCTAGGGATAAATTTCCAGTAGGCAGTTGGAAATGTAAGTGTTAGGACTTGGGAAAGAAGTAGGAGCTAGACATAACACCTGGAAATTATACACACAGAGGTGATAGTTGAAACCATGGGAATGTTTCAAGGAAGGAGAGAACATTTCAAAAAGAGGACAGAGAATAGAACCTTTGGGAACACTGACATTTAGGGGGCAGAAGGAGACCACAAAGGAGACAGAGAAAGAATGGTCAGAGAGGCAGGAGGAGAACCAGCTTAATACACCGTCATAGAAGCTAGGATAATAAGAAAGAATTTGAAGGATGTCATGGTTTACAGTGATAAATACTACAGAGAGATCAGAAAGAATGAGCACTGAGATGAGGACATTGGATCTTGCCCCATATAATACACTGAGGTCATTGGTGTAATTTGGAAGAGAAACATCTTAGGCAGATGGTAGGACTCTAAACCCTATTCAGGAGAAAGCAGTATAGTGGGAGTGGCTCAGAAATGAATACAGACTTTTCTTTTGAGAAGTTTGACAATGAAAGGAAGCAAAGAAAATAGGGTGGTAGTTCAATGGGATAGCAAGACCCAGTTTTGTGTTTTGTTTTGTTTGTTTGCTTTTAAGATAGTGAAGGCCTGAGGTTGATCAAAGTCAGAGAGAAGGAACATGCAGAGAGGGAAGGATTAAAGCAACAAGTGAGGGGTTAACTCATGGATCAGGATTAAGAGGTAGGGGAGTATGAGGTCAAGAGCATCAGTGGAAATATTAAATGTGGTATAGCCTATATCAGATTGGAAGCTGTCTCGGGGGAGGGAAAGGAGGGGGGAAATTTGGACCTCAAAATCTTACAAAACTGAATGTTGAAAACTAAAAATAAATAAATGAAATTTAAAAAAAAAGAAAAGAAAGTATTAAATGTGCAAAGAAGGAGGGATACTCCCTATAAGAAAAGAAAGAAGAGAAGGGACTAGATAGAGAGAAGTTCTTAAAGTAGAAAGGAGAAAAATTAGAGGAATTTTTTTTTGGAGGTACTGCCCACAGTTGGAGGCAAAGTGATACAAGAATAAGAGTTGTCAGGAGTAGGTAAAAGGTAAAAGATAGAATCCAAACTCTTAGAGGACAGGAACTGTTTCAGGGTTGTCTTTATAACCAAAACATCTTGCACTTGTATGTAGTAGTCACTTACAAGATCATAGGACCATAGACCAAGCCTCTCATTTGTCAGATGAGGAATCTGAGACATAATACAAATCAAATGATTTGGCCAAGGTCAAACTAAGAATGCCTAAGACAGGATTTTTAACTTATGATTCCAAATCCAGAATTCTATCCACTAAAGCACCAAACTTGTCTCACTTAAGGTTTGTTGAATTGAATAGCCAGGGGAATATAGGGTTCCTAGTCAGGATGTTTTCATGAGTTTCTCCAACCCCCAATAGCAGAGGTGGAAAAAGTAAATGAAATATATTTGATTAGAGATTGTTATCAGTGATATTCCAGAAGCAGTTTGAATTGGTTGGGGAGTATTAACTGTTTAATTTTCAGGGTGAACATTTACACTTCAGTGGGCAAATTCAAATCAGACTTGATACAAATGTAATGGAATATAAGAAATGGTGAAAGGAACAGTTTCAGAGAAGCCTGGGAAGATTTATGTGAACTAATGCAGAATAAAATGAGAAAAAACAAAACAACTTATTAACAACAACAGCATTATAAAGACAAACCAGCCACAATTCCAGAGAACAGGAAAGGAAGCAAGCCACCTACTCAATAAAGAGATGATGGAATCAAGAAGCAGAACAAAACATACATTTTTGGACTTGGTCAGTGAGGAAAATTGCTATGCTTAACCATGTATATGTTACAAAGGCATAGTTTTTTCTTTTTCTTTGTTTTTTCAGCTGGGAGTGGGGAGGTGACAGAGGGACAAAATAAAAACTTTTTAATTGAAAAAAATTGTTTAACAAAAAAAAAAGAAACGTCCCTTCAGCCTGGCTTACCTAAAGCTAGCCTCCCCATACAGAGTTCCTGAAGGAAGAATTGTTCTTATTTGTAATCTGATCACTAACCCTAGGGGGTGGGTGCAATTAGAGCAAAGAGATCAAGCTACGTCTGACTGTCATTAATGAAGAAAAACAGAAAAGCAGAATAGTGTAATGGAGGAAGTGCTAGATTTGGAGTCAGAGGTCCTGAGTTCTAATCCTGATTTTGCCTTAGGATACCTAATATCTCTGAGTTTCAGTTTTCTCATCCTTAAAATGACCTCCAGAAGACCTTTTAGCTCTAAACATATGCCCTTAAATGTTTTCTGCTAGTGCTGGATGATGAAAAAATGCCCACAGAAGTGTGGTGGAGAAAGGACAGTTTTTCCTGGGCAACCAGACTATTGGACAAGTCATATCTAGATATACTCTAGCCTTGTCTGAGTTCCCCTGCAGTAGCCACCCACTGTACCCAACTGTTTTCCTGGCAGGCTCCATCACTAGCAGAAGCAGATAACACAATGTTCCTTACTTGCTTAATCCTGAGTCTCTCCACAAAGACTTTGAGGTGGGCCCATTAGTAACATGCTTAAGGATGTGTATTTCATGGAAATGTCCTATAAAACTATAACAAAACCATAAAGCTGTATTAAGTTCGTGGATTTAGAGCTAGAAGGGAGCTCATAGGTCATCTACTTGCAACACTCTATTGAAGACAAACACAGTCAAGGCCCATCCAAGCAGTGGACAAGTGATTTTAGACACTGGATGACTTCACAAACACAGTCAGTTGATTCTGAGCTTCAACACCCAATGACCTTCAGCCACAGGTAGCCACTCTCCGCCTTCTTTTCCCTTGGCACCCCTCCCCCATCCCTCCTCTTTAGGGTGGCCCGAGAAACCCTACCTTTGCTTTGGCCATCTGCTCCACACTAGTCAGCAGGCCATTCACTTCTAGCTTCAACTCACTCTTCTCTTTCTCTAAGCTCTGCTTGACCCACTGTAGGTTGTCCACCTGCCCCTTCAGCTGCTTCAGGCTCTCTTCGTGTTTCTTTCTGATGGTGGTAGCAGCGGTATCAAAGTGAAAGGCAGCCTCACCCAGGTCTCTTCGAAGCCTCACCAAGTCAGCCTCCCTCTTCTTATTGATCTCCATCTGGGCCAGACTGGTGCCCCTGGCCTCTTCCAGCTGCTCATTCATCTCTCCCAACTCACAAGCCAGGTCATTCCTTTGCTTTTCCACCTTAGCTTGTGTTGTTTTTTCACCTTCCAGTTCTTTTTCCAACTCCACCGTTCAAGCCTGGCACAACAGTAATAATTTTTCTTTTAGTGTGAAACCTGTACCATGTTTTATACTCAGGGGACATTATAGTGGCATTATTTATTGGTTCTCATAACTGTGAAAGGTCAGTTGGCTCTTTGGGTCACCATTTTACAGCTAAAGAAAGTGTTGCCAAGAGAGGCTAAGTGACTTACCCTAAATCAATACAGAGCCAGAATTAGAACTCACAGTTCCTGAGCTCTTAACCCTAGGTGACATGTGGTCTCCTTTAATTATATGTAGTTTTTTAAAAAAGGAAACTCTTTTCTTAGTCCTTGAAAATAAACTTGCATATAGATCCATGATGTGTTAGGGTTTAAAAAACCCCCCAAAAGAACAATAGTTGAGATGATTCCCTACACAGTAATATCTCACTAACCTGAAGACCACTTACTTGGCAATGTCAGTTGTTAAGAGCTATGCTAAAAGCTCATCTGTCTGGATGGAGCAGAACAATTTGCCTAAAACTAATTCACCTAAAGTCAGTTCCTCTTTAATAGAGCCAAGAGCTGCAACATAAGCAAAACCACTAGCCAAAATAGATGTCACAAAGGTCATGTACTTTATTCAGAGGGACCTCTTCAGGACCTTGGCCAGAGCCTGTAGATTCATTTTAGATGCAGCTCTTTTAGGTTTGATTACCTGGTATCTAAGCTCACAGCAGATTTGAGGCAACAAATTAGAAAATGAGGGAGGAGAGAGAAATAGGGGATTGGAGACGAACACTGACAGCATTAAGAAGCTACAGCTGACAGTGAGGAAGGAGACAGAACAATTATACAAAGTAGAACTCAAAATGCCTAGAGTCTGGATCCATTTAGGGAAGGGCCCAAATCCCTTGTTAACCCTTGAGATCTTCACTGTATTACAGAAGAATAAAATTACTGAAGTTCACCACGATGACTCTGAATCATGGGAAACAATGAGTGTTAGACAAATTAGTTTTAAGTGAATTGTCCTATCTGATGAATGAGCTTTAACTGTCATTCTATTTGAGGTATGACTAAAATTAATGATTTGGGGGGACATCTAGGTGGCACAATGGACAGGATGCCAGACCTGGAGTCAGGAAGACTCATCTTTGTGAGTTCAAATCCAGCCTCAGATGCTTACGAGCTGTGTGACCCTGGACAAGTCACTTGACCCTGTTTGCCTCCATTTCCTCTTCTATAAAATAATCCGGAGAAGAAAATGGCAAACCACTCCAGGATCTTTGCCAAGAAAATCCCAAATGGGGTCACAAAGAGTCAGATATGACTGAAAATGACTCAGCAACAAAATTAATGATTTAGGTGTGGCTATAAATTAATAGGACTTGCATGGTTAATAGATGTATATGACCAAATCAGTATTTCCCCCTTCAAAATAGATACCCTGAGAATCTATATTCTCATTCTAAGGATGCTGCCATTTCTTATATATATTTTGGAGTTCTTTTGAATATCCTTAGTGGTGGTAAATAGTCATCTTTTTAGGGTGAATTTAATTTCTGAAAGCAGATGAAAGTCATTGAAAGCCAATGACAGTGAATTATTAGATGGATGATCAAGTTGGGTAATGCCATTTTTGGTCCAAAACAAGGGGTTTTAATAAAATGGTCTGATTGTTTTGTTGTTGCTTTTTTAAAGAGTCACTTTATCTTTTAAAGTCAGTCTCATTACTTTATGGCACCACACATACATGAACCAACAGGCATTTATTAGGTACCTATACATAGGTAATTGTCATGCAGAGTCCATACTTGGAGTTGGAGAGCCTGAGTTCAAGACCTGATTATGACCCATGATAACTACCTGACCTTGGCCAAGCATAAATTTTCAGTGCCCAAGGCAACTTTCTAAGACTGTAAGTAGCAGATGAGTTGCTGTTCTGTTTTGGTGAAAGGGTTTTCCACACTGGGACCTCCTTATATTGCTATAATAATAATACTAATAATGTAACAACAACAACTGGCATATATATAGCACCTGAAGATTTGCAAAGCACTTTACTCAAATTATCTCATTAGATCCTCACTAAAGCCCTGTGAGGTAGGTGCTCTTATTATCCCCCACTTTATAGAAGAGGAAACTGAGGCTGAAAGAGGTTAAATGAATTGCCAAGGGTTACATTACTAGGAATTGTCTGAAGCAGGATTTGAGCTCAGGTCTTCCTAATTCCATATCTAACACTCTACCCACTGTGCCAATTAGCTTCAGTTACAGGTCCAAAACAAAAAGAATTCACTGATGAACACAGTATGTTCTAAGGTTCTTAGCAGTTAGAAGAAACTGCTAACCTCCAATGTCAAGGACTTTTGGTTACAGACAACACATCTATGGAAAACAATGCCTTGGTAGATGCTGCAGGACCATCCGTCATTGCTTGGTCCAGATCATGAATACACTATTCAGCTCCTTGAGGTTACCTTAAGCTCCTCTACCATGTTCTGGAACTGGCTGAGGAGGTTTCTTTCATCTGTGGAATCTGGATTCAGCAGGCCTATTTCCAATTCTTTCCTGGGTTTTTTAAGGAGAAAAATCAAGAACAAACAGAAATATGGTTTCTCTACACCTTCAAATTGAACCTCTGGTCAGAGAGGAAAGTTGGTTTTTGTTTTTTGTTTTTTGTGAAAACACAGTGACCTAGAAACAGCAATTTCTAAAGCAAGTATTAGAATTCTGAGTAAGGGTGCCCAAGGACTTCTGATTCTTTCATCACTGTGCTGAGGAAGGATACAGGTCTTCAAAAGCAATAGACAGAAGGCAGGTAAGTTTATTTAAATCAGTGGCCTTCCTTACCCCTACCAAATTCTCAACTGATACTACAATTATATTACAAAATTACAATATTTTTTTTAAATTAGTAAAGACTTTATGTTAGGTTTTAAGATTGGTGTCTATTATATTTTCCACAAATACTCAGTTACCTGGAATTCCCAGCTGGACTAGGTAGTATAGAGCATAATACTGTCCACCCCCACATAACAATAACTGAGGTCCAGTCTGCTCAACTCTGATTCTGGCTTTTAATGGTTTTAAGCCAGTTTCATCCTAACCACAGCCCTACCTTTATGTCCATGTTATCATCTCCATGGGTCAAACCACATACCTGCTCTTAACCTAGTCTTACTCCAGTTCAGGAATTCTTAACCATCTTTTTGCATGAGTGTCATGGACTCCTTTGGCAGAGTGGTGAAGCCTGTGGACCCCTCTTCAGAAGTGTATTTTTAAATGCAAATGCATAGGATTGCAAAAAAAAATCAACTATATTAAAATACAATTATTAAAGTATCTTTTAAAACAAGTTCATAGACCTTAGATAAATAACTTCTGCTCCAAACCCTTGTCCTACCTTCATTTTGTACCTCACTAACTATTCCCCCTTTTATTCTGTTGCAGACTAAGGATAGCGACTGATCTGTGATTTCATTGGTATAGGTAACTCCCAGGTAAGAAAATTCCCTTTGCCAATGTAGGTCGGTACCTTCTCTGCAACTTATAGTCTTAGGGAGTTGCCTAGAGCCCTGAAAAGTTTTGACTTGTCTGGAGTCACACAGCCAGTATGTGTCAAAGATGGGACTTGAAGCCAGGTCTTCCTAAATCTAAGATCACCTTTCTCTCCTCTGTTTTGTTACCTCTAAATCCATTCTAAGTAGCTTTAAAACTTAGAGAAGTTCCATTGAAGTTCCATTGAATTCACCAAATACATATTATTGAGACAAATTTTTATATATATTATTTAAAATATATTATTGAGAAAAATTAGAAAAAAGCAGGTAAAAGGCAGGAAAACAAGAGAAAAGACATGAGATGTTTTGTAAGGTAATGAGACTGATTTTTCTTCTACTGTTTATGGGATTAGTCACTTTATAGGCACAGCTTATGTATTCCTTCCCCAATAATGTCAATGCTGCATTGCCTTAATGAACAAACTTCCAAAAAACATCAACAGAGAGGAAAAGCTGTTCAAAACCGAAGCCCATGTAAACAATCAGGGTGAAGGGTAATGGGGAGAATAAGGCTTGCCCAACATTCTAGGACTCAAAAAAACAATCCTAGAAAATTGAAATTCAAAAAGTCAAAAAATTGAAATAATCTTTATATTAAGTAAGTCAGGATGGAAAATATACAATTCCTATGAATTCAAATCAATTTGGTTGGATATTTGATTCCTGACACCACTTTATAGACATCTACTCTTCTATCTCAACCCCACTAAAAACTTGAACTTCATCCCAGCTCCCCCAGCCTGGAACATTGGGTCTTTGATTTATTTTGTTCTTCCGTGCCCTTTCCAAGAGGCTTTCTGCACCACACTTCCCTGACCCCTTCCAACACCCTTTTAATCATTTTCCTTCAGTAGAATGTAATTTCCTTGAGGGGCAGGATCTTGCTAACTTGCTTTTATTTGTACCCCTCAGTGCTTAGCACTAGCATTAGACTATACCAAGGGCTTAATAAATGCTCTACCTATCTAGATTCTAAAACATGCTTGCCTGTTTTATCTCAGTGATTATATCTATTACCTCATTTAAATTTTTTCTTCCTCTTAGCCCTGACCACTGGGATTCTTACTGCTGCACGAAATGAGCAGTCCATTGGCCACAGCCTTTTGCCAATTCTTTCTTTAGCCTATCCCCCAAATATTTCCAGGGGAATAGGACAGTTGTCTTAATCCAACCACAGACTGTTCTTTAATGCATTTGTTCTTCCTTTTAGCTCTTTTGCCAAGACACTACATAAGTTTGATTTTTTTTACTTCTGTTATCTTTCCCTAGAGTCATTAAAAAATGAGGCATTGGAAGCACAAGAGTGAACAAAACAGATTACTTGCTCCTCCCAGTATGTACTGTGGTTCCTGGCCAATAGAAAGGCACCTTACTTTTCTAATTTTTCATCTAGTTGCTGCCGGTCATTCTCCAGATCCGTGACACTTTCCCGGCTTAGATCTAAATCACCCCCCAGTTTCTTTTGCCATTCCAGGTCCATCTTTATTTTCTTCTCCTGCTCATAGACACCCTCAAGCTGACAAAAGAAAAATTTGTTATTTTTAACTAAATGATTAATGACATTGAGATGCTTAAAACTCTCTTGCAGAAGGTTGGTGTGTGTAATGTACTTAAAACCCAGAGAAGAAGAAAGAACAAGAACCATACTCTGTAAATAATACCAATGTATACATTCTACTCTCTATAATATGTACACATATATGTTTCATGTATACATTATAATAATTATATTAAAATATCAATATTATCTGGCAATACATGTTGTAAATATGGCAAATAAATGTACTAACACAAAGGAAAGTCTTGGTAGTATTAATAGAGAGCTTTTTCATTATCACATTTAAAAACAACAAGCATTTATCTATCTATTATTATTTAACCTACCATGTGCCAGGTACTATGTGAGCTCTTTTGAGAGCAGGGAATATTTTTTGCCTTTCTTTGTATCACCAGCCCTTAGCACAGTGCCTGGTATATAACAGGTTGCTAATAAATGCTAGTTAACTAATTGACTGCAAATACAAAGAAAAGCCAGACCTTGATTCTTTCATCTTGAGAACCTCACATTCTGATGGAGGAGACAATATGCAAACTACTACATATACTATGTATGTATCTATGTATCTATGTATTTGTGTATGTATGTAGATATATACATATACATATATACACACATACACATGTATTTACTACACACACATACACAGAGTATAAACAGGAGGTAATCTGAAAGGGCAGACATTAATAGTTTTGCATGGTAGTGGGACATATAGGTGGAAATGTACTGTAGATAAAGTCATTGAATTGCAATGAGAGAAAACTCTCTGGAAACTTTATATAAAGTCATGGCAGTTAAAATGAAAGCATATAAACTTCCTGAGGAAGTATATACACAAAAGTTGAAAGCCCCTAGGAATCCTGGTACTGAGACCCATGGGTTAACCTCATTTAGGAGGAAAGGGGTTGGGGAAGAAGATCAGAGAGGAGAAAGAAAAGCCAGAGAGATATAGGAAAAAGAGAAAACGAAGAGAACACATGACTGACTGTCCACATCTTCAAATGCAGAACAGTTTCTAGGAAAAAATGAGAGTGAACACACACTGAGCTTAAACCAAAGCAAACCAAAACATTCCCACTGCCTTTAGAACTCTTAAGTTATTATCTGCCATGAGTTGTAAAACATTTACAAATCAAACACACCCATATTCCTTAAACTTCACAGTCACGTTAAGTATAAAAATGTGGTTGGTTATAGATAATCACCTGAAAATTCCTTCTGGTTCCTTTCTATGTTTTCATTAAGGATGCCTTCAAAGTGTTTATAGACCATTCCAAGAGAGTTTGTATAGATATGAAAGCCAATATCCCAATTGGTAATTATTTGTGCCTTCTCATTCACCTTTATTGGGAGTGATGAAGGAGGAAAGATCTCTTGTATTCTTAGGAGTATAGTATTGAGATATATATAAGGTCAGAATCACAAAATCATGGAGTTGGAAAGGACTTCAGAAGCCATCTAAACTAACCCCAAACTAAACAAAAATCCCCTTGATTAAAGACCTCCTGTGAAAAGAAACACATCATTTCATCCGTAAAATTAGACAACTGAACTAAATGGTCTATGGAATCACTTCCAATTTTAGATCTATGAAACTATGATTCTATGACCTATTAAGACAGCTCACTTCAATTTTGTATAGTTCTAAGTTGTTAGGAAATGTACCTTTAAATTAAGCCAAAATCTGACTTCATAACTTCTATACATTTTTCCTAGTTCCATCTTCTTGATCTAAGTAAAACAAATCGAATCACCCTTCCAATAGTTGTACATAAAGGTCATGTACTCCTTAGGTTTTGTCTGCCTCAGGTGAAAAACCCCAGTTCATTTAATCAGTCTTCATATGTCATCATCTCAAGGTACTTCCCCACCCTGGATGCTCCCATGTTGACATTTTCCAACTTATCAATGCCCTTCCTAGAATCTAAAACTGAGAACTGGATGCAGCTTTACATATGTGGTTGGACCAAGACAGAGTGCAGTGGAATTATCACCTCTCCAATCCTGAATGCTATCTCTCTTAAAACAACTAAGACTGCATTAATTTTGTAGGACTATTGTATCATATTGTTCACTCATTTGGTACTTGTAGTCCACTAAAACCCTAAGATTTTCTTTGGATCAACTGCTATCTAGCCATACCTCTCCATTTTGCATTTATAGATTTAATTTTTTCAACTCAACTACAGGCCTTTACATTTATTTCTATTAAATTTTCTTTTATTAAATTTGGCCCCATATTCTAAGATCTTTTTTGGATCCTAATGGTAGCCTAATGTGTTAACCACTTTTCCTAGCTTTGTGCCACAGGAAGATTTTATGAACACATCAAAAATGTCTTTTTAAGGGTCTTTGATAAAAATTTTAGGTGACACAGAATCATATGGGCCTTCCACTGGAGACTCCTTTACACATTGACATTGACCTATTATTAATGACTTACTTTGGGGGTCCAGTTGTTCAACTAGTTCTGGTCAACTTCATCTTCATAAATTCTTTACATAAGAAAATACTTAACTCTTTAGAGGAAAACACAGTTTAAAAGTTCTCTTCAAACTGTGTCTCCTACATATACATTAAAATTATATATGCCAATGAAAGTTATGACTATGACTATATCTTCGCTTATTGACACAGTTATGAAAGATGTAGTAGGTGAAGTCGAAAGCCCCCAAAAGGATTGCTTATTGATACCAAAGTCCTACAAAAGCCTCAACTCACAGATGACATTGTATCAGTTGCATTTATCCCTGGAACACTGCAAAGTGTCCTCCATGGAGTCTACAGCAATGCAAAACAATTTTAGAACCATCCACCAAAAACAAAAACAAAAAAACCAAAGTGGATAAAAAAACACACATTGTCCAGCTGTTACCTAGTAGGTTGGGCAGCCAATCAAATTAGCCTATTATTATGTATATCCCTGACAGGCTAGATAATGGGCTAGCCCAGAATGGAAGAAGATTATATTTAGAAAAATGAGCAATGCTGTAGATGATCCCAAACTGCTCACTACTTTAAGACTCGTGTCATTAACATCAGTGTTCTTCTGGTGATGCATATGGCTTTGACTCATGGAACACTATGACATCAAAGGAAAAGAAGTACAAATAATCTAAAGGGCAATGAAAAAAATGAGTGGTTGATCTAAGCAGGCCTTATTTGGCACATTGCTAACAATAACTCACAAGAAAAATTGGTATGAAATGTTATCAAAAACATATATGACTACAAAAGTAAGAATGAGAGGTAACAAATGGAAAGCCCACTTTTTTAAAAGTTACTTTAAAAAGATACTCTAAAAAAAACAAGAGAGATATCCCTAGAATATTCAGTAGTTTCTCTATGGAGCATTTATGAAAAAATATTGATAATCATACTGGATGAGAAGGTATGGAGAAATTGTAATTCGCATTAATGAAAACAGTACTCACACCAGTAAAATGACATATCCATTAAAGTCCCAATGTCGTGGAGAACAAAGCCTGTATTTGCATGTAATTCATGCCATATATCTAAATAATATATAATTGCATATAGCCGTTTAGTTTATAACACCTGTCTTCTAATACCAATTAGCGAAGTAAAGACTGAAGATAGGACAAAGGCCTGGAATGAGGCCAGATTAAAACTGAGAGGGTCAGGGGTAGGTACTGACCAGTTTTCATAGAACTAGCATTAGAATGGCATATGTGAAGGTGGAACCCAATTGTGATACTGAAAATAGGAGTAAGAACAAAGTTCCATTATTGCAGTGCAAAGTTCTCCAATATGCAAGGAAAAGAGAACATTTTATGAAGAAAAATCCATGAAGTCAATCTTAGTACTCTTCTATGAAGTCCTGAAAAACAGCCATAATTCAACTCTAAGATGATCAACTGAAATATTGTATATGGTCTTCTATTTAGTATCGAAGTTGTCTGTATTATCTTTCCATCTGTGTTTAAGTTCCTTTGGACAGAGAACATGTCTTTATTCTATTCCCTACTATGGAGACCCAGCCTTACCCTAGTCATGTTTATTATAGAATTCTGTTGATTGAAAAACATTGAAAGAATTGCCAACTATGAAGATAATAATTTTGAGACAAAATATGCCTCTAAGTTTTCTTGATTCTTTAAAATCAAAATATATAAAAAATAGAAACATATCCAAAAAGGGTGGGGGGAAATCACTTGCCTCATTGACTTGATATTCTATTTTGAACTTTGCTTTACTTGGGGTGCTGGGTATGTCTCTTTTGGTTTGCACTTCATCTATGGCTGCTGGTGGGCCTTCTTGGTAGCCTTTACATCTCTGTTAAGTTTCTCAATATCGTCATTCAGGAATTCTATTTCTGTCAGGTTCTTGACCTGTGGGTAAGGAGAAATAATTGTTCAAGTTGTCCTTCATCAGAGTCAACAGGATGTTTAAGGAGGTCATCTTTTTTTCATCCTTTTTTTTCATACTGGACATTTATACGGTGGCCAGTGTTATAGACAGAATCATAATAAACAGAGAAACTTAACACCTGATGGACCTATAGAAATTCTGAGGCAAAATGACCCCTTCAATTATTTTGGATGGACATTATCTGTGTTATCAACCTATATTCAAAGGATCAAAAGTTAAAAATCTAGAGTGAAAAGGGATCTTAAAGGCCATCTAGGCCAATCCCCTCAAATTGCAGGTCAGAAAACGGAGGCTCAGAGAGGTTTAGTGATTTGTCCAACATCACACAGGTGGTATAAGCTGGGATTTGAACCAAGGTTCTCTGAGTCCAAAATCAGTGTTCTTTCCCCAATATCACACTGCCAACTGTAAAGACAGATCTTTGGAAGATACACCTTTCCTGCAGGGTGAGACCAACTGAAAACCATCTACCTGAGAAAATGGGGATGTAGGTAGAGTTGGTCAACCTAGATCTGGATCTGGCCTCAGGTGTTGTCATCGTGTGTGCGTGAGAACAGTGTCTTCACAAATTCCAGATCATTCCGCTTTCTATAGTAAACTTTCTCAGTGTTTTTCACATAGTAGGTACTTAATATCTACTGAATTGAATTATCTGTCATGATCATGGACATGACGATCTGGTTAATCAAATTTTCTGGTAATCAAAGAGTTACTCCATATGCTATATAGAAATGACCGATTTTCATGAAGTGAGAATACAGAAAATCATAGGTAACACTAAAAAGCCTATTAATTTTACTTTGAAGTCTTTCTCTGATGATTCAGAAGGATCTTGCTAGTCTCAGGGACCTGGGCTCCCAGCTTTAGAAGTTAGAAGATGATCATCTAGTCCAACTCCCTCATTTTATAGATGAGGAAACTGAGGCCCATAGAGATGGAATGATTGCTCGAGATCATCCAAACTGAAAATGTCATTACAAAACACAAAATACCATTCTTATACTGGTGATATGGGGTAATGCCAATGAATGGTGAGTTCTAGGGATAGAATGTCTAAAAACAGAACATGTGAGCCTAAAACTGGGATCTATTCGTCTGAAAGAGAGCCAGAAAAGGGAATAGGTGCTATTCTTCAAAGTCATCATTAAAGCTTTATATATTGAAAAAATTCGAGAGAGTTAGGTATACTGATAAATACCATGACCAAACATAATTCCAGAGGACTCATAATGAAACATGCTTCCCACCTCCGGATAGAAAGAGCCAATGCTTAACACAGTGCCTGGCACATAGTAAGCACTTAATAAATGCCTGGTTGATTGACTGATTGATGGACAGATTCAAAGAATACTTTAAGACTGTTTTTTGACACGGCAAATGAAGAAATTTGTTTTGATGACTATACATACTTGTAATAAGCTTTGTTTTTCTTGCTTTCTCAATGGGTCAACAGGAGAAGAGAGAGGTGAGAGAAAGAGAATGAAAATAAAATAGATTTGAATTTTTAAAAGTTTACCAATTCCAAATGTTTGACACACATCATGCTTGGCTACTCTCAACTCCTACAAAGACAAGAGAATCAGTTCTCTACCTAAAAATAAAGCAATTCATTCAAATTCCAACAGCAAATTCAGGGCAGAATTAAAATTGCTACCTATTCCAAATCAGCCATTTAGGTGACTGTGACCCTCTATAACAAAAAACACTTTGAGTCCAAAGAACTCTATTTTAACCTTTCTATCTTATTTTGTACACAAGGATACTGAAGCAAATGGGGGAAAATTACTTAGAAGATTAGCTGTGATTTCAACATAAGCTTGTGTTTGAAATCTAAATTTGATGGCTCAGCACACTGTGGTCTGTATCTTATACCAGTTTTAACCTTCCTGTAACCTAAGGGAACCGGTTCTTGTGCTAATTAAAAAGAAGCTGGTGACAGAAACCAGGTTTGAGAGAGTTGTAGTACAGGCATGTGGGCCACCAGGCCTCCCTCTTCAGAGGGGAAAAAAAAAAAAAAGAAAAGTACCTTCTGTTCTGTAGAGTGCTTTTCTTTCTCTGATTTCACCAGTGTTGTTTCCAGGTCACCGATTTCTTTCTTCAGCCTAGGGCATTCATCTTCCAGTTCCCTCTTCCTGGCATTCAGCTCAGAATTTTTCTCCTCTTCTTCCTTCAGCGGCTCGGAGAGCACTTTGACTTTGGCCTCCAGCTGGATCTTGGATATTATCAGAGTTGCTCTGTTCCTCAACATCTGCCAGGGTCTCTTGCTCCTACCATGATGCAGAGAAAATAGTGGCCAACAGCTGGAAATAATTCATCAGCAAAGAAAGAATTCTGTTTAACATTTAGCAGAGAGATAATTGCCTGCCTTCTGTATAACATTTTGTCCACCTACCTTTTCTTAAACCTCTAAAATAATATAACAATCGCTCTGATGGGAGTGCCTTATTTATGTTTAGAGGCAAATTCAAACTTTCAGCCTCAATTAATAAATTAAATTACCTTTTCCAGGGCACTGAATGGAATCCTAGTGATCAAAAAGCAAATATATTAAAAAATAAGCCATGTGCCTCTAAATTCACAATTTCTAGAAGTGCTCCTGTTGGTCCATAGTCTGAGTGAATGTGATTGTTTCCAAAAGGGGGAAAAATCGCATTCCAGAACAGGATTACACTACAGAATGTAGGCTATTTATGATGGAATCCATTCCATAATATCATCAATCAGAGCTGTCACTAGCAGAGAGTAAATGGGGCTTTATCCTAGGATCCTAGTATCTAGGGGGCAAGTTTCTTCCCCAAGGAGGGGCACCTTCTCCCTGGTGTGAATGTCATACCCACACTTTGCCTCAAGGAACCCCAAACACCTAATAGACATGGCCCAACTGCCTGCAGGCCACTACCCTCACCATCCTGTCCCCTTAACACCCCTTTCCCAGGAGCCTACCTTATGCCTTTCAATGTCCCTGCTGGACTTCCCGGAGGATGAGCTATTCTCCTCTCCTGGATTACATCCACAGTTGGACTGTTCTCTGTTCTGCCACCACCATACACTGTCATTATGTTTGTACCCATGTGAAAAAAAAAAAACCTAGTTATACCTCTGTCTTCAACAGTTTCATTTGTAACCTAAATAAATATTTAGTAAATGTAACCATTTTTTAGAGAGTGCATTGTAGTGGACAGAGGAGCTGACCTTGAAACCAGGAAGCCCTGGTTTCTGAGCTTGGGACACATTAAGCTGTGTAACCCTGAGTAACCCTCCATGCTTTCCACAACTCTTAAGACTATATAAGTTAGACTAGAAGGTACTTTAAGCTGTGTAACCCTGAGTAACCCCACAAGCTTTCCACAACTCTTAAGACTATATAAGCTAGACTAGAAGGTACTTTAAGCTGTGTAACCCTGAGTAACCCTCTGTGCTTTCCCCAACAAGCTAGACTGGAAGGTGCTGACCTACATTGGTAGAGGGTCTTTCTTTATCTGTAATTGCCTATAACAAAGAAACACAGATCCATTACCGGTCCCTATTCTTAAATGGAATCATATCATGTACTACTTTCTCAAAGCCCAGATTCAAGATTACCAGAGGTACTTGAAGTCAATAGCTACATTTCATTTGATTTCTAATAAACTTTTTGTTTCAAGGATTCCAACAACAGCAAACTCCACAAGTTGTAGCCAGGCTGCATAAAGAAGCATTTCCTTTTATCCATTTCCAAGTGTACCGCCTCAAACTCTCCCTGAGTGGCCCATTGTTCTTCATGTTATGGGTCAGGATCAAAATGAAGGAACTGATTGCCTTTCAGTATAAAGCACCTTTCATAAGTCTGAATCCCTCAATCAAGTTCCCTCTAATTTGTCTCTATTAGAAGCTAAATGAGACCTCTTCTTTGTGAGCAAGCTCTTGATTGCAGGAGGTCTTAACGCACCACAACTCCAAACATATCTCCATTTCCCTTTTCAAGACCTCACTCATCCTCTGCAACATATTGGCTCAGGAAGTGTATTATCTTCTCATTTGCTATGCTTAAGTTGTCTCTGCTGTTAGATCAGAAGCAGATAAAGGCAAAATCCTGTTTACTGGCCTCTGGGTCAGCTCTTGGCAGGAGAAGCTACTGGCTGCTCAGCAACTGGTTACAGAGGAGGGGTGGGGAAAGTTAAGGACAAAGAGGAGAAAGGAAAAGGGGAGAAAAATAAATCTCCACCCTCAATCAGGACCTCAAAGGGGAAGCTAAATGAAAAATGTAAAGGTGGCTTTAGCAGGAAGGGTCAGCAGCAAGATGGAAGAGCCTCCAAAATTTGGGGAATAGTAGATGTATTTCATCTTCTTGCAGCCCCAGTTGACAGGCAGAACAGACATTTTGTTCCATTCCATTCAGTGTGCATCTAGGGCCTGCCACCAGCTCTGAATGAAGAGGAGGATCCAATTGACTGTCGTTGACCCATTCATTACCCATGACAGCAGGGTTTGTGGACTGAGCCTCGGTAGGTGACAGTTTAACAGCCTGAAGATTCTTTCCCCAATGACTGTTATTCCCACATGGACTCGCTGTGTTAATTAGAAGGGGATAGCTCAGGATTTCCAAGGCTGAGTCAGAAGAAAGCTTATTGGTTTGAGCCCCATTGAGCTGAGCTCTATCCATTTTTGTCACAGTGACTGACAAGCGTAAACACCACTCATCCTCCAGGTAACCAGACTGACTTGGATTTTTCTTTGGCTTCATCACAATCCCATCCTCCTTCATTAGGTCTCCCATTCCATAGTCCTAGCCTTCATTCCCACTCCCCTTGGAGCTCCAGCTTCCCAAACTATCTCCATGGAACTTCTCCGATGGTCCAGGCAACACTTGATATGTTCCATTCCTGTGCAGGGTAGAGGGGCAGAAAAGGATAGTTCAGTCTCATCTGTAGTTATTCCAAACCTATCACACACTGCCACTCATTCCAAACAAGAATGATAGTAGGGCAAGGAGGTTTTAAAAAAGTGTAAAAAAAAAAAGTGTGTGCATGTGGTAAAACTTGGATAAAGAAACTATACTTTGTAAATTGGGAACATGGAATTGACCCAAGGGAAAAACAGAGTTAAATTCAGCTCTTTAATAAGTTATTTTTTTCCCTAAAATTCTTTCAATGAGTTCAAAATCACCTAAACAGTTAAGCTGTTTTTGTTGATGTTACTGAATTCGAACTTCCAAAAAATTAATACAATGCTTTTAAAATTAATTTCTTTGATTATTAATTCAGTACTTACTATTTGACGGTATGCAATTCATTCAATACTTACTACATACACATTGAATGCTTTCTATGTGTAAGCCACTATGCCAGGTACTACTAGGAAGGAGATACAAAAATTTGAAAGACAGTTATTGCTCTTCAGCAGGTATTAGGGCAGACAAGATATGCACACAAGTAATTATAGTACTAGATGGTATATCAGAACTGTCATGTGACAGATTCAGACCATAAAATGCTATAAAGTTCAGAGGAAGAAGAGATTACTTCCTACTAGGATGACCAGATGGTCTTCTTGGAAGACATGGAATTGGAACTAGAATTTGAAAAGAGAGGTAATGATGCATCTAGTCAGAGGCAGGAAGGGAGAGAAGCCCAGGTAAATTGTTCAGGGGCAAAAAAAAAAAGTGTATGTTTAGGGTAGGTAAGCAGACCAATCTGGCTGATGCGGAGGATTTGTTAAAGGAACAGCAGGAGATGTCTGAAAAGTTACATAGTGGTGAATTGTTCCTTATCCTTCCTCATCACTCTCCATTCAAATCCTGTGTCTTGGGTTCCTGGTGAAAATAGCTACCAGCTCTCTTCAATCTTCTTCTTTGTTTTTTAGTGCTTTCTCTAAAAATGCCCTGAATTGATTTTCATTACCTAACCCAGTTGCCCCAGAGAAAAAAAAGGACCAGAAAGACAATAGAAAGGAGGAAACAGAAGAATCCTAAGACTCATTGACAAATTGCAAAAGAACTAGAAGCACTAGTCTCTCGAGCTGGGGAGAGAGTGAACCCATACGAGAGATTAACTCTAACTTAGTCCAGAATAAGAAAATAAAGACTCAGTCCAGTAGGGCAAATAGAAGACAGTTTTCCCAGCACCTGGATGCAAAGGGCATGGCACATAGGAAACCCTTACTAAATGCTTGTTACTGTCTGGCTAAGTAAATGGCCTAGAGTTATTCTGGTTCTGAGCATGAAAAAGTTACACTAATGCCAGCCCTTCTCTCCAGTGATGCTCAACACCTGGCACCATCTCCTGGAGACAAGGAGCAATAGATCGTTCTTGAAAGGAAGGAAACAGCTGCTTTGGTTCCTCCTCCTATCAGGCATGGTGGGTTCTCCTCTCCATTGTTCTTCCAAGACAGCTGTTCCATCTCCCCAGGAAATTGTGCCAGTTGGATGAGAGAAGAGGCTGACAGTATTATAGCTTGCTCCCACCCAACTCCAGGACATTCCTGGGAGTATTTACTCATTCTATTTGCCTGTTTGAGCATGTGTGTTTAAATGGGTCCCACAGGCTGACCCTACCAAGAGCCTACTGGCGATATTTGAGCAAGTCTCCATTTCCTATTCTTCACTCTCTACCCAAGGGGTAGCCTTCCACTCATTCGACATTTTCCATGGAAGGGCTCCTTCATTCCATTTCTTTCCTTATCTTTCTAGTCCCAATCTGTGTTTGGGCCAACTGAGCCATGCCATACAAATTAACGTATGGTTGCTTAGAGAAAAAGGGAGAGAGGGAAAGAGTAATTCCTCTCAACAAAAGTACCTGTTGCATACAGGTGGGAGGGTTCTTCACTCTTTGTAAGTAGGATCCAGATAGGGTCTTTGATAAAAGGCTAAAGAGTTTAGGTTTCATCTTGTAGGCCCTGTGGAGCCACTGAATGTTTTTGAGCAAAAGAGTGATAAGATGAAAGCAATGTTTTGGGGTTAACTGGCAAGTGTTGTGTATGCAGGGAAAGTCTGAGAGCAGGGGAATGCTTTGAAGCCTATTCTGACAACTTGGCCACAATCAAGCTTCTTTCTGAACTTTAGACCAGAGGTGTCAAATACACAGCACCATCCCTTCGTCCCCCAACACTCCTGAATGCAGCAGAACCAGATTAAAATGTAATTGGCATGTAACAAAATAAATAAAAACACAATAAAACAAAGATCTTGTTAATGTGCAGTTTTTTATAAGTCACTATGCATCCACAGGGATCCTTATGTCTGGTTCAGTGGTGCAAGTGGGTCAGGGTCTACCTAAAGACTTTAAAATGTGCATGTGTGCATGCACATGCACATCCACACACGCACACACACATGTACATATAATGGGGGGAGGGTAGCCAATGAAGTCCCAATCCTTAGAACATGCTCTACATATCTTTTCAGGAAAGGAAAATCTGAGCGTACTCTAAGGACTGGACCATCATTGACCAGCCTTCCCCTCTCCTCCACCATTATATACACATTCAGTATCTAGAAGTTAACTGATACTTGTAACACATAATGGTACCTCTATAAGGTAAAACCTAATTATACTCAAAGACCAGCTGTCAAAGAATCTCCTCACTTCATTATGAAACAGAGAGGGCATTTTAAAATGTTTTAATTACCTATATTCAGCAGAATTTGATAGAGTTTGAAAAACTCACGTTCTTCTATGCTGGTTGCTATTTTTTTTAACCTTTCCAAGCAATCATTACCCAAAAAAAACCACAAGCAATTCCAAAGAGAGAATGAGTGAATGAATAGCAGACCAGGTGGAACCCTCACAGCCTGCAGCTGGAGCACTAAGTCATTCTTTTCACGATTAAGGAAGGCTTGCTTTGCTTCGCATTTCTCCCCCTGACATGCTGCTTTCTCCAAGGCTTTGCTCAGCTTTGCCAGCTCTTCCTTAAGCCCAGACACCTCTTTTTCCACTTTCCCTAGACTTCACAAGAGGCTTGATTTTAAGAAAAAGCTGCATTCAGGGCCAGCTCTTCCCAACCAGTAAGACTCTGATATTCCACTGGATCACAAGAAGTACAGCTCTGATTCCAGAGAAAAGATAAACAGACAATTTGTTAAGAACCTGTTATGTGTGCCAAATACTGTTATGCTCGGAGGATACAAATACAAGCAAGGCAGTCCTGCCCTCAAAGAGCTTGCATTCTAATGGGAGAAGACAACATATGAAGAGGAACTGAAAAGGGGAAGAGAGGTAGATGAAAACTCAGGTGGGAGTTTAGGCAGCATGGTAAGGAAATGGCCTGGAAGTGGTAAGGAGGACTGGTTCCTGGCAAGATAAAGCTAAAACTCACCTATCAGCAATTGAGTCCAAGGCTGAGGAGGAATGGAAAGCAAGTTAAGCCAGGCTCCCAGAGAAAGAATGTATCTTCCAAGTTATCCAGGGTACTTGACAAATACACTTCTTTTTTTTTTTTTGGCTAGGCAATGGGGTTAAGTGACTTGCCCAGAGTCACACAGCTAGTAAGTGTGATGTATCTGAGACTGGATTTGAACTCAGGTTCTTCTGAATCCAGGGCCAGTGCTCTATCCACTGCGCCACCTAGCTGCCCCACGACAAATACACTTCTTTAGTAATAATAGCATCTTACCACCTCATACCCATCAGATTGGCTAAGATGATAGAAAAGGAAAATGACAAATGCTGGAGGGGATGTGGGAAAATAGGTATATTAATGCATTGTGGGTAGAGTTGTGAACTGGTCCAACCATTCTGGAGAACAATTTGGAACTGGGCCCAAAGGGCTATAAAATTGTGTATACCCTTTGAGGGCAGCTAGGTAGCCCTGTGGATAGAATTATAGGCCTAGAGCCAGGAAGATTTATCCTCCTGAGTTCAAATCTGGCCTCAGATACTTACTAGCTGTGTGACCTTCAAGTCACTTAACCTTGTTTGCCTCAGGTTCCTCATCTGTAAAATGAGCTGGAGAAGAAAATGGCAAATCACTTCAGTATCTTTGCTATGAAAATCCTAAATGGGTTCACAAAGAGTTGGACACAACTGAAAAGCATCTCAACAACATATTCTTTGACCCAGCAATGCTGTTATAAGGTCTATACCTCAAAGAGATCAAAGAAAAAGGAAAGGACTCATATGTAAAAAAGTATTTATAGCAGCCCTTTTTGTGGTAGCAAAGAATTTGAAACTGAGAGGATGACTATCAGTTGGAGAATGGCTGAACAAGTTGTGGTTTATGATTGTGATGGAATACTATTTGCTATAAGAAATGATGAGCTGGGTAGTTTCGGAAAATCCTAGAAAGACTTATGTGAAATGATGCAAAGTGAAGTGAGCAGAACCAGGAGAATAATGTACAATAACGGTAATTTTGTAACAATAATCAGCTGTGAAAGACTTAGCTACACTGATCAATAAAATGATCCAACTCAACTCCAAATACCTCATAATTTAAAATGCTATCCACCTCCAGAGAGAGAACAAAGGACTCCAAGCTCAGATTTAAGCATATTTTTTCACCTGTATTATTTTAGCTTTTTTTTTCTTTGGGACATGGCTAATGTGTAAATATATTTTGCATGACTTCACATGAATGAATAAGTTATTGTATTTCTTACCATCTCAAAGGGTGGGAGAGGGGTAGGGAGAGGGAGAGAATTTGGAACTGAAAATATTTTTTAAAAGTAATAATACCTCTTTGTATTTGCATAATGTTAAATAATTTTCTAAGTACTTGCACACTATCTCAATTGGTCTTTATAATAATCCAATGAGGTATACAGGGTAGGTAGTGCTATCCCCATTTTACAGATGAAGAAATTAAGATAATGAGACATGTAACTAACCCACAGTCACGTAGAAAGTTAATAAAAGATCTAAAACTCGAATCTTCTGACTATGAGACTAGTGTCATTTATTCTTCATTTCACTGGACAAGGAATGAAACAAGATTGTATTAATTCTGGTATACATCATCTGTCTATAAAGTGTGGTACCTCTGTTTCAGAATCTTCTGGAATTTGGCCCACATCACTTTGCCTCATATTGAGGCTCGGATTAGTATAAAGATTTTAGCTAGTCTCTCAGCCTTCATTTTTTCCAGGTGATCCAAGAGGCCAGCTGTAAAACACCTTAGAGAAAAAGCAGATGGGTGTTATGATTACTCAGAGAGTAGTTGGTCTGTCCCTTCCTATCATAACCTGTCTGTGGTGACAGAACTTTGTATTTCTGTTGTAAAATTGCTTCAAGTTGTTTTTAAACATTTTTAGATAGAAGTGATGTATTTTTTGTAAATTTGAGTTCATAACCCCAAGAAAGCAGGGTTGTATGTGTGTGTGTGTTTTTTAAGAAAGTTAAATCCTATATTGTGGTTATTGCTAAGTAATCATTTAGTGCAAATTGGGAATAATGCAAGCTCTACCTCCAAAGAGTAATGGTTAGCAGGTACAACTCACTCCCTTCTTTCAGGGGGAAAAAAAAGATAACCTCAGGAATTCAGTGAGGAAATGCAGCAATGTACCATATCCTTATTTCTTTATTCCTATAAACTGTGGCAAGAAAAATGTGCAGAAGGAGCAGAAGCGTATCCAAAATAACTGCTGGCAAGAACTTCTAGAACAAAATATAGGTTAATCAAAAGGCAGGTATTAGTTTGCCTTTATTAAATACAGTTAGTTGTCTCTTTTCCTAGATTGATGAACAAAAGCAAACACTTTGTTATTCAGCACTGATGAGTATCAATAAATCATTGTAGTGCTGAAGTTATAAATCTATCTCCCTTCCCAAATCCCCTCCCCACAAAAAGGAGACTTTCGATGTGAAGCAGAGAAATTTATAATGCTTTGGAGAAAATGCTGTTCCCAAGCTAGGGGAAAATTAGGGTTAATTAAAGTAATAATTGATAACAATTAAGGCTTAGGGAGATAGATGCCTAATTGTACTTAGAAGATTGTCTTACTCCAACAGTGATTAACAATGATGGTTCTCCTTAGTTGTCTCAATAAAGCTGTCTTGACCACAAAGTCATATAACCTGGACACCACCATCATTTGATAGAAGCTATTCAAAGATGCCCGCCAAGAACCTGAGAGTAAATAAGTGCCTGTTTGAGGGCTGGCCTGAACCCAAGCTTATCAAGTGAAAGCAAACACTGAATACTCTAACAATTCATTATTAATAACAATAAGGATGGGGACCAGATTCATGATCTCATTGATATAGAAAACTTCTATGATAATTTCTTGAAGTATGATGTCCAGTTCCTTTTTTGATCATGGCTTTCAGGTAGTCCAATAATTCTTATATTATCTCTCCTGGATCTATTTTCCAAGTCAGTTGTTTTTCCAATGAGATATTTTACATCTTCTATTTTTTTCATTCTTTTGAATTTATTTGATGTATTCTTGATGTCTCATGGAGTCATTAGCTTCTACTTACCCAATTCTAATTTTTAAGGAGTTATTTCCTTCAGTTAGATTTTTTACCTCCTTTTGCATTTGGCCAATTGTACTTTTTAAGGAGTTATTTTCTTTGGTAAATTTTTATATATATTTTTCCATTTTTTTATCCTTCCTTTATCAAGCTGTTGACTCTTTTTTCATGATTCCCTTGCATCACTCTCTTTTCTTTTTTTAACTTATTTTTGATTTATGGAATAAAACAAGCATTTCCATAACACAATACAATAAAAAAGATGATTGTACATGAAACTGCAAATCTACTATGCACAACTTGCTATTCCTTTCAAATATACAATGAAATTCTCACGTAAATTTCTTTTTTTCTCCCCTCTCCCCTCCCCCCAACCCTAGAGATGGCTACCATTAGACACAAATAGGCATACACACATACACACATACGTGTAAAATTATTCTATACATACTTCTATTTATCATTTCTTTCTCTGGCTGCAGATAGCACCTTTCTTTACATGTCCTTTATAGTTAATTTGGGTATTTAAAATACACGAAATAACTTATTTGCTCAAAGTCATTCTTAAAACAATAAGAACTCATTTCTTTTCTCAATTTTTCTTCTATCTCTCTTATTTGGTTTTTACAATCCTTTTTGAGCTCTTCTAGGAGTTCTTTTTGGGCCTGAAACTAATTCGCATTTTTCTTTCAGGCTTTGAATGTAGGCATTTTGACATTGTTGTCCTCTTCTGAGTTTGCGTCTTGATTTTCCCCGTCACCATAATAACTTTCTATGGTCAGGTTCTTTTTTTTGCTTTGTTTTGTTTTACTTATCTTTTTCAGACTATTTTGCTACTTTTAAAGTTAAGCTCTGCTACTGGGGTGGAAGGGGAAACTGTCCCAAGCTTCTCGTGCCTGAGGCTACAAGCCCTGGCTGCTTTCCTGGTGTTGCACAGTGACCATGGGAAATCTGGCCTCTTGCCTAGTGCTGTGCTAAAGGTTGTGTGGGATCTGACTGCTCACCTGGTGTTGCACTGAGGCCCTTAGGGCAGGAGTGGGCGGGTTCCATACTAGGGCCTAGGGATAGAATATGGCTGCTCACCTGGTGCTGTGCTGGGGCCATTGGGGGCGGGGGGAGAGGGCTGGTCGCTTATTAGCCCTACACTGAGCAGGGGTGGGGGTGTGTGGCTAGTGCTTCACTGGAACCCATGGCGGGGGAGGGGGGCATGGCTGATGCTGCACCAGGCTGCAAGGGAGGGCTGGCCACTTGCCCATTGCTGCCCTGGGGTTGTGGGCCCTCGGTCACCAACCTGTGCTGGGGCTCAGGGCCTCCCCCAGGCTTGCTGAGGTAGGGCCTGATTCTGGCTCACCAGCCGTGGACTGCACTCCCCTTTTACCCACGTAAGACAGACCTTTCCTGCTGACCTTCCAAGTTATCTTAGGCTAGAAAATTGTTTCACCCCATTTTTTGTTGCTTCTGCCATTCTAGAATTCATTTTGAGGTGCTATCTTATAGTTGTTTGGAGGTGAATATGGGAGAACTGAAGCAATTTCCTGCTTACTCGACCATCTTTGCTCCCAGAAGTGATATAGGAAACTTCTAGATTAGGAAATTCCCTCTACTAATTCATATCACCAACTGCTCTGCAATTTATAGTCTTGAAAAAGTGCCTAGAGCACTTAGAGAATAAGTGAACTGCCCATGGTCACACAGACAGTCTGTGTCAGTGGCAGAAGTTGAACTCAGGTGTTCTTGGCTCTGAGTCTGGGTCACTATCCACTACACCATCCTGCATTCCAAAATGAGAGATGCAAAAAGGTGCAAAATGTCATTTTCCCAACTTTCATTTTGGAAGGATATAGTGCTAAAATATATTATTAATTGACTTCTTTTAATAGCTTTACCTCTGAGGTAAGCCCAGAGGCAAATAGGGTTGTAACCTGTGACACAGAGCAAGCTTCAGGTTTATTTGGATAAGGTTCAACTGGGGAAACTTCTTTCTGCAGGATTTTTTTTTTGCTGTGCCCCACCTAGAACTTCCCTTGAGAACATCAGGATCTAGCTTGTGCCTAGATGGGGCCCTGTACTCCCATGCAAGTGTCCGGACCAACAAGATATTTAATTTAACCTGAACAACAACATAAAGGATTGAGCCCAGAAACAGCCAAGACAACTTTTCTTCCCTCTCTGATGGGTCTTCACCTCTCATAGGGATCTATATAGTCCTCCAGACTTACCTACACTAGATGAGGCCCAGACAGGGGAAAGAACTTGGGGTTGCTAGAAATTAAGGGACCCATACTTTTGGTATGTCCTATATCTCAGATACATATACAGACATACGTGTGTATTTGTAAGTATATGTATATATATGAATATATATATAGTTATATATGTATATATAAATACATGTATAATATATAGTGTATTATATATGCATATATAACATATATTGTATATACACTTAGAGAGAGAAAAGAAGAGAGGAGAGAGAGCAGAGACAGAGAAAGAGAGGAGAAAAGGGAGGAGAGAAACAGAGAGGCAGGGAGAGAAAGAGACAAAGAGGGAAGGAGGGAAAGAGACAGACAGAGAGGGGACAGACAGCAACACAAAGGCAGAAAGAGACAGAGAACAAGATCCCCCTACCCTGGGTGGGATGGGGAAAGTAGCTGAACTATTCAGAAGTTCTCTATTCAGTACATATAAATCGCTCCATTAGTGAAGGGCAAGGACTAAGTTTGTTCTTCCACATTTTGGCTCTGTCTCTCCTTGTTGCACAGTTCTGACTCAGTTGATGCAGTTGGCCCAGAAACTCCTCTGCTTGGTCCAGAATTTCCTCCACTAGGTCTAAGAAGCTTGGTTCAGGAACCCTTTGCTGGCCCAAGAAATCCTAGATCCCTCTGCTACTGATGTTCTATTATTCCCGGCTCCAGGTCTTATACTTCCCAAGTTAGACAGACCTTTCCTGCTGACCTTCCAAGTTATCTTGGGTTAGCTCCATTTGGCTCAGGAACTCCCCTCCGGTCCCTCCACCTTTGGTTCCATCTACTATCATCCTGGAGCACATGGTTCTCTGGGGATAGCACATGGATATGAAGATATACAGGTCACCCTTCTAGAGAAGTGAGTCCTTGTCTCTACGCCTCCTCTCTTCTCTCTTCCTCTAAGACAGGGTTTTTCTCTGTTTCTGTGTGTGTCCCTATATCTCTGCTTGCCAGACCGAGTATAAAGATGTAACAATGAAGATGAACAGGATTATGAACCGGACATGGACTAATCAACCCTTCTTAATGAGGCATCACCCCATGGGAAGAACCCAGGGCCAGGTAAGAATACACCTACCCAAGAGCGAATCTCATCGAGAAAATGTAATCCTTGGCTAAGGAGATATCCAATGCCAGAGCACAGTCCTCGTCAGTGAAAGCAACAAGAGCCCAGGGGAAAAAAACTTGGGTATACTTACTACTTCTGAAAATAATAAAAATACCTTGCGTTTATCTAGTGTTTTAAAGTTTACAAGGCACTTCATATGTGTTATCTCATTTGACCCCCCACAAGAATACTATTTCATCCCTATTTTAAAGATGAGAAAGGGAGAGGTAGAATGGGGTAAATGATCTCCCATAAAACACAAGAAAAGGCTTTTACAATGGAGGGGAGGTGGGGGAAGGTGAGAGGGAATGAGTGAATCTTACTCTCATAGGATTTGGTTTAAGGAGGGAATAACATACACAATTGGGTATGGACGTCTATCTTACCCCACAGGAAAACAGGGGGGAAGGGGATAAGAGAAGGGAGGGTGGTAGAGGGGAGGGCAGATTAGGGGGGACAGGGCAAGAGTTCACATGGTGGTCAGAAGAAGCGATACAAGGACACTCTCAAGGTCTCTCTTAAGAACTCTGGAATTGATCGTGAGACACAGGAGAGGCTGGCAAAGGACCGTTCAGCATGGCGTGCCCACATCAGAGAAGGCGCTGCGCTCTATGAGCAAAGCAGAATTGAAGTAGCTCAAAAGAAACACGAGACGCGCAGATTTAGAGAACCTGCCCCAAATGTTCACATGGGCTATTTGTGCCTGACCTGTGGTAGAGTAATCCAAGCTTATGTTGGTCTGATCGGTCGCAATCGGACACACTGAAACTCTACTCTAGCGTAGTGATGTCATTGTGGTCTTCTTCAAGAATGAAAGACAAAAACCAACCATAAACTTACGTAGGTACATGCTGTGTCTCCCAAAAGCATGTGAACTCCTTGCAATAGAGCTTGTTGCATTCTAGCATTTGTTTCCCCAGAACCCAGCACAGGACCTCGTAGACAGTGAGAACTTAATAAATCTTTGTTGATGGATTTATTGATTTCAGAGGAGATGCATATCATCTAGTAAACTGGAAGAGCTATTTCCTAAGAGATTCCTTGAATAAGTCTAACTTATTCCTTGAATAAGTCTAACTTGCTTGCTAACACAAGCAAGTGGTCTGCTTCCAGAATGGTGTTTACTCACCTTGAAATGAGACCTGATCTGTAACCGCCTGATCTCAGACCCTTGAGTTCATTCAGTACTGTGTCTATTGGCAAAAAAGCTGCAAAAAGGCAATGACAATCATGACTGAGGTTTTAAAAGCATTGACTTGGCTTTCTCAAACTGCTTTGTATTATTCACATTCAGAAGAGTACTGTTGGTGGTGGTTTGGGCTGTGGGGGTTGGAAGACTGCCTAACAGTTGTGCTTTCATAGGTATTTTAAGAACCACATTCATTCCACCCACTCTTCTACGAAAACATTCTCTGTAGCTTTCTGGTTACCTTAGTGATTCCAAAATGGGTCTGGGCAAAGGGAAGGCAAGGAGGCAGGGAGCTCTTCGGCTACTTTCTTGACTTTCCTATTGGAATGGCACTTGGATTCAGATTGCAATATCTTAATAAACAGAGTAAATTATTAGGCAAGGTCGAAAGGGACAGAATAAACCAGGAGATGGACAAGTAAAGATGAAAAAGAAGCCTTTTCCTTCCATAATTCTAATTTCCATGAAGTTCATTATAACCAATTTTCATACAACTCTTAGAATTACAATGAAGATAATGATAATAATTATTCATATTTTATGTACTTCACATATTTCAGGGTGCTTTCACATATACTATCTCATCTAATCAATGCCTTTTTAAACCTTAGCATGCTGTATTAACATGAGTTACTTTTATTATTAGGGTAGGCACTCAATATATCTAAATCTGAATATTTACGGAAAGAATAAATTAATTGAATCCTCACCGTGACTGTAGTAAGACAGGTATTCTATCCCCCTTTTACAAAGAGGGAAACTGAGAGCCAGAGAAATTAAGGGACTTGTGTTAGAGCCAGCTTGTTCTAGTTCAAGAGAGCCAATTGTTAAATTTTCAAAATGAGCATTTATTTACATCTGGAAATGTAAATGCTACAAATCAAGGTCTGATTTTTTTTAATCTTCTAGACTTATGAAGACAATAGAGAAAATGTTAATGACAATAAGCTTAAAAGTTTGTTGTGGGTTTGAAAAGTCAGTTGTTAAATATTTACCAACATACCTCTACTTAAGGCTAACAGTGAATTAGTGAGTCAAGATTAGAAACTCAGTATCTTGACTCCTAGTCCAGTGCTCTTTTCACTATATTTTGCTGGGTTTCCAAGGTTTCTTTTTTATTATTGAATCCTAAAATGATACCCTCAGTGACATAAATTTAAATACTCAGCCCTCAAGTAAAAGAGTTTTTCTAGGCCCTGTTGTCAAAAATTTCCCTTCTATGCATGCAGGGGCCCTCATCCTTTCAAGGTCCCTTGAACACTGCAAGACACACCACACAATGTTACATGAAATCTCACATTCAACTCCTCCTCTGCACTGCATCCATTTTTATATCCAAAAGCTCACTGTCCTTTAATAGCGATTTAAAGATAATGCAGATGTCACAGGGTCTTTCTGTTCTCCTTAGCTCTTCCTAGTTCAGTGACTAATAATATCTGACATAGCCTCTAATCACAAGAGACCAATATGAGATTGCTACATCTTCCCAAAGCTGAGTCTTTCAGAGCTGAACCAGAGCACGAGTCCATTCCCACAGAGCCAGAGCATGCACGCTTGCACCCTAGGAGGCACCCCAATCCAACAGGTCCTGGGTTCTCCCTCTTAACACTGATAGATGAGGCTTTGGGAGAGGCATTCAGTAAGGATGATGATGATGATAGAGATAATAAATTTCAAAATCACCCAAAGGGCCCTGTGCTCCCATGGGCAATGAGACACTGATGTAGGACAAGCTTCTTAGCCTGAACAAAACCACAAATGACAGAGACTATTAATCCGTCAAAACAACTTTCCTTTTCTCACCACCAAAATTAAGTGATTCATTGGATGAAGGATACTAGACATAAAAAATGGATTCCCAGCACATTGTCCAAATGAAGAAAAGTGAAAGAAACCATCCTATATTCCCCAGATCCTGGGCCCATGGGTTTACTTTTGCGTGGATTCAACATACAATTAACCCTTCCACATCATGACTTTCCTAGTCCCAGTTTGGTTATATCATTAAACGGGAATTTTTGAGGAGTTTTGTAGAAGCCACAGACGACACATGAAGGCCAGCAGATGACACAGAAAAAGTTTAGAAACTTAGAAATGCACAAAATATATGTGTTGAATTGCATGATATCAACATATTTTATCATTTAATACCATAATAATTCAGATTTCATCTTTGGTACAAAGGGAGGGCCAAAAATTTTATGTGGGTTTTCTAGATCATGAAGGTGCTGTGCCCCTAATCCCTGTGATATAGAAGGGATAACTGTATTACAATCTGTTTGGAAAATCCTGACAGCAGATCTGAATCTATCTTGATATACCACCACAGTGAAACTGCTGTGGTACCAGATAAGGATCCATTACACCTGAAAGAAGAGGACAAATTGGGTTGATCTCTGAAATAAATATTAGACTGGAAAAAACGTATGGAATCAAAGAGCCAGAATAAAGTGCTGAAATCAAAAAATGAGAGTTTGTGGTTGATATTTCTCCTTCACATAAGAAAGGACCTCATGCTTCTCCTCACCTGAAAGTCCCTACCACAGCTAACTAAAGTGCTCTGGCAGGAAACCACATAGGTGGCCTGACTTCAGATGTTATCAAAAGCCAAGCAACATCATCCCCAAATTATGTTTTCAACATATTTACTGATGCTTTGAATTTCCTCGTACCTGGCATTAAAGTCTTCCGCTCCATAATTACATATAAGAAACAGAATGTCAATGTTCCTAGGAGTGTTAGGATATTGATCTCTACTCATGCTAAAGTATCAATGAGTGACAGCAGTCTTTCCTAAGAGCAGCTGTTGCTAGGAAGATGGACGATAGAACATAGTAGTATTGGTAGCTTGATCTAGATGAGAGAAAGACTAGGTTGCTCAGAAAAAAGTGAGAATTTACCTACTTCTCAATGTTACCAAGAGGTTAACTTGTGAGTACCAACCCAACTCACCCACCTTTGTCAACTGTGGGACCATCTTCTTAGGCTTCAATGTCTTCACCTATAAAATGAGGGATTTAACTAGAAATTCTCTAAGGCCCTGTCAAGCTTTACATTCTACAGTGGAAAGAGTGTGGGATATAAGTATCTGGGATTGAATGCACCCCTTAGTATTTCCTTCTTGTGTGCTCCTGGACAAGTCACCCTCCCTGGGCCTCAGTTTTCTCCTCCCTAAAATGAGGGCATTAAACTCGGGCCTCTACAATATCTAAGTCTACAATCCTGTAATGATGCTTCATGGCAGGTAGATGGCACAGCAGACAGAGCACTGGGCCTGGTCTGAGGAAGACTCATCAGCTTGGGTTCAAATCCAGCCTCAGACACTTACTAGTTGCAAGACCCTCGGCAAGCCACTTCACCTTGTTTGCCTCAGTTTCCTCATCTATAAAATGAGCTGGAGAGGGAAATGGCCAACCGCTCCAGTATCTCTGCCAAGAAAACCCCACAAGGGGTCATGAAGAATCTGAAATGACTGAGCAACAGCAATAAAATAACGTTGCTCCAGATCAAGCATTCCTCTCTCACCTCTTCCATCAAGGGAAGACCATTTTACCTGTCGGATACTCCCTGGGACTGCGGTCAAAAAAGTCACTCAGCATCACTGCTTTGCCATATCTTGGTCTCCCCTCCGTCCTCTGTAAGCTTCACAGGCACAAACGTATGCCTGCAGCACAAAAAGTGGAAAACACGTGGCCTCCTCCTGCCTGTGCTCAGGGGCCAAAACATCCTCTGTTAAGCCTTGTGCTAATAACTCATTCTCCTCTCCCACCCCCATCCTTACCAGAAACTGAGAGGCAGAGAGGCAAGGAAAGGACAAAAGTGGGGTCACTCCCCACTATTTACCTGCATTCCAAGCATGAAACTCATGTTCCTTCTTCTTAAGAAAGTATGGAACATCTTTCTGATTAGGTTGTGAGTTTTTCTTATGACTAAGAAAAGAAATCACCAAGGAAATCAGAGCCAACTCAATGGGGAGGCAACTCTAATAGGTAACAGAATTGCTTGGAAATAGATACAACTAATTAGATTCCTTGCTAGATGGAAGCAATACTCCTGAATGTATTCAGAAGCCCAGCTGATAAGACACAATGAGACAAAAAGCGTACATCAGAGAGTGAACTTGAAGCGTTTGTCTTGCAGAAACTCAAACCGCAGCACCATTGTTTTGCTTCGCACTTTCCCAAAATAGACTGAAGACTGTCAAGTTTAGGGTCTTAATTACAGGAGGTTAATAAACATGCAGGATGCTAGAAAGCCTGTAGGAATCAGAATCAGTAGCATCTGGCTACATATTCCAAAGGTGATGAGCACATCACAGACACAGGTGCTGATGATGACATTCCCCTGAGGTCTGCAGCACAGATTCCTTCAAATGCCCTCATAGCTCTGGGGCCCTTTGCTACTTCCTGAATTTGGGATGCTGCTGGGGGTCTTCATACCCCAAACCTCTGGTTCAAACCTCCTAATCTTCTTGCAGAAAAAATACCATTTGACACATGAAATCATCTATAAAAGGCATCTACTGAAAACAAGGCAGCAAGGGAAATCAATGACATTTCTTTAAGCAGTCACTTTTTGGCTCCCATACTACATGCCTGCCCCTACCAAACACCTTCCAAGAGCATTGGTTTCACTCCTCAATTACTCCCTCCTTGGATCTCAGCCCAAGAAGAGCAAAACACAGCCAGTCCGGACTTACGGCATGGGTGTGACGGGTCAGCAGCAGTGGCAGCAGCCTCTGTCAAAGCAGCAAACCTTAAGAGCACTGGCTTGTTGCTATGGTGGCCAGGCAAACCTTTTTTTTTTAAATTGAAACAACAATTAGAGAGTCATTGTCACCTATGCAATCATGCTAGGTCCAGCACAATCTAGGCACCACCGTTCCTTCTCTCTCTTTTGTTTCCTGCATCTCTCACTCCTGAAGATACCCTGCCCCCAATACTTTTCCAACCTCTCCTTGTAGGTTTCTCATGCAATGAATTCAGAAATGGGAGAATGGGGAAGAGAATTCCATGAAATTTCATGCCTATATATGTCCCTCTTAAAAGTAGATAATTTGAGACTAAAGCTTCATGGGTAATTGTTTTTTTAAAAGATGGCCTTCTGTAGGTTTAAACCCCATAACAGTCTGATACAGGAGTGAGGAACTTGCATGTGGCCCTCTAGGTCCTCAAGTGTAGCCCTTTGACTGAATCCAAACTTCACAGGACAAATTACTCCCCCCTCCCTCCCCGGTCTGATAGATACAAAAAGAACAAAGAAATTCATGTCGATTTTCAACATTAAATGCCTGATGATAATAACTCATATTTATAAATAACTCTGAAATTAATGAAGTACTGTAACTATTTCTTTTGATTTGCATGGTAATACTGAGGGAGTAATGATAGGCAGTCATCAGATTTAGAAATGAAAGGGTCCAACCACCTTAGACAATGAGCTCCTTGAGATCAGGTACTGTCTTTACCTTTCTTGCTGTCCCTAACAACTAGCACAATGACTGGGACGTAACAGGTGATTACTAAGTGCTAGTTGACTGACTGACTGACTGACTGAGCCCCTCATTTTACACATTGAGAAACAAGCTCAAAGATATGAAACGGCTTGCTCAAAGTCACATCATCAGCAAGTGATATAGTCTGTATATGAGGAAGTCAGACTCAGTAACCTGAAAAATCCCTTCCACCTTTGATCTATGACACTAGGATTCTATGGCCTAGGTCTTCTGGCTCAAAGAATTCTTCCTACTGTAGATTTCCTCTCTAACTTAATGCCAGCCTCCTGGTTGTCCCATGAGTGAGATCCTTCATCTCTTGGCTCTGGGCATTTCTCTGACTGTCCCCCAATGTCTGGAATGTTCTCCCTCCTCAGCTCTGCCTCCTGGCTTCTCTGTCTTCCTTTAAGTCCCACTTAAAATCTCATCTTCTACTGGAAGCCTTTCCCAATCCCTTTGAACTCTAGTGCCTTTCCTCTTTTAAATCATTTCCTATTTATATTGTATATAACTTGTTTGTGCATATTTGTTTACGTGTTGTCTCCCTCGCTGGATAGTGACCTCCTTGAGGGCAGCGACTGTTTGTGTGTGTGTGTGTGTGTGTGTGCGTGCCTGTGTGTTTTATTTTGGTTTTTGGTTTTTGCCTCTTTTTATATACCTGGCACTTAGCAGTGTCTGGAACAGAGTAGGCACTTAATAAATTTTTATTGACTGACTGACTGACCAACAAACTAGATGCACAATTAACATCATCAGGAAGTCATGGCAGCTAACAATGCAGATAAGCCCTGGGGCTCCAACACAGTCAGCTAAAGCTACACCTACCATACAATTTTAGCCAAAAGGGATAACTCTCTCAATGTAAGTAGAGAGTGGGCATGCAGGTGTGCAACAAGAGAACAGCCCTAACACTAGCACAGTTAGAACTGTGCTATCAAACGCTGCTCCTACTGAAGAACATTAGCCTCAGGCTATATCAACCATCATCATAGACATTTCTAGCGATATAAGTGATTCCTTTCTCAGTTTGCTAAAAACAAGAATCTTTGAAATTTCACAAACAAGATGATTCTAAAGGATATTGTCTTCTGGAGTCTCCCCCCTGCTTCTCTCCTGTGGTGTCTGGGTCACTGAGTTATTTTGTGTCTCATTCTGGGTCACCCTATTTAAGGGAAGCAAAAAGGACATGTATCCTGTCTTTGTACTCCTAGAAAAGCAGAAACATATGAGGAGTTTTACATGCCTGTGTTGTTTGTGAAAAGTGAGAGAGAAGTGGGGTACTGGCTTAAACTATGAGTGATAAGCCTGGATGATAATTGGTCTCAAAAAACCAGACTAAGCTCTTTTCTGAGAGTGTAGTTTTTAAGCTCCCCATGTCTTTATTCTCAAGTAACCCTTCCCAGAGAAGATCATATCTTTTCATTGTATCTTTGATTTGATTAATTTAAAATAACCACCACTACTACCATCCAATGAAAAATGCTCATTGTGCAAGATTACTCAAAGAAGAAGAAGACATAAAAGTTATGGGAAGGAAAAGAGAATTTACTGGGATTGGAAAAGCAGAGATTAGCACTGCAAAAACTCTCCACTGAATTGTAACTGAATTCAGCCAACTAAGACCAAGTCATTCACTTTTTAAAATGTCCTTGTCCCATTTGGCTTTGCAGAAAATATCATTGAAACATTTCTTAGAACAACTTCGAAAGGTGACAGACAAGCACTTCTTAGACCAACACCACCTAGGATGACAGTATCCTCATATGTAATATCAGTAAATTGGATCAGACCAATTGGACCTCTAAGGTCTCTTCCAGTTTGAAAGCTTTAAGATTCTATGATCCCAATATCAGGTCCATTAGCCTGTTACAATGGGACTTGCTTGATGAAATCTCACTGCATGACCACTTGGACTTCAGTTCAGGGACAATCTTTTTTTTGGTGTTTTTTGTTGTTGTTGTTGTTTTGGCTAGGCAATGGGGTTAAGTGACTTGCCAGGGTCACACAGCTAATAAGTGTTATGCATGACAATCTTGAGATGGTTCCAAACACCTACCTTTGGACTCCTTTTCATTTTTCTACTATATAACTTTTCACTCCTTTGAAAGGGACCAATAAATATTTCTCAAAATATAACTCAACCAAATGGAATTCAAATATAATTCACCATCTAGTTCTTTACCTGGAACTCTGTTCCTATTGGAATAAGACAACTTACAAAACAAGGCACTATTTATTTCAGATTAGTCATCAATTCATTTATTTTTTCCTAAAGTGAGGATAATAATAACTCTAATTTAAACCACCTTGCAAATAAATCTTCCCCCAAGTTCTACTGGCCCAACCATGAGCAATAATAGTAAAATAATGAAGTCAGCTTCCTTTCCTACTAGTCAAGTAAAAGTAATATTTCCTCAGCACAAGATTATGTGTAGGACAGACATAGCAAAATAAAAATGCTTTTCTGAATTATTTCTAACTTCATTGAGGATTAGAAACAATCTCTTGCAATGAGTCAATAAATTGGCTTGGAAGAAAAAATACTTATTGACATTTTTCTGTCTGAGGATATTACCAATCTGTCCTGAGAAACTTTCTCTGGTACTAAGAATACCTTTTAATTCCTCCTACAGAGATAAGTTGAGATGCTTCTGTCTAGTTTAAACAGATAAAATCCCACCTCTGGAGGCTGCACATACAGATTGTGAAACATTTCAAATGTACATTCAAATGTACAGAGATGATATACTCTGGAAGGAAGTTCCTTTCTTGAATTTCTTTTCCTTGTTTGTATCAACTGTGGGGAGGGGTGAGGAGGAGGATATACATGGCCATAAAAATTGAACTGGATGAAATCCACATTGCTTTAAATTGCTTTATGATGCTCAGCAACATTAAGGATGTAGAAAGCAGCAACTACAAGCAGTAGAGAGAACAGATAAGTTATACATAAGGAAACTTTATGAAATAGTCTCTTTAGTTGAGTCAGTGCTCCTGAGCAGAATACACATTTAAATCTGGAAGGGACCTTAGAAGTCATCCAGTCCAACCTCTCATTTTATGGATAAAAAAACTAAACCTTGGAGAGTTTAAGTGACTTGTCCAAGGTCATACAAGTAATAAGTGGTGGTGTTGAGATTTGAATCCACCAAGTCTTCCAATTCACAATTAAATGTTCTTTCCATACTGTTAGAAATTTAGTGCTGATTCTTTAATGGCATGCTAGGAGACCTCAATCACACCATATTACCAGACAGTGTTTCATTTTCTCCACTAAAAGACATAGGTGCCAATCCTTCCTCAGATTATGATCCTGGGGCAGTCATTTAACTTCTCTGTGCCTCAGTTTCCTTATCTGTAAAATAATGGGGCTGAACTCAATGGCCTCTAAGGAATCTCCTGGCTCAAAACTTAAAGATCCTATGACCTCCTTTATGAGACTATAGTACATTGATTTTCTCACACAATGGCAGACGGTACAATTATTAAGTGAACAAATGAATTAGAAACTTTGAGGAAAAGTGTCATAGATAGGAGTGGATGCAGACTCCTCAAAAATGCCATTCTGCCTATTTTTCCTCTCTCCTTCTAGTTCTGCATGCATGAGATACCATAAAGTATTATGAAGAGAAAAAAGAATCCATGTTCCTTTTGTCCAATGCCTAGAAAATCACTCCAACGAAACCACCTAAGCTAAGGGCTCACGGCTAGCATGCCTCTCAGAGGCACTTGAGAAACTATCAGAGTAATCCATGAGGTCAAGAAGAGAATAAAGGCAGTACCATGGACAGAACTCCCTGGGCTAGATTTGACTTTGAGTATTTGTAAGCCTTGCCCTAACCTACAAATAGACCTTGCTGGGACCTACGGATAGAGTCTCCTTGCAAACCCCCTCTAGGGAATAACAAGAGGTACAATCAGGTCACAGCTAGGATGAGGAGAGGTCCTTGTGAGAAAGAGGACAGGAATAACACAAGAGCTAACGACGCTGGAGATTCAGGTTATGAAAGATTACTTTGCTCACTGCTGTCAGTACTGACGTAGTTTTCAAAAAGATTGACCAAGAGTCTGTTGGAAGACTTTTGAAAAACTCCTACCACTGATTCATTAAGATAGTCTTGATTATTCTCAAGTCAACTGGTGATATCATAAGGCACCTGCAGAGAAGTATGCAGTTCAGATAACAGAAGGAGGAGAATACATAAATTAGCCAGTGAATTATTTGAAATAATAATAGCAATTTATTTACAAAGTGCTTTAAGGTTTACAAGGCAACTTTCTCACAACTACTGTGTGAAGTAGATAGTGCTCGTATTAGTTTTGTTTTCCTTTGTTTACAGGTAAGGAATCAGAGACCCAGAATGTTTGAATGGTTTTCTAATGGTCACAGAGCAAGTAAATTTTGGAGCCAGGTTTCAAACCCGGGTCTGCCGACTCCTAATGCTGTACTTTCCACTACAGAAAGCTCTGATATAGCTCTTTTAACTTGAAAAAAGGGAAGGAGGAAAGGAAGGGAGGAAGGAGGGAAGCAAGGAGGAAAAGGGAGGAAAGAAGGAGGAAAGGAAGAAAGGAAAGAAACAAGGAAGGAAGGAAATAAGTGTTTGTTAAAAACATATTATGTGCCAGACACTGTGTTAAACACTTTGCAGATATTATCCCGTTTGATCCTCACAACAACCCTGGGAGTCAGGTGCTATTATTGCTCCCTTTTTTTTACAATTGAGGAAACTGAGACAAACAGGGGTTAAGTGGCTTACCTAGGGACACACAGTTAGTGATAGTCTGGGGCTGGATTTGAAATCAGGTCTTTCTAACTCCAAGTCTAGCACTCTATGCAATTTTACCACCTAGATGCCTTTAGGATAACAGTCCTGTTTATGTACCTTAAATAGAGAAATGAGACAGTTTGGTTTTGTTATCTGTACTTTATAAAAATGGGAAATAATCATTTTGCATTCCCAATATAAAAACTTTATGCCAGTAGGGAGGGATACACTCCAGTCTAACAGGAAGAGAGCCACAAGCATATTTACATAGGCCTACATAAAATGGCAGTGTTTTTTCAGGTAAAGATTCTGAAGATCATAATTTTCTAATCCTCCTACCTGTATTCCACTCAGAATCACTGGCCAGAAGTATAAAGCAGAGGAAACGGATGACACATAGACCAGAGGAAAGATGAGAAGGGGCAGTGAAGGTCACCAGAAATCTTTGCTCAGCTACAGTTTAGAGAACACAGTTACCCATGGGCTGTTTCTTTATGGCAGATTAAAAAGGACTTCCAATAAAAAGACCAATTGACATCACACATGCACACGCACAATGTTAAGTTAAAAGGAGAGACAAATAGGAAAAAATCCAATGTCTTTGATGGTTTCTGTTCCTCTCTGAAGCTGCTTTGCTTAATGTTTGGTGGGGCCAGAGACCATTTGGGATCTCTGACCCCCGGGTGAGGTGTGCAGCTATTAATGCATATACGTTTCATTTCCTAAGTCTAAGAGGGTTTGTCCTTCTTTTATCTCAAGCTGACTTTGTTTTCATTCATCTCTCCTCTTAATCTAAACTTCACTTAACCATTATCTAAGGACACCAGCTGAGTGCATTTGAAGCAGTGCCAAAAAAACATGAGCCTGGGTGCCTGAGGCAACTCACCACTCCTGCATAATGTACAAGTTCAAAGGGAGCCAAATATTTCCTCCTGTCGGGCCGGGGTTTCTGGGAAGTTGAAAGACTTCCCAAGATGGCTGTCAAAGAGTTTTGTCTTGAACGTCTTTGCTGTAGGCTTTGGGAACATGCTCTGCTCTTCAAGGATAACCAGGATGTCCACTGGCTTTTGTAGAGACATAGAGAAGGGACACATTAATTAAAATGGAAATTAATCTGTAACAGCATCAACAAATCAATCAACAAGCATTTATTAAGCACTCCCTATGTGCCAGGCACTGTGCTAAGCATTGAGGATATAAGGAAGGACAAAAATAGTTTCTGTCTTCAAAAAGCTCACATTTTCATTAGGAGGCTACGGCAGCAGATATATTGATGAAAGAAACAAAAAACCTCTCAGTAGGATCAGAACTAGGCCAAAATTGTGTTGCCTGCTATGAAAGTATAAATACAATTTTACCTCTTAAAAAAGTAGCTTATTTCAATTTCCATTCCTAACTGCCTAGACCTAACTTGACTGTTTTTATTCATTGTTATATGTCCAAAAATGTGTATCACTGTCCAGTGCAGGCTTTGAGCCTTCACTGTAATATGCAGCAGTACAAAATAAATATTTATGTGCCATGGAGAGCAGAATTGTCTGGCACTAAAATAAATGCTCTTATAAAAAGTAATATTCAAGATACTCTGGAATCTGCCCACCTCCTGCCAGAGAAGTGATAAACTCAATATGCAGAATGAGACATACATTTTTGGCCAGCATGGGATTTTGTTTTGCTTGACTCTGCCTATTTGTTCCAAAGGTTTTGTTTTTGTTTATTTGTTTTTGTTTTTTTTTTAATAGTGTGCGTGGAGAGGTTGGAGGCAGATAAAATAAATGCTCATAAATTGAAAGATAAAGTTTAAGTCAAATAGCATAAGGGGGAAAAGTAATATTAAAGTATTGCTTATTTTGCTTCCCCTCCACACACACCCCACCGTATTTCAAAGTAGGCAATGGTCCAACCTTGTCTATCCCTGGTGCCAGCTCTGCTTGGAATCCATACCGTCTGCCAAAGGCAGGGCTATCTGCTGCTGCCCACATCAAGGCAGACTCCATTCCAGTAGCTACCACAGTGCCCTGCATGTAGTAGGCGTTTAATGAATGTTTAATGAATTGAATTGCCCCCAAATGGTGCACTGGGAATCCTTAAAGACAACAGCATATGTTTCAATATTCTTGATTTACCTTATCACATTCAGGGATGACACGATCATTGATCTGGAACTAAAAAGGAACAAAGATGTCTTATTTAGTCCAACCTCCTAATTTTACAATGAGGGAACTAAGATCAAGAATGGTGAAATGACTTAGCCAAGGTCATACAGGTAAAAAAAAAATAGCAGGGCCAGGATTCAAATCCAAGTGCAAAACCCCCAAATTCAAAACATTTTCCACTCACTCAGTTACTCCTCACCACCAATTTGGCTTCCAGTCAAACATATTTGTCATCCCTCTGCCATTTCCATGTTTTTATGCATGTTATTTCTGCTACCCATGATGCCTTTCTCTTTATTCTCTGCTAAATTGTCGATTACCCAGATCCTTATTGAAAATTCTATTGTGTCTGAAGCCTTCCTTAATTAATGCCAAGCTTTACTCATCTCATATACGTCCTCTCTGCACTTGTATATGTTACCATCATCTGGATTATTTATGTATTTATTTGTAAGTATTTTCTATTTTTTCCTCCTAGTGTTTGCCCTGGATGCTGATTTCAGTTGCAAACTCTAAAGCAGAGACTGCAGTTCTCCCTTTCCTCTGTATATTTCCATAGCCCTAGAACTGTGCTCTATAATGAGTATTCAGTGACCATGAAGTTGTTAATTGATTAGGCAAATCAATTTCTACTGCACTGAAGAGCATCCAAATGCCATCCCTTTAACATAGCCATCTAGGCTGCACTGCAGACTAGCACAATGTACAATGAGGAACATTACAAGGCAGTTGATTTCTACTAAGCTGCAATGAATCTTTGGTTCTCAGCAAAACTGGAAGAAAAAATGACAAACTATACATGTTTCTTCCTAGATTGTAAACTCCTGGAAGACAGCATCTGTGTGTAGCTTCTGATAGATTTCTTTAAAAATCAGTTTTGTTACTTTGTAAATATATAAATGTACATATGTATATATATTATATATGTATGTGTGTGTCTTATAATATTGTATTTACTAGACTTCAAACTCCATGGGGGCAGGGATGAAGTCTTATTTAAACTCTGAATCTTTCCCAGTGCCTAGCACAGTGCTTTGCACATAGTAGGTAGTTAATAAATATGAGTTGAATGAATGAATGCTATATTAAGTATTATGCACATTATATATATTGTAGGATGATTTGTATCCAAGTTCTTTATAAACTAGAGTTTTTCTAAACAAGGAAGCAAGTAGAAGACATTTCTAAAGCATTTGATATACACAGTACTTATAGACAAAAGTAACTATACACTTCAAAAACAACGTAATACTCTGTTCAGTTCATGGCTATGGTTTTTTAAGTTGCCTATTTTATCTATTGTGGGCAGCTAGATGGTGCAGTGGAAAACACAATGGTGGTCCTGAAGTAAGGAAGATTCATCTTTGTGAGTTCAAACTTGACCTCAGACACTTACTAATTGCATGATGCTGGGCAAGTCACTTAACTTTTTGTTTACCTCAATTTCCTCATCTATAAAATAATCTGGAGAAGGAAATGGCAAACCCCTCTGGTATTTTTGCCAAGAAAACCCCAAATGGGGTCACAGAGTCAGACACAACTGAAAATGACTGAATTAATCTTCCATGAAATTAATTAATTAATTAATTAATTAATGACTGAATTATCTTCCATGAAATATTTTTATATTAATAAAATTGTAAAACTATGGCAATTTTTACTTCACCCTTTATTTAGAGTGACCAAAAATTAACATAACACAACATAATATGATATAATATATGATATGATATGATATAGCAACATAAATAATATGTAATATAGTGTGATAATATGATGTGATATGATGAGACATGACAATATAATGGATAACATAAATGATACACAGTATAATATATAACACAGTATAGTATAGTATAGTATAGTATAGTATAGTATAGTATAGTATAGTATGGTATGGTGTGGTATGGTATGGTGTGGTATGGTGTGGTGTGGTGTGGTGTGGTGTGGTATGGTATGGTATGGCATGGAATAGTATAGCATAGGATAGGATAGGATAGGATAAGATAGGATAATATAGCATAGTACAGTATAATACAGTGTAGAATAAAACACTCCAGGCCTATACTGAAATATTTTTGGATTTGGGGAATTTTCTCTTAGGTTCATGCTTCAGCATGAGCTAAATCCATGCAGTGGCTTTAATCAATTTCATTTTTACTGATGACTTCCCTCAGATACACTGGGCAAACATAATGGAGTCTTCCCAACTCTTGAGCCCTTTTGAGAAAAATTGTATATTCCTCATGCATGTGACCTGAATGCCCTTGAAACTAGTGAGCATTTCTTCCATTCTCTCATCCTTTCCTATCATTAGAGAATGCTATAGGAAATGCTGTCTGTAGAGCTGGAGTGTCATTTAGGAAAAGCAGAAGTAGGTAAGGAAAAAAAAAAACATTGAATTCAGACTAAAAACCGTGAACATTTACAAGGCTGCCTGTCACTGACTATAGAAAAATTGTGTTCCAAGTCCCTCAAGTACTGAAGACTAAAGAATGCCCCATAAGCCATGGACAGAGTCAGTGTGGCATGGGGCAAGAGTGCTAGCCCATAAGTTAGACTTGGGTTCAACTCATGGCTGTAACACTTTTGAGGTGTGTGATATTGGGCAAGTCTTAACCTCTCTGAGCTTTTATTTCCTCATCTATGAAATGGGAGAATAATACTTGTACCCCCTATCTCTTCAGGTTAATTGTGAGGATCTGAAGCACATAAAGTACTTTCTCACTGTAAAACACTTTATATGTTGTTATTATTATTATGTTATTACAAAAGACTATATATGTTATTTGTTAATACCATTATTTTTGTTGTCATATCACAGATGACACTCATCCAAAAGATGAATCTGACCTCTTTAGCAGTTGCAGACCTCTCATTCATACAATGGGACAGGCAACATTCAACCTTACTAATAATCACCAAATGCTTACTGACCCATGAACTTTTATCTTTTTTTTTTTATAAACTTGTCCTCCCAACAGGAGATTTACTACTTCAGTCCAGACCTGAGATTTCATTGGCTTAGCAAACTCACAGTATAGAAACTCCCTCCACTGATGCAGATTGGAAATTTACTTGTAACTTGAAATCTTAGAGACTTGTCTAGGGAACTGAGAAGATAAGTGATGGTCCTTCATCATATAATTAGCACATATCAGAAGTAGAACTTAAGCCAAGGTCATCCCAACTCCAGGACCTCTATTATTCCATAGTGCTCACACATCACTGTTCATATCTCATATTCATCTCTCAGTCACTAACAATATGATAAACTAGAGAAAACAAAAAGGGCTGAACTGCAAGGCAAGGGGCTTGAGTTTTGCCATTTATCACCTCTGTGACCTTGGATAAGTCACCTTAACTTCCTTGAGTCTCAGTTTCCTCAGATGATGGAACTAAAGTAGATTCATATTAATAGCTGACATTTATATTACCCCTTTAAGATTTGCAAAGTGCTTTTCAAATATTATCTCATTTGATCCTCACAACAATAGTGGGGGGGTAGGTACTATTATTATCTTCTTTTGATAGGTGAGGAGCTGAGACAGACAGAAGTTAAGTGATTTGCCCAGGGTCCCTCAACTAGTAAGTGTCTGAAGACAGATTTACACTCAGGTCTTCCTGACTCCAAGTCCAGGGCTCTAACCATTGAACCACATAGCTGTCTCAGATTATGTCTAAGGTCCCTTCCTGTCTCTAGATCTATTATGCTGTGAAATCAATAGGATGAGTATTTGCCTTGGGAAACTATTTTCCAGAAAACCTTAATGTCATCTGAAGCCTTCTGGACATAAGTCATCTGATACAAATTGATGGTCAGAAGACAGAAAAGGACATTGAGAGATCATCTATCTCCACCCCATAGAGGGGCTGACGACTGGATAGGGTAAGTGCCTGGAAGGTGCTTTGATAAAACACTATTAACGTATGATGATGTCAATAATATTGATCTGCTCTTTCCACATTTAAATTATCCCAGGCCACAGTAGAAACTAGCATTAGGCAAAAGAGGCAGCCACAGAGAATACGATGGAGGACAGAAGGAGAGAGGATGACTCCAAGGGATACTTTTCATTATAACTTTTTATGAATTCATGTATTTTTGTTGCCTGAAAATTACACTGTACATGGCACATAGGTATTTAGTCATGTCAAATCACATGTGTTACAGTGACCCAAGAAAGGCTGCTGTCATGCAATGACAGCTCCAGAGGCAAGTAGAACTGGGTTCATAGTCCTGTCTCTGATACACTGGCTGTGTGCCCTTGGACAAGTCATTTAAATTCTTAAGCCCCAGAGAACTCTAAGAACAGTTGTTCATGGAAGATGTTTCCCTATGCAGATGAGCTGGTTAAACACAAACAATGTCCCGCCCTCCATAAAACCAGCGTCACTAATAAACTATCTTTTAAGAGATCAAGTTCTGTTTATGTTTACTTGGTGGGGGGAAATAAGAGAGCATAATTTTTATAACTCAGCTAAGGCACATATATAAATGCCTTGCCCTGGCCCTATTTCAAACAGACAAGAAGCTATCCTATTTCAGGAGACCTTCAATGAAAGGGAGACTAAATTTCCCTCAGTAGTTCATTTCAAGGTTAAACAATTCTTGCTATGAGGATGTTTCTATATAAACTCTGGGCAGGAAACTGAGGGATTCAGAAAGAAGAGGTGAGGTTTTCATCACTTTTTCTGATAAGAGAGGGAGGAACTTCACAAGAAAAAGGATATGGGCAGTAAGCTGCTAGCTAAAAAAAAAAATGTTATCAGAGAATGGGATCTGGTTTTCTGAACTGAAACTAAGGATTGAGCAATGATGGACTCTTGACCAGGAGGACCAGACACCTCCTTACATCTAAGGAGGGCTGGGAAGAATGTAGTTGCCTGGAGATTTGCTGATCTAATCAAGATGGTTTTAATTGAGAATAGAAATGAAGAAGAAAACTGACCAAACATAAGCACTAAACTAAATACTATGCAGTATGAGGTATCAGGTATGGCATAGAAAGCATGGTAGTGGTTGTGCCCTGCAATTAACAAAGAACATTTAACAGGAAAAAAAAATTACACTGGTTGCCTCAGATGTCTGTATACAAGGTATGTGAGGTATCGGCAACAAAGTAGGCCAGAGATCTTAGGTAAGAGGTAAATGTGACCTCTTGGGTATCTTTGGTATTTGGCAGGATATGACTCATTTCTAGAATACAGAATTAGGATACATCTTGTTCAAAAGGAATAAATTAGATGTAAGGGGTTGTGGAACAGAATTGTCTATCACCAACATATAAAGTCAGATGGAAATCCATGAACCTGATGGAGGAAGGATGATGGGGAGCAGTTGTGTAGAGATAAGAAAAAGAGGGGAAAAAATCCTTCTATCATGCTGAGAATATACTACTGATTGCCTGGCTAGATAAAGGAAATAGATGATGAGTTCTGGATACAGATCACAAAGCTGTCACAGAAAAAGGATATAGTTATGATGGGAAATTTCAACTGCCTAGGTATCTGCTGGAGGTTGTTCTTTGTTAAAAACTGAACATTTGATAAATTTTTGAATTGCTGTGCTGATAATTTCATCTCTCAGAAAGCTGAAGAAATGACAAGGAGAACATCTTTCTCAACCTGATTCTGACCAATAAAAAGGAACTGATTGTTAAAAACAGGGTTGGATCTTGATTGGGGAATAATTGAACATATAGTGGTGTGGGAATGTAATGGAATATAACTGTACCATGAGAAATAATGAATATGCTGCTCCCCAAAAGATAAATTGTAAAAAGATAAGAACAGACAACTTCCGGAAGAACAAATGCAACTTAAATATACAAATAAAAAATACTTCAAATCACTAATATTAAAGAAAATTCAAATTTAAAAAACCTTGAAATTCTACTTAACACTCATCAAGTTTGGAAAAATGAAAGAAAAGAAAGGAAAATAGCAATTATTACATGTACCATACGAGAATAGGCTTACTAATGCACCAATCATTATTGGAAGCAATTTGGAACTATGCCTCAAAAGTCACTAAATAAATACCCTTTAATCCAAGAATACTACTACCAGGCATATCTCTGAAAGAGGTCAAAGACAGAGAAAAAGGACTCATACATAAAAAACATTTTTATAATAGCAATTTTTGAAGTAGCAAAAAAAAAAGACAAAAAAACCCCACAGAAACAAAGTAATTGCCAGTTAATTGGAGAATGGTTAAACAAATTACAGTATAAGGATATAATGGAATGTTATTGTACTGTAAGAAATTTTTAAAAGGATAGATTCAGAGGAACCTGGGGAGACCTACATAAACTAAGTTACAGTGAAGTGAACAGAATCAGAATAATTTTTTAAATGACAATGATGTAAAGAAAAATAACTTTGAAAGGAAAAGAGCTTAAAAATTCTGATCAATTAACAAACCAGTCAAAATATCAGAAGACTGATGATGAAGCAATAATTTCTACCTCTTGGAAGAAAAGTGATAGACTAGAGGTACAGAATGAGACATACATTTTCCAACATGATACTTTTGTTACTATCACCTTATATTTAGTATACACAGAAAAATCCAAACTAGATGTAACTGAGGTTCACAACTTCATATACAATCTTTTTGCTGCTTTTATTTGCGTATGGAATTAAATTGAATTCAATAAACATTTATTAAATGCTTTTGTGGCAGGTGGGTAGCTAGGTGGTATAGTAGATAGAATGCCAGGTCTGGAGTCAGGAAGACTCATTTCCTGAGTTCAAATCTGCCCTCAGGCACTTACCAGCTGATTGACCCTAGATAAGTCACTTAACCCTGTTTGCCTTGGTTTCCTCATCTGTAAAATGAGCTGGAGAAGAAAATGGCAAATGACTCTAGAATCTTTGCCAAGTAAACTCTAAATGGGGTCACAAAGACAGGACTGAACAACAAACACACAATGATTCCTATAATGTAAATGAAATAAAGTAGCAGGGTATAGTGAAGAGAAAGCTATTCTCAGAGTTAGGAAGCCCAGTGTTCAAGTTCCACTTCTGACCCAATCTCTGCTCCCAGGCAAGGTTATAAATCAGAGATGTTGCCAATTGGCCTCTGTATGCCTCTCTCCACACTTTTCTACGTCCCTAGGCTTCTCTCTAGGCCCCTCTCTCGGCCTCTTTCTATATCCTCTCTAAGCCTCTCTAGGCCCCTCTAAGCCTCTCTCTATGAGCCTCTGACATCTCTAGGCCTCTGTCTAGGCCCCTCAATATCTCTCTAGACCAGGGGTGGGGAACCTGCAGCCTCAAGGCCACATGTGGTCTTCTAGATCCTTGGGTGCAGCCTTTTGACTGAGTCCAAGTTTTACAGAACAAATCTTTTTATCAAGGAGATTTGTTCTGTGAAGTTTAAAGTCAGTTAAAGGGCTGCACTTGAGGACCGAGAGGGTCACATATGGTCTCAAGGCCAAAGGTTCCCCACCTCTGCTCTAGGCTTTTCTTTAGACATCTCTCTGTGTTCCTATCCAGGGCCCTCTCTAGGTTTGTACATGCCTCTCTCTCTCTCTCTCTCTCTCCATCTCTCTGTCTCTCTCTCTGTCTCTCTGTCTCTGTCTCTCTGTCTCTCTTACTGAAATCACTGGTAGGGAATATATATACATACATGTACACATACACATACATATACATGCATATATACATACACACACAAACATGTATATGAAGAAAAATAAAACTAAGCTGAATTCTGTGTAATTATAACAACCAATCTTGGCCCTAGAGAGGAGATGAGATAATGCATGTCCTGTCTTTTGTCGAAGAGGCTGAGTGACTCTGGGTATGGAATGTCACATACAGAGTCACACTTGGTCACTGTCTTAGTTGTTTTTTGTGTAGCCGTTCTTTTTTTTGTCACAAAGGAAAACGCACTCTGGGGATGGGGCATGGTTGAAAATGACTATGATCTAAAAGCAAAAGCCATGAATAAAGCATAAAAACAAATAAAATAAGGGCAGCTAGGTGGCACAGTGGATAGAGCACCAGCCCTGAAGTCAGGAGGACCTGAGATCAAACACTTGACATGTACTAGCTGTGTGACCTTGGGCAAGTCACTTAACCCCGATTGCCTTACTAAAAACAAAACAAAAAAAAAACAAAAAAAAAACAACAACAAGAAGAAATAAAATAATGGTAACTTTGGAAGGAAAAAACCATATCATCTTACAGCTCATAACAAAAAAAATAATAACTAGTTTTTATGTAGTGTTTTAACTCTGTAAAATGCTTTACATATGTTGTTTTGATCCTCACCACAATACTGGGTATAATCTGACTAGTACTTTAGTCTTTAGGAAAGAACAGTTCTTTTTTTTTTCAGTTTTATTCTTGCATTTTGTTTATTATATTATAGACATTTGCAGATTTCTTCTACCTCATGAGAGTTGAGACATTTGCAGATTACTTCCACTTCATCAGAGTTTTCTTATGACAAAATAAAACTAATAATCTATTGACCTCATCTGAACGTTCATGTAAATTAATAAAAATTTATTTTTTCTTCTTCCCACCCCCACCCTATTAAAAATTTTTTTTAATTTCTCATACCAATTACACATAGTCAAGCAAAACAAATTCTCTCAATGGCATTATGTAAAAATATACATCTTATACTGCAGCATAAATCCATCATCTCTTTGTAATGGATAGCATGTTTCATCATCAATCTTCTGGAATCATTAATGGTCATTGTATTGATAATAATTCTTATACCTTTCAAACCTGTTCAGTCTCTTTTGCAGTGTTGTTATTGTATAAATTGTCCTCATTCTACTCATTTCATCATTCTTCAAAGTTATTCATTTTCGTAATATTGATATTATGGTATAAATTGTTCTTTGTTCTGCTTACTTCATTCTGCATCGTCTATTTCTTCGTTTATTACAACACAATGGTATTTTACCATATTCATATACCATAGCTTAGCCATTCTTCAACTGATGAGCATCCCCTTAGCTTACAGTTTTTTTGCCACCACAAAAAGCAGTGCTATACTTGTGTACATATACAATCTTTTCCTCTTTCTTTGATCTCTTTGGGGCATAGACCCAGCAGTGATTTGTCTGAGTCAAAGGGCAGACACTGTTTAATAACATTTTGTACATTGCTTTCCAAAGTGGTTATAACCATTCATAGGTCTACCAACAGTAGTACATCAATATTCCTGTTTTCCCACAGCCCCTCCAACATTTGTCATTTTCCTTTTTGGTCATCTTTTCCAATCTGAAGGGAGTGAGTTGGAATTTCAGAATTGCGTTAATTTTCATTTCTCTAGTAGTTATTTGGAGCATTTTTCACGTGGCTATAGATAATCTGAAAACTTCCTGTTCATATCCGTAAATTGGAGAATATATCTAACTCTTTTAAATGTGAATCAGTTCGCTATGTATGTCAGAAATGAGACCTTTGTCACAAAAACTTGTTGCAAAGATTTATCCAAATTGTTTCCATTTTAATCTTAGCTTTATTGTACAGTATCTCTCATTTCTATAATTTGTTCTTTGACTCACTACTTTGTTGGAATTGTTATTAAGTCCTCTGTTGATTTGTAATGCTTTTTTGGTGGCCTTTTATTTAATAAAATTTTATTGTATCGTGATCAGTAAAGGATGCCTGTAAAATTTCTGCCTTTTCTGCATTGGTTTGTGAAAATTTTATGTCCTAAGACAAAATCAATTTTTAAATGCTATGTACAGCTGAAAAATGTGTATATTTCTTTCTATTTCCATTCAATAATAGCCAAAGGTCTATCATATTTAGCTTTACTAAAATTCTATTCAAGTCTTTAATTTCTGTTTTGTTATTGTTATATTTACATAGGGCTAATGGGGATAATTTGAATTCTGCCACTATTATATTTTTATTGTATTTCTCTCCTTGTAATTCATTTAGTTTTTCCTTTAAATATTTAGAAGCTTTGCCATTGAGTGCATGGTGAGTATCAAAGTACTGAATGATTAAGTGTTCAAATCAACTCATTGTCTATGTTACGTTCAGGGGAAAAGTGTAGTTTTCCTTTTTATCTCTTTTTGTAAGTCTGTTTTTGCTCCTGCCTTAAAAGAATTTCCCAAAATTGGGGCAGCTAGGTGGTGCAGTGGAAAGAGTACTAGCCCTGGAGTCAGGAGGATCTGAGTTCAAATCTGGTCTCAGATCAGACACTTGACACTTACTAGCTGTGTGACCCTTGGCAAGTCTCTTAACCCCAATTGTCTCCCCCCCAAAAATTCATATAATTCAGAGAAAAAATGGGTAGAATCCTCTTTGTGGTCTGAGACTTTAAAAGGAGAGTGGGCTAAAAAGAAGAAAAGAGTACAATATGTCAAGAAGCTCTTGACTGCAGAAGGAGCTGGTAGACAAGTCCCATCTACCTTCTACTTATTCTGTATGTATTGTGTATATACCTATCATGTTTATATTAGAACCAAAGCTTCTTGAGGGCAAGGACTATTTTTACATTTCTTTTCACTGCTAAATTTTCATAAAGTGGTTGGCAAATAGTAAACATTAGTAAATGCACATTGATTAACTGATTAAAAGGCATGCACAAGAGATGGAAGTTATAAGCAAGAATATTGTCCAGAAAGCTAAAACTGAACATTAGTTGGTGCTTCCAGTAACTTCTAAGGAGAACAAAAACAAAGGCTTCTTTCTTAGCTATCTAGAGGCAAAAGGAAAAATAAAGAAGAAATAAAACTATACTTGCAGTGGATGGGGCATAATGGATGATGGAAACAAGGCTGAATCACTCAAACCTTATTTTGCTTTTATTCTCTCCATCAAAGAGAATAATATCCAATCTGGGAAGGCTAGAGCAAAGCTACTTAATAGGAAATTGAAACTGAAGAGTAAATGGTAAGAGTATCTAACTACTATCCTTGAGCTCCAAATTCTTGGCCCACATGATTTGCCTTATAGGTGGCTGAAAAAACTAGAAAATATGGTTGTTGAATTGCTGTCAATGACTAGGGGAAATGTGGAAACTGGAGAAGGTGCTACAGGGCTGGAGGTGAGCAAATGATGATCCAGTTTCCACAATAGTGAAGAACGTGGAAGAACTTAACATCAATTCTTAGAAAAATATTAGAACCCATACTATTAAAGTGGCAATTTATTAGCCTTAGAAAAAGAAACAGTGATCACAAAGAAAATGCATGGATCTGTTTAGAATAAGGAACACTAAAATAAATGTATTTCATTGTTGGAAAGGGTTACAAGACTGGTAGATCAGACACACACCACAGACAAAGCATCCTGGGTTTCTGCAAAGTATTTGAAAAAAGTCTCTCACAATATTTTTTGTGGACAAAAAAGAGAAGTGGGAGTAATGATAGTTGTGGGCTCAGAACTGTATGAAAGACCAGAATTAAAGAGTGGGGATTAATTGATCCCTGTTAACCTGGTGGGAGTACTCTTATCAGTGGTCCACGGAGCTCTGTGCAGGACTATCTTCTCTTTATCCAAGCCTTTGATAAAATTTTTAAAGACATAAATGACATGCTTACAAAATTTGTAGATGAAATGAGGGTAGGAGGGAGAGCTAATACTTTATTAGATGACAGAATCTGGATTTTCAAACAGCTGGAACAGTGAGCTGAATCTAATCAGATAAAAAAGCCGTCTTTGTGAAAAGAAGACCTGTGAGTTTTAGGAGACAGCAATCTCAATAGGAGTCAACAATGTACTGAGGTAGCCAAAAATGTTATAGTGATTTTAAACAGTTTTAATCAAAGTATACAGTCCAAAATAAAGGAAGTGATAAAGTCACTTTATTCTGCAGTACTAAGACCACATATAAAGTATTTTTTACAGTTCTGAAATCACTTTTTTTTTAGAAAAGATATTAATGACTGTGTGTTGTCCAGCTCTAAGGCAAATAGGATTGGGGATAATCAGTCTAGTAACAATAAGAAGATTAAGTAAAGAAAATTAGACTAGTTCAGTTCAAGAATTATTTAATAAGTACCTGCTACATACAAGGGGCTATGCTAGGTGCTGAGGAGACAAAGGTCAAAAGATCTTTAGTCTCTGCCCTCAAGGAGCTTATAATCTGTCATCTAAAAAGTTTAACCTGGAAAGGAAAATACTTGGGGACTTAATGTTCAAAACAGAACTCATTAAATCCACACCTCCCCTAATCCATCCCTCCTCCATACTAATTAATCTTCCTGTCTCCAGTCTCTTCCCTTCTCCAATACTCCTCTACTTGGTTGGTTCTTGTCTTTTGTTCTCGAAGAGGACCAAAATGACATCACTGTGTTAGAGGTAAGTTACAGGGTGCCCAGCTGTGGCTGATCAGACCAGCATGAGCTCAGAATGTTCTACCACAGGTTGGGCGTAAATAGGCCCTGTGAATATTTGGGGATTCTCTAAATTTGCGTATCTCATTTTTTTTAAACTACTTCAATTTTGCTTTGCTCACAGAGCACAGCACCTTCTTTGATGAGGGCACATCAAGCTGAGTGGTCCTTTGCCAGCCTCTCCTATGTCTCACAATCAATTCCAAAGTTCCACAGAGAGACCTTGAGAGTGTCCTCATATCACAAATAGTCTTTTATTTGAACAATGTGACCAGCCCATCAGAGTTGCACTCTCTGCAGTAGAGTTTGAATACTTGGCAATTTAATTCAAGAAAGGACCTCAGTGTCCAGTACCTAATCCTGCCAGGTGATTTTCAGAATCTTCCTAAGACAATTCAAATGGAAGTTACTTAGTTTTCTAGCTTGGCTTTGGTAGACCATGCAGGCATATAACAATGAGGTCAGCATATCGGCTCTGTAGACCTTCAATTTGGTAGTCAGTCTAATATCTCTGCTCTCCTATACTTTCCTTCCAAGCCTCCCTATCACTGAACTAGCTCTGGCAATGGGTACATCAACCTCATTGTCAATGTGTACATGCCTCCATTGTCCGTCTCTATAAAGATAAAGGAAATAGACTGACCTGTGACAATCACAGGGGGGGTCTTTCTGTTAGTCATTTGCTGGCAAGATTCTTTCTAGAGTCTTCCTTAGTAGACTGATCCTTCACCCAGAAGATGGTCATCTACCTAAGAACCAGTGTAGCTTCAGAAATTGCTGAGGAATGGTCAATACGGTGTTTGCAGCCTGACAACTCTAAGAGAAATGCCAGGAGCAGAACAGAGGTTTGTACACAATATTTATGGATCTGACCAAGGCCTTTGATACTATCAGTCATGAGGGCTTATGGAAAACCCCTCTACTTAACTACCAAATCAAACTCTGAAAACATAAATCTGAGCATGCCACCCTTCCTACTGCAAAACTCCAAATGATTCCCTATTGCTCTTAACGTAAAATCCAAGATCTCCAGCCTAGCATTGAAAGCCTTCCACAATCTGGCTTCTACCTATCTTTTCCAGATTATTTCATTTACTCCAGAGGAAAGAGTGAGGCTGGTGACTTTGCACAACCGTGTCTCAGTTAAGTCTAATTAGCTTGCAAGTCATGACATCACCTTCCTGATGTCTTGATCCTTTTCAAGAACAAAGGACAAACAACTAGCAACAATCTGTGAGTAGTAGTAGCTGCCTCACTGGTGACCCAACTGGTCAGTCCCAACTGTGCAACATAGCTCCTTCCTTCCTTCCTTCCTTCCTTCCTTCCTTCCTTCCTTCCTCCCTCCTTTCCCTCCTCTCCCTCCCTCCCCCCCTCCCTCTGTCCACATAGGGAATCATACCCTTACCTGCCCAAGGTGCTCTGCCCAAACGAATATAAATTTGGACCACTGAAATCTCACAAAATATCTTGGGGTTTATGGGCTAGACTTCCTTTTTAAGGACCATGCCTTAAACCCAAATCACTCTGGCTCTCATTGATTGGCCAACAATAGGCCCCAGCCCAAGTCTCATTTGGTCATTGTTTGGGCTCTGATGGCTCAGAGTTAAGTGTAAATAGCAATTGCTTGTTTTGGCCAGAAACCCTGAAGGTCTTCCCTTCCCAAATTGATTTTTTTGACTAGGTGAAAGAGGCCATTCTTTGCCTCACTTCTTACCTAGCTTTAATCACTGAATGAGCATTGCCTCAGACAAACTGAGACCTAGGAAAGACCTTAGCTTAAAAAGGCCAAGGTCTCCCACTGAATCAAGGACCATCTCCAGTCATCCTGATCCATATCTTGCCACTGGACCCAGATGACTCTCTTGTTTGTAGCATTCTCACCCTCCTGAATGACTTTGTGTTGAATGCAGAGATCAGAAGGGGCTCCCTTGACCTCACTAATGCCATGTTTGGAGCAGGGCTTGGGATCTCTGTGGAAACTCTCTACCCCTGAAGCCTGTTGTTCTGATGTCAATCACTCCCCAACCTTTGGCTATTTTGCAAAACAATGTAACTACCCATGTTAAAGTGCATCTTAACTCTGCCCCTTGTGCTTCTTTTGGGCATTCTTGCACTCTAGGGCTGTGTGGTGTTTTGAATTGCAGTCCCCTTGCCTCAATTAAAGACCCGTGCTGTCACTGCTATAATAGTCCTCTTTATTTCAGGTTGACATTTGTATTAACTTATGTCTATAAATGTTGCATCTCCCTACTAGAACATAAACACCTTGAGGACAGCAACTTTTGCTTTGATCTTTGTATTTCCAGTGCTTTGCACATAGTAGGCCCTTAATAAGTGCTGAGTTGAATTGAGTTGAACATGATCAAACAACTCCAGATATTTGATCCTAAAATATGCAGGAAAAATTTGATTTGCTTGGTCTCAGAGAGCAAAACTAGGATCAATAAATGGAAAATACAGGGAGATGGACTTCTGTTCAATAAAAGTAAAAGCTTCCTAATTAGAACTGCTTAATAATGAAACGAATTACCTTGAGAGTGAGTGCTTTGACCCTAGAAATCTTTAAGCAGAGCTTGGATGACCATTTGTTAAAGGTGTTTTAAAGGAATATAGACACTTCAGGTGGCGTTTAAACTCTCTGACCTCTAAGGACCCCCTTCTGGCTCTAGGATCCTATAATTCTGTGAAATGTTCAGCTTGAATTGCTCTGCTTCCTCACAAACTGGGGACGTTTCTAGCGATTGCTCTGCTGGGGACAAAACAGAGACCCCAAAACAGAAAGTACCATAGTTGCTGACATTTGAGCAAAGGCTGATTGTGGCTAGTCTTTTTGGTCTCAAGTCCAGTATTGAGCCAGGGGCCCTTTCTCAGTACCCTGTACATCCTTCCTTCTTTGCTTTCTTCACTCTGCCTTCTCCCACCCAGTGTAGTTTGTTTACAAGCCAAGTCTATTGAACTAAAACTTGTAGAAGTTCTCTTCCTGATGAACCTGGTCTAAACAGGAAGACTCAAGTCCCCACATCTATAGTTTGCTCATTCTTTAAATCAGTTTGTGGAGACCCTTCTTTCCCCAAACACAGTGACATTAGAGTGATCAGCAAAAACATAGAATCCATTGATCGACAAGTATTTATTAAGTGCCTACTATGTGTCAGGCACTGGAGATAAACATTTAATACATAAAATATTCCCTACTTGTAAGGAGCCTATATTCTAATGGGGAAGATAAAGAGGATCAGAGATTTAGAGCAGAAAAGGTTCCTAAAGAGCACCTGGTCAATCCTCTTTATTTTACAGATGAAGAAACAGAGAGGCTAAATGATTTGCCAAAGGCCATCCAAGTGGGACATTGGCATAACCAGGATTTGACCCAAATTCTCTGACTTTAAACCCACTGTCCCATAATACCCCTCCTTTGCCTTCTCATGATGACCACATTTCCCGACTCCTCTCTGCCAATATTTTGTTAGGAGGAAGAAATTGAGAGTGACTACACAGCAAAAAGAAAAAGGAGAATGGCTTGTGTGTTCGAGTGTGTGCATGTGTATATGCACACATGCCCATGTGTAATGTAGCTCCTGACAGGGCCAAATGGTTAAACAAGGTGGGGTCAGTGAATTTATTTTCCTCTCCCACTGTATCCCAAAAATGCCAATGACTGTTATGAACAAAGTAGCATGGGTGGCAACTTCAAGCTTACAGTAAAAAAAATTAAAATGTCTTTATCAGAGAATTATCCCTCTCTTCGAGCTTATAAACCTCACTCTATCAGAATTAATGTGGCTCACCTCTTCCCTTTGTCAAGATTTTGATTGGAATGTCCTGAGATTGATTTCTGCCTTTGTCCTTATTGTTTAATTGTCTGACTCTGTGTAACCCCATTTGGGGTTTTCTTGGCAAAGACACTGGAGTGGTTTGCCATTTCCTTCTCCAGCTCATTTTATAAGAGGAAACTGAGGCAAACAAAGCTAAGTGACTTGCCCAGGATCCCACAGCTACTGTCTTAGACCAGATTTGAACTCAGGTCTTCCTGACTCCAGAGCCAGTGCTCTATCCACTGTTCTACCTGTAGCAAAAAGTATATATGTATATATACATATGTATATGTGTTTATATACATATATGTATATATGCATAGATACACATTCACACACATAGATACACATACAGATACCCATGTGTACGCACACACATATACATATATATATATAAATATATTTATGTGTCTTGGCTGGGTCCTAAGTTGCCTCTGTTTCAAGGTCTTCTGAACCTTGATGTTCTTGTCTGCTGACACAATTCTTTATCTGGTTTCTGATGTCTAGATCTAGGTTTTACCTAAACCTGTCCTCTGGTTTTTGACTGCTTTTGTGGTTGCTAATCCTGGGCTATGCCTTGACCCTTGAAGGGCAATCCTCACACCTGACTGACTTTCTGGCTTTTAATCCTTCTCATCATCCTGACCTCCCTAGCTCCAGCCCACTACCATGCCTGGTTTCTACCTTTTGATTTTTCCTTTAAATTAAGTTTATTGGCTATCAGTTCAATCCATGGCAACAAATATCTATTAAGCTCCTTCTTTGTGCAGAAACTATTTCTGTGACTTAGGACAAGTTATTTCATTCGGGGACCTTAGTTTCCTTATCTATAAAATGACAAATTTCCAGTTTGAAAATACTATAATTCTTTTAGTTGATTATTGTTCCCTTGTACTATTGCAATCGCTTCTTTTTTAAGATTTCTTTTATCGATATCTTTAATTTTCACATTGCCTTCATTTCCAAATATATGTCTTCCCATCCTCAATCTGAGAGCCATCCTTTATAACAACCACAAAAAATTCAGTGAATCTAAACAACACATCAACTAAGTATGACAAGAAATGCAACATTCCATGCCCTCAGCCCCCGACCTGCTATTTCAGTAACCTCTTAATTAGGCTTCCCACATCCAGTCTCATTTCCCTCCAATCTATCCTTTCACACACCAGATTAAAGCTATGTATACTTCTGATTATATCACTGTACTACTAAAAACTTTTTGATGGCCCCATATTACCTACTGAAGAAAGATGAAATGAAAATCCTTAGCCTATCATTCAAGGCCCTCCACAATCTTTCAGTAGGCATCTCTTAAGCACCTGCTACCATCCACTGGGGAATAGAAAGAGGAGGACAAACAGTCCTTCCACCCAAGAGTTTATGTCCCATGGGAATGTATTTATTGGTCACATCTGGTACCAACCTACCTTTGACAATGATCTCATATTACTTCTTTTCATATCCTCTACATCCCAAACAAACCATACTATACAATATTACACAAACTCTCTGCCTTCCTTTTCCCCTCCCCATTATTTCTACCTACTGAAATCCTACCCATTCTCCACACCCCAGCCCAAATGTCACCTTTCCCATGAGGTTTTCCCTAATTCCATCAGCAAAAAAAAATGGTCTTCATTCCTTGGAAATCTCACTTATTATTCTCAATTTTGCCACATAACTTTTAGAATAGGATAGGAACTACATCCATGGTTTCATTGGTATAAGGAGCTCCCAAATGAGGAACTTCCCTTTGCCAATGCAGGTCACACCTTCTTTGCAACTCAGAGTATTAGAGAGTTGCCTAGAGCCCTAAGAAGTTAAGCAACTTGCCCAGAACCACACTGTCAACCTGTGTCAGAGATAGAACTTGAACTCAGGTCCTCCTGGCTCCAAGGCCAGCTTTTTATTCACTAAGCCAGGCTGCCTCTTACTAATGGAACATGCACCTTATTCATCCTCCTTAATTATAAACTACTCAGGGCAAGGACCTGTCTTATTTATCTTTAAATTCTAAGGCATGTAATCTAGCATGCTATTTTACACATAGCAGGTACTCAACAGGTATTTGTTGAATCAATTCAATTAAGTCCCATCTTTGTTTATGCTTTATCAATCACAGCTTCGTTGTCCTGTTTCTAGTCTTGAAATTCCTACTGAGTGTCTGAAATCTACCCATTTCCTTAGCCCCAGTGTGACACAGTATATGTGTGAATGCACACGTGGCTATGCTTATCTCCCACAGACTTGACAACAGAGAAGACCTTGGGGTAGTCCTACAGCTAAACCCTGGACATACTCCTTTCCCATAGACTAGGCTGTGCTCTCCAAGCATGCAGATGCTGCTGTATTAGCAAAGCATACACGATGGCAAATTCACTAACAAACCACAAAGCACTGTCATAAATTACCTAAACTAACTGGGACTTGTCCAATTAAGTGAACAAACTACATTCTGGGAGGTAGTACAAGCCTTGAGGATTTATGGCAGGTGTTTTTTTGCATGTTAATTTGCCAAATTTAGTTAAGGAGCTCTGGGTCTTCTCATTCACTTGGTGCTAATTAACCAAGTCCTACAATACTCACATTTTAGCTCTGTGCTTTTCCAGTCCAGAGCTTGATACCTGTTAATGCTGACAAGGCTGTTTGTACATTATCTTCAGAGATCATATATAAACAACAAATGAGTAACAAAAGTCTGGCTTATGGATTATGAAGCACAGGAACCAATATGGAGTATGGTTATAGGATGCTATGGGTCCTGAGCTGAAAAGATATTAAATGAAAAATTGCAGGGCAATATTTCCTCCCATGAAATATGACTTCTGACATGGCATACCATGGCAAACTGGCTTAGGGATCAGGGCGGGGGTGGGGAGGAATCTTCCAAGGGAAAAATCCATTATAAGTGGAAAGAGTAGAGGTGAAAAACTTTGTGTTATCTTGTCAATAAGACTGGGGCAGTCCTATAAATCCAAAGCAAAGTCAAGGGCTACCTAGTCATTGCCTTTCTTCTTCTATTCTTCTTATTCCAAGATGAATATATAATAATGGAAGAATTGCTGCAATTTTTATTGGTGAAATTAATGCAGAGTTGCTCAAAACTGTTTTTCTATAAATATGTGGATGGACAGAGAGGAGACAAAAAAGAAAAAAGATGAGGGCTCATCTGCAAAAAAACGATCAACAGAAAACTGAGCATATATCCAGCTAATGGCAGATAGAATGCCTTGTTTGATGTTCTACTTAAGTCTCTTGTGGAATGGGAATAAACATATTTGAGAATCATCAAATATTCAGATATAGTCTTGTTTTTTCCAGGAATATACCCAAAGGCATAGACTGCGATCCAATGGTTCCCAAAACATCGTTTACAATGTAGTACGCCTTGTCATAAAATAATAGATCTAAAATTGGGGGGACCTCAGATGCCATCTAGTACAACTCACTCATTTTTAGAGAAAAGGAGGCTGAGGCCCATAGAGGTTAAATGACTAAGGCTCATAAAACAAGAGTTGAAAGGGACCTCAGAAGTCAACCCTTTCATTTTACAGATGAGGAACATATACATTTCTTGGTGATGGGAGATATTTTGCATCACGCCCGATGAAATGCTCAGGACATCTTTAGAAGAACCTCTACCATATAGACTCATGATTTCATCCTGGTGGAGAATTCCTACTATTGACACCCCCATCACAGAAGTAGATCCACAATTCTCTTTAATGTACAGTCTCAGAGAGTTTCCTGGTATACTCTAAGTTTAAGTAATGTGTGCAAGGTAATAAAGCTAAAGTCACATAGGTTTCAGAAGCGGGACTTAAAACCAGGTCTTCCTGACTCAAGGCTGGACTTCTATCCTCTGTGCTACTTCTGCCTCTCTTTTTTTTGTCGTTCAGTCATTTTTCAGTCATGTCTGACCCACTGTCACCCCATTTGGGGTTTTCTTGGCAAAGATACTAGGGTGGTTTGCCATTTCCTTCTCCCATTCATTTTACAGATGAGGAAACTGAGGTAAACAGGGGTAAGTGACTTGCCCAAGGTCACACAGTTGGTAAGTGTCTGAGCCCAGATTTGAACTCAGGAAGATGAGTCTTCTATTCTATTCAGTGCCTACTGCCTCTCACAGACTAATAAATAATAAAATAATACTTAATGACTATCAAAACCACAAAAGACAGTTCTTCTACTCTATCTTCATTTGAAGCTGCATTTCTAAGCCTGACCTGGAAACTTTCTGAGACCAAATTTCCATTTAAACTAGTGGCTTTTCTCTGATCACTATTGATTAGAGAAATGTAAATTAAAATAACTCTGAGGTACCACCTCACATCTATCAGATTGGCTAATATAACAGAAAAGGAAAATGATAAATGTTGGAGAAGGTGTGGGAAAATTGGAACATTAATGCATTGTTGGTGGAGTTGTGAACTGATCCAACCATTCTGGAGAACAATTTGGAACTATGTCCAAAGGGTAACCAAACTGTGCATACCCTTTGATCTAGCAATACCACTACTAGATCTATATCCCAAGGAGATCATAAAAAAGGGGAAAGGACTCAAAGTACAAAAAAATTCATAGCTACTCTTTTTGTGGTGGAAATTGAAGGGATGCCCATCAATTAGGAATGGCTGAACAATTTGTGGCATATGAATGTAATGGAATACTACTGTGCTATGGGAAATGATGAGCATGCAGATTTCAGAAAAATCTGGAAAGACTTACATGAACTGATGCTGAGTAAAGTGAGCAGAACCAGGAGAACATCGTATGCAACAGCAGCAACATTTGTGATGATTAAATATAACAGACTTAGCTCTTTGAAGCAATACAGTGACGCAAGACAATTCCAAAAGACTTGTCATGGACAATGCTAACCACATCCAGAGAAAGAACTATGGAACCTGAATGCAGATCAAAGAATACTATTTTTACTCTTTTTTTTGTTTTTTTCTTTCTAGTGGATTTTCCTTTTTATTCTGATTCTTCTTTTACAACATGCCTATTGTAGAAACATGTTTGACATGATTGTACACGTGTGGCCTATATTGGATTGCTTGCTATCTTGGGGAGGAGGGAGGGGAAGGAGAGAGGGAGAAAAATTTGGAACTCAAAATTTTACAAAAACAAATGTTGAAAACTATCTTTACATGTAATTAGGAAAAAAAAACTGTCAAATTTTAAAAAATAAACTAGTGGCTTTTATGTGAAGGTGGTGGGTTCCAATCCTATATTCCTAATCATAATCTCTATATCCTCCTTCTTTTCCCTTCCTTTTCTTCTGTCCAAATGTGTGCTAAATGCATTCTCGGCCAATTGTACTTACATCAGAAGCTTCATGTCTGTCCACATCAAGGATGCCAATGAAGAGTTGTCTTGACAACTTGGTGTCTAGAGTTCCATTGATGTGTGATACCAGTCACCCGAACATTCAATCACATATTGACTTAGACAAGGCACCAATAGCAAACATTACCTGCAATGCACATTTGGAGTACTTCATCATCTTAAAACAATATCAGATCTGATAGTTGACGTTCTCTGTCGGCTTACAGTTTCTAATCAATTCATTGGTTAGCGGGGACCTACTATGTTCACTGTGCAAGATGCTATGGGCATAAAAGAAGGACCAGACATAAGCCCTGCCTATGAAGAGTTTATGTAAGAGATAAGGATGTATACATCCTTCATTCCAATAAAGGATTAAATATGGGGGGGTAAGGTTTGGGGGTGGGGGAAGGGAATAAAGTAGAAAAGGTACTGAGTTAAGGATACCTTGTTTTAGTGGCTCTGGAGCTAATGACATGACTTTGCACTTGAAGGATTTAAGTTTCACTAAATAACTCATAAATGGAGACAGATTTAAATAATATTTAAATCTAATTTTTTTCTAGGCCATAGAGTTTAAGAAGGATAGTAGTAAGATGGCGAGCTTCCTGGGGATAGCGACCAGGATAATGAAAGGTCATGAATTCAAGTCATATGAGGAGCAGCTGAAGAAAAGGGGCCTATTTAGCCTGTAGGACAGAGGGCTAGTGTGGAAAAGGGATGATGGGTGTGGTCTAGGCCTTCACACAATTTGAGGGGGAAAAAACAAACAAACAACTTTTCTGTTTGGCCCCAGAAGGCAATAACTAGAGCCCTGGGTGAAAGCTGCAAAGAGACTGATAACTTCCTAAGAACTGGAGCTGCCCGAGGGTAGAATGAACCGCCAAGGAGGTGATAAATTACCCCTCATTGGAGGTAATTCAAACTGAAGCTGTAGGATGACTTATCGAGTAGTAATAGCGAGGAATCCTTTTGTATGTGTGGGATTAGGGGATTGATGTCCTTTTTGACTCTAGACTCTGTGCTTTTTCTGAACCTTTCCTCAAAAGATGGAGCTATGGGCCTAGAGTTGGGAAGACCTGAGTTCAAATTTGGCTTTAGAAACTTCTTAGCTGTGTGACCCCTGGTCAAGTCACTTAACTTCTGGCTGCCTTGGTGTTCTCAGATGTAATGAGGATAAAAATAGCATCTGCCTCATAGGGTTGTTGTAAGGATCAAATGATCCTTAAAACAGCACCGTGCCTGGCACATGGTAGGTTCTTAATAAATGTTTCCTTTCCTTTCCTTTGTTTTCCCTTCCCTTTTCATTTCTGCTGCTCACTCCCTCCTGAATTTGAATACTTCAGCAACTTGTGACTCAGTTTCTCCCTCTGTAAAGTACGGGCTAATGCTGCTTCCCTTCCCTTCCTTTCTCAGTTCTTTTCTTAACTCCTTCCTGAACTTGGATGCTTTAGCACCCCATGGCAGTTTCTCCTTCTGTAAAGTAGAGGCTAATGCTGCTTTTCATTTCCTAGAATGGAAGAGTAAAGGTTCAGGTGAGAACTTGGGAGTGGGGTGCAGAAGGCTCCCAGGCCTGTGGGTGGATAGCGGTATGTAAATGCAGCTCATGCTTCCACGATGCTAACAGCCCTACTGGTAGTAGCAGGCTTTTGACAGACTCCAAGTAGGAGTGAATTTCACTTGGCCGTTCTCCAAACAGGGTGAACAGAACATGCCACAGCCACTTAACATTTAAAACAGGCCTATAACATAAATTTTTCAGCAACACAAGCCAGTTGGTGTCTGGTCGTGATCTAGTTATGAGTCACCCCCTCTCTGATCAGCTCTCTGGAGTCATTTCCTCAGTCATCTATAACCCTGACAGTATCACATTTTCTTTATTATCAGGGTCAAGAGTGCACATGTCCAAAAAATACCAATAATGAGCTTCAACCTTTGGAACACAGTCTTCATTCTGGCACAGTTACTTTGACACTTTAAAAAAGTACATTTACCAATTTGCTACCTCCAGCACCCAACTACCCCCTCAAACCACTTATCTAAACCAGAAGAGGGAGAAGAAGGAGAATGATGGGGCCGATGGGGATCAAGAAGCATGGAAGAAGGCTGGGAGGAGGGAGAGGAGAGGGAAGGGTAGGCAGTGTGGATGGTGCAGGGAATCAAGTAAAGCTTATCATGAATAGCAACCTCAACACAGAACCCATCACCTCAAAATAGCAGAAATAGAGCTATAGCCAAAGCAGAAAAAAATGGTGCTGCCAACATACTGGTTACCATTTTCCATGGAAATAATGACGCATTTCTTAATCAAGCAGTGTTGTGTAGAGTGAACTCTTTGACCTGGAGTTAGGAAAGGCCTGTGTTCAAATCCTGCTCTGACTCTTAAGATCATATTTAGGGTGTTGGAGGGGACGTTAGAGGCCATTGAGTTCATATCCCTCATTTTGCAGAAATGGAAACTTAGGCCCAGAGAGGTTAAGTGACTTGCTCAGGATCACACTAATAAGTGCCTGAAGTAGTACTGGAGCCAAGGTCTCCCTGACTTTAAAATCCAGAGTCCTATCCACACCAATTCACTTACTTTGTGCTCACCTCTCTGAGCTTCAGTTCAGTTTGTAAAATGGAAATAATGTGATTTGGACCAGGGATCCAACTGTTTGGATTTAGTCAAAGGGCTGCACTTGAGGACCTAGAGGGCTACATGTGTCCTTGAGGCTGCAGGTTCCCCCACACCTGGTTTAGACAATCTACTTCACATCGCTGTTGTGAAAAAAAGGATAGGGAAATTGTAAAGTTCCATATACATACAGTAAAGGTAAAAAAAAATTATTATTGCTTTAAAAGCAACATGGGGCAGTGGTTAGAGTTCTAGGCTTAGAGTCAGGAAAACCTGGACTCAGATTCCCCTTGGAACACTCAACAGTTCTGTGGTCCTGGGCAGGCAGGTAAATTACCTGTATCCCCTGAAGCACCTCTGCAAAGGTCTTCACTAGACTGATAGATTACAAAATGCATGAGTGGAGAGCCTCCCCATACTGCCAGAAACACAGATCCTTCACATGTTCATATACTATCACTCTTTAAAAAAAAAAAAACCAAAGCATTGGTATACGTCACATGCCTTGGGCTTTATTTTCTGTTTCCTCTTCTGCCAGCTATTGCCAAGCTTCTATGACACCTCTGGAAATGTCAAAGGAAAGTGACTCTCTTTTTGGCTGCATAAGGTTGGAGCATCCATCATAGAATCTTAGAGGTAGAGGGGGCCTAAATTATGAGCTATTGTGACGATTAAAAAGTTCAAGAGACATAGTTTCTGGGTAATTTAATCATTTTATTAATAAGGTCAACAAGTTGTTCATAAAAGGATGGTCATTTGGTTGTCTCTCTTAGACCAAAGACCAGTAATGGCAGTGGGGTCACAGTTTAAAGAGGAGGTGCTCCTGAGGGGTGGCAATCAGATTGATTAATGCCAAGACAGGTGGGGGCCATATTAAAATGAAGGTCTTGTGCTACATGACTTTGGTCACTCAAATCTCAGTCAAAGATACATCAATTTCCATATCACCTGTCTCAATAATAGGGAGAATCAACCTTTCCCCAGGCCTCTCTGAGCAAATACAATGAACAGGAGTATACCCATTAGCCCATCCTTAGAATTTCTTTTACTGTCTGATTAATTCTTGGCCTGGATGAATCTCTAAGAGAGATTTCACACGCTGGTTAGTAGAAAATGGGAAAAAACCTTGGTCCTGACACAGTAATTAGTTATTAAATATAAGAGAGAAATATTCATTTCTCACACTACCATCACCCATTTCACAGATGGGGGATGCTGGGACTCAAAGAGATGAATTAACTCACGAAAAGTCACACAGTGACAGAGCCACAACTATAATTTCTTTAAAGTGAATTTTTCTTTGTAGAATTTGTGCTGAAAGGATTTTTTTCCTAGCTTCCGCCCACATCATCTTCCCCTTTTAAGATATACCTATTCTTATTAATGACCGTTGTCTGTCTGTATTTAGTGAAACTTCCAAGAAAAGAAAGTCTTAATTGAGACCCTCATTTGTCACTCCATATGGGCGAAGGGTAGTAGGCTCAGTTTACACACACACACACACACACACAACGCATACATACACACACACACACACACACACACACACTTACCATCTTTCCTTGAAGCTAACAGAGTAAAATCTGGAGTTAGGTAAATTGAGTCATTGGAGAATGGTACTTAAAAAGCACAGGTCACAGGTTCAGTTCTCCTATGGGCCAATTAACTTTGCCCAGGGTAAGAAGCTAGGTGATGCAGTGGATATAGCACCAGGCCTGGAGTCAGGAAGACCTGAGTTCAAATCCAGCCTCAGAGATTTACTAGTTGTGACTACTAAGTGACTAGGAAAGTCACTTAACCCTGTTTGCCTCAGTTTCCTCATCTGCAAAATGAACTGGAGAAGGAAATGACAAACCACTCTAGTATCTTTGCCAAGAAAACCTCAAAACAGAGTCATGAAGGGCATGACTGAACAACTATGAGATGCTGTTCTATGGTCACAACCTCTCATAAATGCATGGAGTTCATTACAAGGGAAACTAGATAAGGAAGTACAGAAGGTCAAGCACAGCTCCTTCCTTCCCAAATACTCAGAAAGCAATTCCAACACAGCCCATAAAGGTAATTAGTGGCATCATATCCATATACCAAGAACATCCCCGCTACCATATAATGCTGAATTCAAGTGTTGTGTTGGTATTTCAGGCAGCTAGCTGGCACACTGAGTGAAACTGGTGGATTGGAGTCTGTGAGACCTGAGTTCAAATCCTGCCTCAGACTCTTACTAGTTGTATAATCCTAGGCAATCTTTCTCAGCCTTTCTCAGCCTCAGCTTCCTCATCTATAAAATGTAGATAATAGCAGTACCTACCTTCCAGGATTGTTGTGAGGATCAAATGAGGTAACATATGTACATTGCTTTGCCAACCTTGAAGTGCCACATAAATGCTAGCTATAATTACAACTGCTTTTCAGTTGTAGAATAGACTCACATAGATGCTACATTTACATGGCAACATTACCTAGCTAACTTTGGATCATTTAAACAGGTTATCTTTGTGATACTTAGCAAGGCCTCAATACCTGTACCAGGTTGGTGAGCCAATACCAGGTGACCTGCTGGCTCTGCCTTCTTTCTCCCATCTCTCTTCTTACCCCTCTTCAGTACCCACACCACTATTTCAGACATTTCCCAAATAGTATGTGCTTCTGTTGCCACAAAGAATTCAACAGTTCAAAGACTAAGTCACATCAATTTTCCAGTTTCCTTCACTCCATAAACTAACAGCTTTGAAAACCTCTTAGCTGTAGCCATCAAACTGATAGCCCACAAGTGAAATGTTTCTCTGCACTCTTGGGAAAAGAGATTATTCAGGGAAAAGTCATCTAACGTATGGATTTCCAACCAGAGAGGCATCATGGGAGAAGAGCTGTTGTATGCACATTTCTGTAGGTGGGCTATACATTGTGCTGTACTCCAATGATATTGTTTTGCTTTTAGATCACTTTTAATGGCTGACGTTCCAAGAAGTCAAACACATCTGCTCATATCTTGCTCCAGTATTATGTTACTTTTGGAAATATCTTCTCACCTGTTATACATTTTGACCTATATTAACATTCATTTCCAACTTTGACTCTGGGATATATTAAGGCATTCAGCACATCAGAGGAGTTAATGCCTGTGAGGTAAGCAAGTTTGTCAGCACCTAGTTAAGCTCCATTAATAGAAAAGAAAAAAAAACACAATTAAAAATTACTCTACTCTGGTTAAATTTAAAAAAAACAAGCAAACCTTATATTTGCATAGTGAAGTTTAGAATTTTCAGAACACTTCACTTTCTTCTCAAAGCAACCCTATAAAGTGGGCAGGGTAGATAGTATTATTCCCCTTCTGCAGCTGAGAAAACCAAGTCTCAGAAAGGACTTGCCCAAGGTCATAGCTGGAAAGTTCTAGAACCATAATGAAACCTAGTTTTTCTGACTCCTAGTCAAGAGCTCTTTCTGCAATCACACTCACTCCCTACTGGATAGAATATCTGAGGATCTACACTTTCAGAATGGCAGATTGAAAGAGTGTGTACAGCTAAGGCTACAGTTTCCTTCTCTGTAAAATGGGGGACTTCTGACGTCATTGGAAACTCTGGGTCTATGATACTGTGAATATGGCATAGTGGAAAGGAAACTAAACTTGGAGTCAAGCTCCTTTCCTACTTCAAGACACTTACTAACTGGATGACCCTGGGCAAGTCACTTCACCTCTCCTTATCTATGAAATGAAGGGGTTGGACTCAATGACCTCTAAGCTCCCATACAGTTCCAAATCTACGATCCTTTGGACTGTCATGATTCTTGGATGTTTGAAAGGATCTGATACACTGTGTTAAACCTGCTCTAATAAAGAAAAATGCTCATCCAAAAACAAGGAGGCCTCCCATTTCACACTAAATACCAACCAATCACGTTGGCTTCCCTACAATTATAGGGGGGAGATATAACAGTGAGCGTGCAGTTGTTTCTGAGCTACAAGTTTATAATTGTAGATGCTTGCAAGGAAGTAGGACCCTGTTAACAATGGTTTTTATTATTCAAAACAATTGCCAATCAGCAGCAGTCAGCACAAGGATTGCACGGTATGGACAAAATGTCTTCCTTCTTCCTGTGGATCTCTGTTTGCCCCATAGTACCCTCTGCTGTCTAACAGGAATATTTCGGCACTGCACCACTGTGATACCAATATATTGACATTCCCATTTTCCTTGGAATAGAAGTAGAAGGGTAGGGGTGGGAAGAAATGGGGAAAGAGGGAGGGGGGTTCTCTAAGTAGGAAACAATGAATAAGCAAGCATCACATTAGGTATTTAAAAGATAAATATACCACAAAACATGCCACAGGCAAGAAAGTTATGAGCATATTCCAATATGTAGATCATTTCAGTTGCCAAGCAAAACTCACATTCCACCCTTCTGAAATCTCTCTCTAGCTTATTTCTTTCTTACTAAATGAATCCAGAGAGCTACTGCAGAATGTTTATGACATATAAATGCTACAGAAAAAATGCCCAGAGCAAGAAGAAAGCAGACTTCCTACTCTGGAAAAAAAACTTAGGAATAAAAATTTCCTGGACAATCACCACAAACAGGGAAGGAAAAACAAAAGAATATTACAGAGCTATTTGGTTTTGTGTATTAGGTATAGCATCCTTTTTTTTTCTAGGACTATAAACATTTCATGGAAGCTTAAGAAGACTGAAATTTTAATTTACTTGTTAACGAAAATCAATATACAAACAGAGTACATACTACTTTATATCAAGTTATTTGTAGTAATAAAGACCAAGGTATTTTATTGCTGGGGCATTTTTTACATCCCAAACCCTGTTTGGGGAATTCAATGGGAACGGTGAAAGCAAAACAGACACGTTCATTCTGTGCTTCAGTATCCCTGCTGAGACTGCTGTTAAGAGAAGAAAGCCTGATTAATTCATGTTGAGAACCCAGTCAGTTAAAATTATAGAATCATAGAATTTTAGAAATGGAAGAGAGGGAGAAATGAAATGCATGTGATGAATCTGGGAGAAGAATAGAAATATACCACCTGAAGCAAAGAGAAACAACAGCCTAGTAACTGTCCGGGAAAGATTGGAGCCTGGTTTGGTCAGGTATGGGAGCCTTTGCGTGGATAATACAAGGATAATAATAGCCTCAAAGAATTGTCTTTTTACTCCCAGAGCCTTCACTTGTCCCCTTTCCAGTGTCAGAAAATGGTCCTGGCAGTCTATTATTATCCACAAAGAAAAGAAACTTGAGTTTTCTGTAGAATACTCCACCTTACCCACCACCAGAAATAGCCTTTGAAAGCATTAAGGAACTTCACGGCCACCTCTCGGGCAGTCTAGCATCATATGAATGTAGCACTTACTTATCCCTATGGACACACACTGTTCCTACTGCTAGGAAATGATGAGATTTAGAAATGAAGAGGACTTTAAACATCATCTAGTGCAACCCCTTTTATTCACAGATGAGAAAACTGAAGGAGGATCAGAAATGAAGCCATTTGTCCAAGTCGACACCAATGATAAGTAGAAGGGCCAAGATTAGAACCCATCACCCATGACGACAAGGTCAGTGCTCTTTCTCCTATGCATTTCAATGGCTTACAATGCATAATCATCATTTTCAAAGCAATGAGTTATTTCATTTTCATTCATTAAATAAGTTTTTATTTTAAATAGCAGAGACTAAAACATTTTAAATATGTAGCCAAATGTCTAAGCCTACACCAAAATATTGCTATGAAGGAACAGACAGCTACAGGCAGAAGAGCATATTTTATACATGGCTGGTATTATTGCATAGATAGATTAAATAGTCATTTTATGATGTGATTTTTAATTTAATTTTTATTTTTTCTCAATTACATGTAAATAAAATTTAACATTCATTTTTTAAAATTTTGAATTCAAAATTCTCTCCCACTCTCTCTTACATCCCCCCCCACTGAGAAGGCAAGCAATTTGATATAGATTATACATATGCAGTCATGCAAAACATTTCCATATAAACCATATTGCAAAAAGAAAATTCAGAGAAAAAAGAATATTAAAGACATTAAAAAGCATACTTCAATCTGTATTCAGACTCTATCGGTCCTTTCTCTGGAGGTAGATAGCATTTTTCACAATATGCACTTCAGAATTATCTTGGATATTGAGAATAGTTAAGTCATGCACAGTTGATCATTGCACAATAATGCTATAACTGTGTACAGTGTTGCTTTGATTCTGCTTATTTCACTTTGCATCAGTTCATATAAGTTTTTCCAGGTTTTTCTGAAAGCATCCTGCTCATCATTTCTTATAGCATAATAGTATTCCATTACAATCATACCACAACTTGCTCAGTCATTCTTCAATTGATGGGCATCCTCTCAATTTCCAATTCTTTTCACCACAAAAAGAGCTGCTATAAATGTTTTAAACATATATATTTTATATTATATACCTACATAATTTTATTATTTATGTATTATTATATAATTTTTTATATATTTTATATACATATAAATATTTTATACATATACATTTATACATACATACATACATACATACCTATTTTTTGCTTTGCTTTTTTGGGGTACAGACCTAATAGTGTTATTGCTGGGTCAAAAGGTACAGTTTTTTTACAGCCCTTTAGGCATAGGTCAAAATTGCTCTCCAGAATGATTAACTCAATTCAAAACTCCACTAACAGTACAGTAGTGTCCCTATTTTCCCACATCTCCTACAATATTTGTCATTTTCCCTTTCTATCATATTAACCAATCTAATAGATGTGAGGCAGTACCTCAAAGTTGTTTTAATTTGCATTTCTCTAATCTAAAGTGATTTAAAGCATTTTTATATAACTATAAATAGCTTTGATTTCTTTTTCTGAAAACTGCCTGTTTATATTTTTTTGACCATATGAGTCATTGGGGAATGACTCATAGTCTTATAAATTTGACTCAATTTTCTACATATTTGAGAAATTAGGTCTTTATCAAAGATACTGGCTAAAAATATTTTCCCCAGTTTCAATTTCCTGCATGCCTTCTGATTTTGTCTGCATTGGTTTTGTCTGTGCAAAACCTTTTTAATTTGATGTAATAAAATGATCCATTTTACATGCTGTAACGCTCCCTATTTCTTGTTTGGTCACAAATTCTTCCCTTATCCATTAATCTAACAGGCAAAATATTCCATGCTCTTCTAATTTGCTTATGATATTACCCATTATGTCTAAATCATGTACTCATTTTTACCTTATCTTGGTATACGGTGTGATGTTTGGTCTAAAACTAGTTTCTGCCAAACTGCTTTCTAGTTTTCCCAGCAATTTTTGTTACATAAGTAAGTTCTTGTCCCAAAAGCTTAGATCTTTGGGTTTACCAAACACTGGTCACTAGTGGTCATTTATTACTATATGTTGTGTACCTAATCTATTCCATTAAGCAACTACTCTGTTTCTTAGCCAGTACCAGATTGTTTTGATGATTACTTTGTAATACAGTTTGAGATAAGATTCTGCTAAGATACACTCCTTCACATATTTTTTCACTGATTCCCTTGATTCTTAACCTCTTGTTCTTCCAGATAGATTTTGTTATATTTTTTCTAGCTCTATAAAATAATTTTGGTAATTTAATTTGTATGACACTGAATAAATAATTTAATTTAGGTGGAATTGTAATTTTTATTATGTTGGATCAGCTTACCCATGAGCAATTGATATTTTCCCAATTGTTTAGATCTGACTTCATTTGTGTGAAAAGTGTTTTGTGATTATGTACATATGATTCCTGGGTTTGTCTTAGCTGGTAGATTCCCAAGTATTTTAAATTATCTGCAGTTATTTTAAATGGAATTTCTCTTTCTATTTCTTCCTGCTTTATTCTGCTGGTAATATAGAGAAATGTTGATGATTTATATGGATTTATTTTATATACTATAATACTGCTGAAGTTGTTAATTATTTCAATTAGTTTTTAGTTGATCCTCTAGAATTCTCTAAGTATATCATCATATCATTTGCAAAGAATGAGAGTTTGGTTTCCTTATTGCTTATTCTAATTTCTTATTTTTTTCTTGTTTTATTGCTATAACTAACATTTCTAGTACAATATTGAATAATAGTGGTGAAAATGGGTATCCCTGCTTCACCCCTGATCTTCTTGGGAAGGCTCCTAGCTTATTCCCATTACAAGGTAGGCACATTGGTGATTTTAGATAGCTACTGCTTCTTATTTTAAGGAAAGATCCATTTATTCCTATGTTTTCTTGGTGATTTTAGATAGCTACTGCTTCTTATTTTAAGGAAAGATCCATTTATTCCTATGTTTTCTAGTGTTTTTAATAGGAATAAGTATTGTAAACTGTCAAAAGCTTTCTCTGCATCTATTGAAATAATCATGTGATTTTTTTTGTTGGTTTTGTCATTGATATGGTCAATTATGCTGATCATTTCTCTAATATTGAACCAGTCCTGCATTCCTGGTATAAATCCCACCTGCTCATAGTGTACAATCTTAGTAATATATTGCTGTTATCTTCTTACTAGTATTTTATTTGAAATTTTTGGCATCAATATTCATTAGGAAAATTGATCTATAATTTTCTTTCTCTGTTTTTGCTCTTCCTGGTTTAGGTATCAGCAACATATTTGTTTCATAAAAGGAATTTGGTAGGACTCCTTTTTTGTCAATTTTTCTAAATAGTTTATATAGTATTGGTATTAAGTGCTTAAATGTTTGATAGAATTCACTTGTGAATTCATCTAGTCCTGAGATTTTTCTCAGGGTGCTCATTTATGGCTTGTTGAATTTCTCTTCCTATAATAGAGTTATTTAAACATTCTATTTCCTCTTCTGTTAATCTGGGCAATTTATATTTTTGTAAATATTCACCCATTTTATTTAGATTGTCAATTTTAATGACATATAATTGGGCAAAATATCTCTTAATCATTGCTTTAATTTCATCTTTGTTGATGGTGAATTCACCCTTTTCATTTTTGATACTGGTTATTTGATGTTCAGCAGCTAGGTAGAACAGTGGATAGAGTGGGTACCAGTCTTGGAGTCAGGAAGACTCATCTTCCTGAGTTCAAATCTGCCCTCAGACACTTACTAGTTTTGTGACCCTGGACAAGTCACTTAACCCTGTTTGCTTCAATTTTTTCATCTGTAAAATGAACTGGAGAAGGAAATGGCAAACTATTCCAGTATCTTTACCAAGAAAACCTCAAATGGGGTCACAAAGAACTGGCCATGACTGAAACAACTGAACACCAACAACACCAACACCAACAGCAATTTTGTTTTCTTCTTTCCTTTTTTAAATCGAATTAACCAATGGTTCATCTATTTTACTGATTTTTTTTTCATAAAACCAGCTCCTAGTTTTATTAGTTCAGTGGTTTTCATACTTTCAGTTTTATTAATCTATCCTTTGATTTTTAGGATTTGCAATTTGGTGTTTAATTGGGATTTTTAACTTGTTATTTTTTCTAAGTTTTTTTAATTGCATATTGATCTGCTCTTTCTCTACTTTATTGATTTAAGCATTTAAAAATTTAAATTTTCCTCTAAGTACTACTTCGACTGCATCCTACAAATTTTGTTATGTTGTCTCATTGCTGTCATTCTCTTTAATGAAATTATTGTTTCTATTATTTATTCTTTGACCCACTCATTCTTTAGAATTAGATTATTTAGTTTCCCATTTAATTTTTAATCTACGTTTCCATGGTCCTCTATTGAATATAATTTTTGTTGCATTAAGTTCTGAAAAGGATGCATTTAATATCTTTACTTTTCTGCATTTGGTTGTGAGATTTTTAATGCTCTAATACATTGTAAATTTTTGTGAAGGTGCCATATACAGGTGAGAAAAAGATATACTCCTTTCTATTCCCATTCAGTTTTTTCCTTTATCATATCTAACTTGTCTAAAATTCTATTCATCTCCTTAACTTGTTTATTGTTTATTTTATGATTAGACTTAGCTAGTTCTGAGAGGGAAAAGCCCCCCACCAATATGGTTTTATTGTCTATTTCCTCCTATAACTCATTTAACTTTTCCTTTAAGAATTTGGATGCTATGCCAGTTTGTTGAGAGAAATTATTATTGTTGTTATTATACTATTATATTAATAATTAATAATTAAATTTTAATTTTATAAATACATTTTAATTATTAAATAATTAATTATTAAATTTTCTCCTTCTATTTCTTTCAAGGCCAATTCTTGTAAAAGGTCAGTCTATCTCTGAAGGATATGGCTGATTGATGAGATTACTTGTAACCTTCAAGAAAGATGCTCTTCAATCTTGGGCAGAACTCACCTGACTAGAAGACCTAACTTCTGTTACAAGTATTAGCAGAATCCAATCTAGGTGAATCCTTACCCTGGGGAAAGAAGCCCCTGCCTTTGTACCCCTCCATTAGAGTTTAGGGTGACCCAGCTCATGAAGGAGAAAATCAGCGAGATAGGTCTGCATAGAGATAGATTCCCCTGTCTAGATTGTTGGAGGCTACTGAGTCTCATAATGAAGTCACAATCTTAGCAGGAGGGGCTGAAAACTTTTAGCCCACCTCCTCATTAAATGTCCACCAATTCAAGTTGATTTTCACTTGTCAGGGATATTCCCTTTCAGAAAGTATGTAAGGTTCTCAGGGTCATCACTGGGGGTCTTTGATAACCAAGAGAAGTCACTGACCATCAATTTATTGATTGCCAGCTAGTAAATTAATAAATTGATTATTAATTACCTAGAAGCTGTCTTTTGAGGTTTTTCACTCATTTCATGAAGCATATATGTTTAGTATTGACATTATTTCAATCTCTATGATACCTTTTAGCAAAATATAGTTTCCCTGCTTATCTCTTTTAATTAGGCATACTTTTGCTTTTGCTTTGTCTCAGATCATGATTGCTAACCCTGCTTTTTTTTTTAAACTTCAAATAAAGTATGATACAGTCTGCTCCAGTGCCTTATTTTTTTTATTCTGCTTATGTCTCTCTGTTTCAAATGTGTTTCTTGTAAAGAACATATTGTTGGATACTGGTTTTTAATTCATTCTGTTATCCATTTCCATATTATGGGTGAGTTCATCCCATTCACATTCAGAGTTATTGTGAGAGATTGTCTAATGTTGGCTACTGCCAAGTGGAAGTTGTGGCAACTTGGGGCAGGAACTGGGTATTAGGAAGTAACCGGAGCTCACGCTCCTGAGGCAGTGGGCAGTGCTATGTGGAGCTATGATAAGCTAGGGAAGGAACAGGATACAAGGAAGTAGCCGGAGCACGTGCTCCTGAGGCAGGGGGCTGTGCCACGTGGGAGTGGGATGGCAGAGAACGAGTTCCTTTGTCTAGTCCTCTTCCCTAGGTGCAACGTTAACCCCAGACGTCTCCTTCCTGACTTCCTGGGTCACGTACTTTCCCTTTGTCTATGCACTAACCCCAGACGCCTCCTTCCTGTATCCGGTCCTAGCCTCCTGTGTCACTTCCTCTCCTTTGGTGTGCTAAACCCAGACATCCCCTACAATCAATGACTAGTAGGCGGGCTGAGGAGGAGGGGCTAAGTAGGTACTTAAGGAACAGTAGAGATCGGAGCTCGCTCTCTCTTTTGCTCCTGCTCTCTTGCTCTGGCCTTCCTGCTTGGCCTTGCTGTGATGGCCTCTGAATAAAGCTCTAGTGTTGGCACCTCCTGATCGGCTCATCTCTGTGTGTTTATCTGGGTGGGCACCGAAGACTGGTAAGTAGTATGACCTTGGCAGCCTGCTCCTTATAGGAGGAGAGTGCACGGCGCGGCCGGCACAAGTTATGATTATTAATTGTGTATTTTCCTCCATGCTATTTTTTCCCTGTTTATCCTTTCTTCTCCCTTTGTTTTTTACCCTGTCTTTTCTCAAATTCTGTTTTGTTTCTGACCACTGTCTCCCACCCTCTCTTCTATAAGTCCCCTCCCTTTCTCTTATCATTTTCTCCTCCTACTTCCCAGTAAGGTAAGGTAAATTTCTATACCCAATGAGTGTGTATGTTATTCCCTCTTTGAACCAGTTCTGATGAGAGTAAGGTTCAAGCATTTTCCACTCTGCTTATATTCCTCTCCATTGTAAAAGCTCTTCCTTTAGCACCTTTTTTATGTGAAATAGTTTCCCCCATTCTTCTTCTCCTTTCTCCCTTCTCCCAGTGCATCCTCTTTCTCAGCCCTCAATTTTTTAAAAAAAATCATCCCATCGTAGTCAACTCACACCTATGCCTTCTGTCTATGTATACTACTTCAAATTGCCCTAATAATGAGAAAGTTCTTAGGAGTAACAATGATCATCTTCCTATATGGGAATATAAACCTTTTAACCTTATTGATTTGCTTAATATTTCTTTTTTATGTTTACCTTTTTGTGGTTCTCTTGAGTCTTGTATTTGAAAGTCAAATTTTCTGTTATTCAGTTCTGGTCTTTTCATCAAGAATGTTTGAAAGTTCTCTATTTCATTAAATATCCATTTCCCCCCCCCAAAGGATTATACTAAGTTTTGCTAGATATATTATTCTTAGTTGCAATCCTAGCTCCTTTGCCTTTTGAAATATCATATTCCAAACCTTCTGATCCTTTCATGGAGAAGCTACTAAATCTTGTGTGATACTGACTGTGGCTTTACAATATTTGAATTGTTTCTTTCTGGCTGCTTGTAATATTTTCTTTTTGATTTATGAACTCTGGAATTTGACTATAATATTCTTGGGAGTTTTCATTTTGGGATCTCTTTCAGGAGATGATCAGTGGGTCCTTTCAATTTCTGTTTTACTCTCTGATTCTAAATATTGGGACAGCTTTCCTTGAAAATTTCTTGAAAGATGATGTCTAGGCTCTTTTTTCAATCATGGCCTGCAGGTAGTCCAAAAATTCTTAAATCCTCTCTCCTGGATCTATTTTCCAAGTCAGTTGTTTATCCAATAAGATATTTTACTTTTTTTCTTGTTTTGATTTTGTTTTATTGTTTCTTAGTGCCTAATAAAATCATTAGCTTCCATTTGCCCAATTCTAATTTTAAGGAGTTCTTTTCTTCAATGAGCTTTTGAATCTCTTTCCATTTGGCCAATTCTGCTTTTTAAAAAGTTCTTGTCAGTGGATTTTTTGCCTCATTTACAATTTGGACAATTTTGTTTCTAAGGAGTTCTCTTCAGTAGATTGTTGTGCCTCTTGGCCTATTGAACCTATCTGTGGCCCATTTGTACCATTTGTCCTATTCTGTTTTTTAAGATGTCATTTTTTTCAGTATTCTTTTTGTGCTTCCTTTACCAAGCTGTTGACTTTTTTTTTCACTATTTTATTGCATCACCCTCATTTCTTTTTTCAATTTTTCCATTACATCTTGTGTTTTATATTTAAAATCCTTTTTGAGCTCTTCTAAGAATTATTTTTGGACCTATGGCCAATTTACATTTTTCTTTGAAGCTTTGCATATAACTGTCCCTTTCCTGCTGCTATTTTTACAGCTAGCTCTGGGGATCTGTAGGTTTTCAGTGCTTTCAAAGTGGTATACTCTAAGGATAGATGTGGTCACTGCTCTCCTGGCCTATACTCTGTTCTTTATCCAGGAAGAGACCTTGTTTTTCTGTAGCAACCAGCACTAGCACTCCTCCTGCCCCCAGAGCTATGACCAGGACCTCCACTTTCCTGTAGCTGAAATTGTTACTCCATGGCCTGAGTGCTCCCAAAGCTGCTGCCACCAATGCAGTCACCCCCAAGGCTTGGCACTATGAGCAACCACAAGTACTCCTTCTTGCCCTGGAACCTCTACCTAGTACCCTATTTCTTTGTGGCCACAAGAGCCATCACTCCTTTTGACTCTGGGACTGTACAAATGGACAAATGCAACAAGGTCCTGAATCCAGTGCTAGCAAAAGGTGCCCTACACTCTCCTTTCTGCCAGCTGTCCGACTTCCCCACCATCTGTGAGTTGAGAGCTCCTGAAGCTGCCACCATCAATACAGGTCTCACCTCCTCCCCAAGGCTTGGCCTACATTGTCTGTGCTACCAGAGCCCAGCACCATCAGGTGAGACAGGCCTTTCCTGCCAACCTCCTAACTTGTGTTGGGGTAGAAAACTGTTTTACCTGACCATTTGTTGGTTCTGTCTTTCCAGAATTCAATTTGAAATATTAGTTTAGAGTTGTTTGGAGGGGAATTTGGGAGAGCTCAGCTGAGTGCTTTTGCACTCCACCATCTTGGCTCCACCTCTCTGTGATATGTTTAAGGGCCAGGATAAGGAGACCCACTCCCCAACCCATAACCAAAATATCTTCCTCAAAAAACTACTTGACCCTTTTACTAAACCTACGCCCCAAGAAAGAGAAAAAGGACCCTTATATACAAGGCTATCTATAAAAGCTTTGTTTGTGGTGACAAAGAATTGGAAACTGAGGGAGGAGATTCTATCAATTTGGGAATGGCTGGATAAATTATGGTATGAGGATGTAATGGAATATTCTGGTGCCCTAAGAAATGGAAAAAAAAGATAGTTTCAGAGAAACCAGAGAAGATGTGCATGATTTGATGCCCTGAACAAATACAGGATGAAATGAGAAGAACCAGGAGAGAAATTCATATGATAACAATAACATTTTAAAGATAAACAGCTTTGATAGATTTGAAAACTATGACCAATGCAACAAGCAATCATGGTTCCAAAAAATTGATGATGTTATGCTACGCACTTCCCTAAAGAGAAGTGATTCAAGACGAGAAATGAGACATGTATTTTTGGTCATGGACAAGGTGGAAATTTGTTTGGCTTAGCTATGAAATTTATTCCAAGGACTTTGGGTTTTTTTCTCTTAAATTGGGTAGGGAGGAGTGGGAGAGAAAGAAAATAAATACTCATTAATTAAAAATAAAATAAAATGAAAGATTAAAAAAAAATCTCCAACATTTAACATTAATTCTCACAAGTCTCCAAAGAGACTTTGCTTCTCATTGAGTTAAAAAGCATTAATTGAAACGGGAAGAGTGATATATTGGTAAGCCAATGCATTAGCAAAGATTAGTTTCTATAATTAACTAACACTCCCCAGTGAGCCTCAACAGAGAGCAAGGACCTGATGAAGGGACCACAAAAAGATAGACAGGTTTTTATTGGAGAAGAATAGAGTTTGAAGGTGGCAGACCCAGGGCAGCTGAGGACAGCTCAAGAACATTGAGCAGATTCACCCAAAGAGGTCTCTGGCTGAGAGAGACCCCAGAAGTTATTTTTGTTCTTCTAAGACCTGGCAGCGTCTGTTCATAATCAGACAAGGTATTTATAGTAATGAGTAATCATATAAACTAATTCCTGTTAGTGTCTTAGCTAACCACTGTGTCACTTCTGTAAGATGAAGTGATTCAGAATGAAGGAACAAATTCCAGTACTGTAAGCTGAGCTGAAGGACCCTTCTAGTAAAAGAGCCCAGTGTTGCTGCATTTGAATTTTCTTTGTTGGGTATCATAATGCCATTCACTCATTCATGCATTCATGCTTTCAAATAAGATTTTGCTAGACACTATGAGAAAAACAAAAATGAATAAGGTATGATCCTTGCCCTCAAGGAATTTATAATCTAGTAGGGGAGATGAGGCACATTCAGAAATAATTATAGTACAAGGTGATCTGTGATAAGCACTACAAGACAAAGCAAGTACTAAAAGAATTTACAGAAAGGAAAATCATTTCTGACTGGGAGGATCATTTCATTGGAGAAAGAGGTGCTCAACACTGTGCCTGGAAGGATAGGCAAGATTTTGATAGATCAAGGGTCTGGGTGATGTAGGGAGGAAAGATGTTGAGGCATCCTAGGCAAAGGGAACAGGAGAAGGAAAAGAACCTAGGTATCGTCCAGTGTGTCTGGATAGATTTGTATGAGATAATGAGGGTGGGAGGAGAAAGAAAAGAAATGTATATGATAATATTATTACATATTGAAAAGGAATAGCAAGTTGTGTATAATGGATTTGCAATGTTATATGCAATCATCTTTTTTGTTATGTTATGGAAATGCTTGTTTTATTCCATAATTTAAAAATAAAATAAATAAAATCTAAAAAATAAATGAATGAATGTATAGCAATATAAATAAGTAAGTGAATGGATAGGCAAATAAATGAATGAATGAATGAAGTAGAACAGAACAGAATAGCTGGAGATAAATTAGGGAAGAGGAAGGAGAAGGGTCAATGGTAAGGCTAACTCCAAGGTATGCTGGCCCAAGCTTAATGCATGCCACTGGTGAAGACAGAGAACTATTTGGTGGGAGGGGGCTGAGGGAGCTTGACTCACATTACTTTATCCCCATGGTTCTACCTTATCCTCAGTAGAGAATGTGAGGGGAACAAAGTAGGATTGGGGGTTGAGGAAAGTGAAACATTTTTTAAACTTCTGCTTCACTAAAGTTCTTACTTTCAATGCCAACTGCCTCTGCCTGCTCTTCTCTGGATCTCTGCTTAAATTTCAAGTCTCCAAAGTGCATGATTGCTTGCCCCCCCCCCACCATGAGTTTGTAGGATCCATATTTTTCATCAGGAACAAAGCCCAAAATGTCCAACGCTTGCTGTAAAAAGAAAACAGATGGCCATCTCTCCATTTGCCCAATGGTGGCTGTGAACACCTCTACCCCCACTGTGCAGAACATCTCTCTGTGACTCATGGTTTCTGTGGCTTCTTTGCTAAAGAGCTATGCTCTAGAAAAAGGCTGATTGCAATAGATTTGTGGTGTGACAGCTCCTTTCATGGTGAATGCTATTCCACATTGTAGATTTTCTGTCCTCTTAATAACCTCTATTCAGATGTTCCCTGTTGGAGGTTTAATACTGAAGGAAAGGACAAGCCTTGGCTCATTTTGTGACCAAGACAATGGGACTCTTTAAACAATGCCCTGCTCCTTTTCTCCCTCCCTCCAAGTAATGGATAATTAATTATCTGGATATATGTGATAAATTATGTGGTCTCCCTTAGTTACCTCAGAAGGCAAGCTACTACATTAGAAAGACTGGTTATTTATATGAACCCACATGTTCTCATTTTTTAACTTCTCCCAAGTAGGCAAGTTTCTGGGGCATCTGAAGAGGAAGCGTTTTGAAAGGGAGAAGATGAACAAAAGAAGGGGGAGGGGCAAGAAGAGGTCACCCCACAAGAATGCCTCTTATGTACCAAATCCATCCCAAGTGGAAAGAAAACAGCTTCTGGAGGTCCTATCAAAAGCTCCTGAGGCCTGGGTTACTCCTGTCCTTTCTCACATCATTTACCTAGCCTTTGCTCATGGAGTCTTGCATCAGCCGCCAACAGTTCTTCAGCATTGTCCAGGCAATCCAGTCACTGCCCCTTGGGAACAAAAGTGAAAGCCATAGGAATTGATAGACACCAGCATCATAGCTGTTAAAAGGACAACCATCCATTAAATAGCTTTAAGAAATCCAGGAAGCTTTACAAATAATTGTCCAACATGCACAGTTTATTTTTACATGACATAGAGGTCTCACACACAAGCTCAGAAAACTCTGTATTTTAGTTCCAACCCTATGGCCTCATTTTTTTCTGCCCTCTATTAACTTGTCAGTCATTGGCTAATACTTTTCAAAAGAAAGCAGAGAGTGTTTGAAAAAAAAGACAAGGATTTCCAGGTCCAATGAATAACTTAAACTGGCACAAGAAAACAGTACGTGTGTGTGTGTGTGTGTGTGTGTGTGTGTGCGCGTGCATGTGTTTTAAGGCACCAATTTGGGTCTAGTCAAAGATGAGGATTCTAGGGCGAAGCTATTCTGTAGAAACAAGCCAAAGAAGCCAGGCCTCAAACACCAGGAGGCAGGAATGCCCGAGGTCAACAAGGAAATGATGTGATTCTGTCACATCCCATACCATGCTCACTATTAGGAGACCAAATCCTTCTATCACAGAATCCATAAATCTGCCGCTATGCTTGGCACTGGTGCTGTTGATATGTCTGCTACTTCTGACATGATTCACTTAGGCAGGAAACATAATGAAGGCTGTAGCCAAGGCTGCCTGTCAGCAACCCATCGTCAACTCGAAGGCCCTGGGCACAGGGAGTTAACCTCTTACTATCTAAAACTTACTTTTAATTAGGTCAATTTCTTTCGTAGGATTGTAGTGCAAAAGCTGCAAGGTATTTCAGATTCTGTGCGGTCCAATGCCTTTGTTTTACAGATGCAGAAACAAGCCCAGGGAAGTTAAAGGATTTACCCAAGGTCATACAAGTAATAGCAGTAGTGGCAAGATTTGAACCCAGGTCCTCTGACTCAAGAATCAGTGATCTTTTCACCGTGCTATGTGGAATTTTTTTTATTGTAAATCTGAAGCACAAACCCAGGCACATTAGTTTTGACCCATACTCCCAGAGACAGAAAGAAATCAAATTAACCCTAAGATAAATCAAGCAAGATAAGTACCAATTTTGGCCAGGTAGGTGGCAGAGTGGATAGAGTGCTGGCCTGGAGTCAGGAGGATCTGAGTTCAAATCTGGCCTCAGACACCTATTAACTGTGTGATCCTAACCTGTTTGCCTCAGTTTCCTCATCTGTCAAATGAGCTGGAGAAGGAAATGGTAAACCGCTCTAGGAACTTTGCCAAGAAAACCCCAAATTGGGTCACAAAGTGTTGGATACAAATGAAAAATGACTAAACAACAACAAAGTACCAATTCTGATAAAGACATCAGGGGAAAGATTCCTTCATTTGGTAAAAGGTTGTACTAGATAACCTTTAAGGTGCCTTCTAGCTCTAAGAGTCTATGGCTTTAGTCGTAATCTAGTTATGGAGCTCTACGCAAGCCATTTAATATCTGTGGGTCTCAATTACCTCATGCATGGGTTGGATTAAAAGGTCCCTAGGATCCCTTCCATCTCTAACATCCCATGATTCCATGCCTAGCTATGAACCACCATATTGGGGCATTTTTCCTCTGAGTGACAATGTGCATCGATGCCATAGTATTATTAAGTGGAGGTTTGCTGCTGAATTCTTGGTAATCTGGTAAACGTGGGGTGAATTAATAGGTACAAAGGCTACATCTGTAAATAAATATCATAGATAATTCACTTTCCAATGGCCCCGAAAGACAGCATTTTCTTACTTTTAAAAGTACTTTCATGTTTGTTATCTTATTTTTATCTTCTCATCCTCACAACAATCTTCAAGAAGTTATTATGGCACATGAGAACCAAGGGGTGGATGTTATAGAAAATAACTTTCAGCTCAACTTGGGGAAGAATTTCTACCAATTTGAATTGTTTGACAGTATTATGGCCTGCCCTCTGGAGTAGCAAGTTCCCCATCATTCAAAATGATGATACATTCAAAATGAATGACACATTCAAAAAGAAATTGGATAACAGTAACAGCTCACACTTAGGCAATACTTTAGTTTATTAGGCACTTTCGTCCTAACAACTCTATGAGGAAGGTAGGACGAATATTATTATCTCCATTTTACATATAAAGACACTGAGGACCAAAGCAGTTACTTGAGTTCCCCATGCTCACAACACAAAGTTGGAACAACTGGTTCCAAGATTAATGTTCTTTCCATTATTTGAGTTAATATAGGTCATAGAGAGGACTTCTGCACCCTGGGAGGACAGAAACCTCCAAACTTTTTTGATCATGCACCTGTATCAGTAAGAAAAGTCATTTCAAGCATGTACCACCAATATGTGTATGTTTACTTGTTTATAAATTATATACATTTTTATACCAATAATTATGTATATTATGACACACCAAAATTATAAAAAGATGAATGAAAAATGAAATAATGCTAGATCCTAGGGTCAATAGAGAACCACTGGAGTTTATTGAATGTGGGAGGAGCATAGTCACATCTGTGCCTTAGGAAAATATCGTTGGCAGCTCTTCAGGAGATGGATTGGAACCACATTGTAAACTTGGATGTTTGAAGGATGGTGATGCCCTCAACAGGAATAGGAAAGTGCAGAAAAATGATGGGTTTGAGGGGAAAATGTAATGTAAGCACAACCCAACCACTCTTGCTCTTCCTTCACCAATTTTTTTGTCTTGTGTTTTGAGGTGAAGGATGGCAAAAGAAGAAGACAAATCTCACCCCAGTAGCTGTCCCAGAGTGCAGAGTCAGCTCACTACTGAGCAGAAGACCGGCAGCAGCCACAAGGGTTAAGGTGTGACGATGCTTGGGGTAAAGGGAGAGGGCACCGAGTGTTGTCTGCATCGGTGCTGAGGCTTCTGGGTCCCCTGCCTGGGGTAGCCACATGGGAGACCAGTGGTAGGAGGAGTGGAGGAGTGTGGGATGTGACCCATTTTCCTATCTCTCCCTAGTTAATCATACACACTTCAGGGTGAAACCACAGCCACCTAGGCCTCATTCCACAACCTCCCTCTCCCAGGAAGTTCCACTTTCAAGTTGACTATTTAGGCTCTTTACAACCTGAAAAATCAATAATTCTAATCTCATACATGGCCTTGACCTTTCTGAGCTTTCATTTCCTTATCTGTAAAATGAGGAGTTCAGACTAGAAATTTTCTAAGGATCCTTCCGGCTCTAATCATCTGTGATTCTATGATTACGAATAAAGAAGTGAAGATCTAGAATGGTTAATGATTTGCCCAAGTTTGCCCAGTGACTCAGTGGTAGAGTCACTGACTGAGTCACCAATGATGCATTTTTACCTTCTTCCCATTAGACCACTTTGATTGCTCACCAATTACAATCACTGGATTCCGTTTCTCCCATGAAGTGGCCGGTAGAGAAAAAGAAACTGCTTTATTTCGGAAAGGCGCAGCCTGCACGGGAGGAGACAGTGTAAAGACGCCGTGGTATACAGACAGCCCGGGTGATGGAGTATCGGGAGGATTCATGAGCGCGGACACACAGCAGAGGCTGGGGCTAAGGGACCGGGCTGGGCACCATAGTGATTCTCACACAAAATTGAATAAAAACACCTCAAACTCAACATGTTCAAAACCAAACTCATTATCTTTCCTCTAAAATCCACCCCATTCCAAATTTCTCTATTTTTGCTGAGGATACTACCATTCTTCCACTCTCCCCCGTCATTGATTCAGAATTCTCTTCACCTTCTCACTCTTCCTTATAGTCCTCATCCTATCAGTTACCAAATATGGTCCCTTCCCATTTCTGTCTCTACATCTCTCTCATCTGACCCCTCTTCTCTACCCACTTCACCTCTCACTTAGATGACTGCAATGACTTCCTAATTGATCTCCCTGACTCAAGTCTCTCCCCATACCTGTTCATCCTCTGCGCAACTTCCGAAGCGATTTTTCTTAAGGGCAGATCTGACCATGTCACTCCTCTACTCAATAAACTCCAGGGGCTCCCTATTGCCTGTAGGATCAAATGTAAGTTTTCCTGATAAGCTTTTAAAGCCCTCATAATTGTTCCCAACCAATCTTTTCAGAACCATCATATATTATTCCCCCTTCTTACTATGCTCCAGCCAAACTGGTCTTCTCTCTATTTCTCACGTATAGCTCTCCAATTTCATTCTCTGTGCCTTTGCCCTGGTTCATCCTCCATGTCTAGGTTGTACTCTTTCCTCACCTTTGCTTCATAAATCCTTCTCTTCCTTCAAGATACAGCTCAAATCCCACTTACTACATGAAGTCTTTGCAAATTATAATTGCTAGTCCCTTTCCTCCCAAACTACTTCATATTTATTTTATTTTTATTTTAATATATGTAAATACAGTTATCTCTTCCACATGGGGGGGGGGGTGGTTTAGAGGCATGGCACTCCCAACATGGAAAATCTGAATAAAATGTTTTGGCCCTCCGTAACAGAGAAGAAGTCTGAATTTTTTCTTTTTCTTTTATGGAATGTTTACAGTATCTTATTGTAAAATTTGGGTTGATATTATATAATGCTATATATATTTTTTTTTTATTCATTTCTGAGTTTCTAAACTTTTTCTGCTGGCCTTTGAGTGTCATCTGTGGTTTCTGCAAAACTCCTCCAAAAATTCTCATTTAATTTTTTATGCTGACCTAGGATATATCAGACCTGTGATGAGAAAAGTAATGATGTGGAAGGGGCAACTGTGTACTATACATGCATACAAACATACATTGTTTCCTGCAGTCAAATGTAAACTCCTTGAGAATAGGAATTGTTTCTTTTTTTTTTCCTTTTTATATTCCCAGTGTCTATCACAGTGCCTACACACAATGCACACAATTAATGCTTGTTAATTGATTGATTGATTGTCTTGTGGTATTAATCGCCCTGAAATTCTCATTGTGGATCTTTATTACTATCAACAAATACTGACTGAGCAACTATTGAGTGCAAAGCATTGAGTGATGTCATTTGGTGTATCTACAGAAGTATAAAAAGGAAGCAAATAAGCATTTATTAAGTGCCTACTATGTACCAGGCACTGTGCTAAGTGCTTTGCAAATATCTCATTTAATCCTCAGAACAAACCTGAGAAGCAGGTGCTATTATTATTCCCATTTTACGCTTGAGGAAACTGAGATAGACCATGGTTAAGTGACTCTGCCCAAGATTACACATGCAGTAAAGTATCTGAGGCTGGTTTTGAATGCGGGTCTTCCTGACTCCAGGCCCAGTGCTCCATTCACTGCATCACACAGCTGTTATGCAAGGTAAGACCCTGCTGTTACAATCTCATTAGGAAGGTACTACATATATTCAATCCAATTCAACGTTTATTCGACTCCTACTGTGTGCCAGACATTATTAAGCACTGGAGATACAAAAGCAAAGATGAAACCATCCCTCCCCTCAAGGAGCTCACATTCCATTGGGGGAAAACCATGTGAACACAAATAATAATATGATTATTTGCATAAAACTAGTTAATTTTAAAATTAAGTTTAAAAACAAATTTTAAAAATAAAGATAAATACAAAATACATGCAGAGCATATATAATTGAGCATGTTCACACATACTTGTAATCCCAGCTGCTGGAGAGGCTGAGTCTGATAGAATCCCTGAGACTCAGGAGCTCTGAGCTAGAGTCAGGCTAAAGCTGATTGAATGCCAACACTACCGATGTCAGTATAAGGTGAGCCCCTTTAAGGGTGGGTTCACCAAGTCGCCTACAGGGAGCAAATAGGCCCAGCTCAGAATCCAAGTAGGTCAACACTTCCATGCCCATTAGTACCCTATTTCATCGTATTATCATTGCAGATTTTATGGCAATTTTTTTTGCAAAAAGTGGGATGTGACCATTATGTGAAGCTTTTAAAAACAATCGAGTCAGTATTACTTAGAAATCATTTATTACTAAACTGTCTTTGACACGAGATTAGGATGCACAGAATACTCATAGACATATGTTAAAATTGAATACTGACAAAGCACGTGCTCTGAAGATTCCAGGCTCAAAATAAGTGAGAGATAAATGTGTGTCTATATGCCACTGATGAATACATTGCTGCTCTGTTTACCTTTTAAGCAATGTGATGAACAGAATTATGCCATGCAATGATTATGTGATGAAAGGTTATAAACCATTTTTTGGATTGGGAAAAAAACCAGGGTGCTACGATTATGTGGTGAAATTCGGTAGTAGGATTGGGCCAATGCATGGCCCTGTACTTCCTGCCTGGGCAAGATGGGGAGACCCAGATTCCAATAAATAAATAAATTTATTTATTTGTATGTATGTCTGTATATATACCACAAAAAAATACTTTGGGAGGCACTAGCAAGGGAGAAGACTTGGTAGGGAGGGGGGAGCACAGTGCTCTCCCAGATACAGAGGAATAGTTTGATGGTGAAAACAATAGAACAACCACAGCAAAATTTATTAATCCTCTCCACAGTCAGCAATGGTAATTAATCAAAGAATAATTTAAAATACCAGTTAACGATTAGTACTACGTTAGAGCTCAGGGGAAGCCTTGGATGAACAAAAAAGGTATGAGTAGTATGTGAGATTTCAACTTTACCTTGAAATAGGTTTAAAGGTTCAAGGATTCAAAGAATCATAAAATCCCTGAGTTGAAAGAGACCTCAGAGTCATCTCTCACCTGAGGCATGAATCCTCTTTACAACATCCCTTACAAGTGATTATCCAGTCTCTCCTTGAAAATCTTCAGGGTCAGGGAACTTACTACCTCCTACAGCATCCAATTCTATTTTTAGATAATTCAAACTTGGAAATTCTTCCTTATATTTTTCCAAATTCTGCTACCCTGTAACTTCTGCCCTTTTGTCCTTATTGTTCCCCTGGGGTCAAGTAAACTGAGCCTACATTAACGGCCCTTCAGATATTTGAAGTAGAAGGGAGGTCTCATCTCCTCTGAGTCCCCTCTAAGTATCACCAGCTCTTTGGACCGATCTTCAAGTGATATGGTTTGAAGCTGCCTCACTCTCCTGGTAGCTCTCCTGATACTCTCTAGCTGGAAGAAGAAGGGAGTGATTTTCAGGTCAAGAGGGTGGTACTATCAATGATAACAGAGAATCATAGATTTCCAGTGGAAAGAAACCATAGAGATCATCTTGTCCCACCCTTTTATTTAACAGAAAGCTGAGATTAAGGTCACACAGCTAATTAGTCTCAAAGCCAGGATTTGAACCTAGGTCCTCTGATTTCCAGAACCACAACTCTTTCCCCTGCATGTCCCCAAGACCTCTTCAACTCCCTCAGTAAGCAGCTGCATAACCAGGCAGGACCCAAGCAGTGCTGCCGTCAGATCTTCTATTAAAAATCCTTACGCATATAGATCAAAATTTTCACTTTTAGGCAAACTAGAACACCATTATTGAGTTTTGCTATCAAATTAAACACATTTGGAAGATATCTCTTAGCAAACAGAGTGATAAAAAGGCTTTGATTTCAAAGTCTCAGAGGCCAAAGTATCACAATTACTTTCACGGGTGTTTTTAGGGAGTACTTCAAAGATTCCCAACAATACCCAGTTTCATCAGCAGGTGTCAGACTATGCACAATAATCAGTAATCTCTCACAAGATCCGAGATAAAAGAATTCTTCTATGTGAGGTGAGTTTTTCATAGCAAGTCAAACTTAGTGTCAGTCCTATTGGCAAACAATGTCGTTCTGAAAAATCTTGTCCCTGTCCATCCTTGAAGAAGCTGCTGACACCCACAACTAGAACTAGAAATTCAATACAGAAACAGATTTGGCAGCCCCCACCAATGAGGTAACCTCTAATTTGGATATGGAGCCAAGGGAGTGATTTTCATCCACCATTTTCTATTACTTTTTTCACTTCATGATGCTGTTACCTGTCCCTTACTGTTCTTACCACCATCACCCATATCACCTCACACCTGGACTATTTCAAAAGTTTTCTAATTAGTCTTTCTTACTCCTGTATTTTCTTCCACGTCATTATTACATTAAACTTCCTAAAACATTTCTTTAATCATCTCACTCCCTTGCTGCAAAATATTTGTTTCCATTTTCCTATGGAAGGAAATAAATGCTTCTGGTACTCACAGCCCTCCAGAATATGGTGGTACCTTACATTTGCAACTCTATTATACATACATTCCATTCCAATCAGACTGATTTACTCACTACCCCTCCATTCCCTAATACATTTTGTCCTTTCCTGCCCTTCAAATGTTTTCTCAAATACTAGAGTGGAAAGAACACAAGATCTGGAATCCTAAAACTTAGGTCCAAATACTAGCCCTGCCTCTTACTCCTAGTATGACTCTGGGAAAGTCAATTTACCTCTCTAGAGCTCTGAAGGGGCAGCTAGTGGTACAGCGATTAGAGCTCTGGCCTTGGAGTCAGGAGGATCTGAGTTCAAATCCAGCCTCAGACACTTGACACTTACTAGCTATGAGACCCTGGGCAAGTCACTTAACCCCAATTGCCTAAGCAAAAAAAAAAAAAAAAAAAGCTCTGAGACACTTTCTTCATCTTCAAAATGAGCGAACTGGACCCTATGGCTTCTACATTTCCTTCCAGCTCTAAAGCAGATCATCACATTTTTCCTTCAACTTCCAATGCTCTCCTCCTCTCTTCCTATACCTTTCTAAGTACTGCACATGCTTTAACCAGCAGTTCAAATATCTGTGAAGCTCTGTGAAGCCTTCCATGACCAGCTGAACCCATCTTTTTCTTTCCCTCCTTTGGATAAAATTGCATTTGCAACCCAAAAATGTATGGCAAGGAACAAGACCTCTTTATGCCTTTTAGCCATTTTTGTGGAAAGGAAGCCAATACACTTTGGATATGACCCAGGCCCCCTGAAAAGTGCAGAATGCAGATGGAACCCAGCTATGAGGAAAGGAAGAAGGCTGGATGAGGGTGGGAATGGCTGTCAGGATTATTGGTGGAACAGATCAGAAATGAAAATGATGGGAAGGATCTGAGTTCTTGAGTAACTATCACTGGGTCAAAGACAAGGCTTCAGAAGGTTTTCCCATGAGTGGAAAAGCCCTGGGAATAGCTGGAAAGAAGAACCAACTGAGCTTTACTTAGGCAGACAAAGGAAGGTAGCTCCCTAGTCTGAGAAGGATTTACAGACTCTCAATCTATGCTGGTTGCCTTTGGTTTTATTGATTTTCTAATATAATGATACATTTTTGCAAATTATCTCAATCGAATTGCAGATGAGCAAAATGAGAATGAAAGGAGGGATGGTGTTTTTTCATAAACAGGTGGAAGGACAGAACAAACCAAGATACTGACAGGACCCTACTGAACCCTTAGGGTAGAGATTCGATGGAACCTTTTTTTCCCTTTTTTTCTTTTTTTCATGAGCACCTTTGGCAGTCTGGCAGAGATATGGACCCCTTCCCAGAATATATATATATATATATATAAATTTATATATTTAATATAATATATATTTAAATTCTTAATTGAAGGAAATAGTAAATTTCACTTAGAGGTTAGTGGAAACAAAGATGTAATTTTCCCCATCCAAATTCATGGATCACTTGATATCTATCCATGGACTCCTTGAGGATCTTTGGCTACCAGTTAAGAACCCCTGCCTTATAGTAAGGAGACAAGTGTTATTAACCAGGAAAAAGAAGTAGCTAGCAGGAAAGGCAAAGTAAACAGATCTCTGAAAGTCAGAGAGAGTTTGATCACTTCCAAAAGGTCCTCTGATCCTAGGCAGTTTGCATAGCAGCTGAGGGTGGGTCCTTATTATCACTTGTCTTTATTACTGAATTGGGTGCAGTACTGGTCAGTAGCATCTCCTGGTGGTTAAACACTTATGACCTGTACCACATAAGAATAATATGTTTATTATTTTATTTATTTATAGTATATAGAGCACCTTAATATTCACAGTTTTCCTTAAAATCTTGTGAGGCTTCCTTTATTTTTTCCTGTGGTTTTTTTTTTTT
>NW_020941197.1:17633381-18019939 GCF_900497805.2 Vombatus ursinus
AAAAAAAAAAGACATGTGAATCATTATGATTATTCTAATAGCTTCCTAGTCTCAAAACCTTGGAGTCAGCTTTGATTTCTCCCTCTTCTTTGTCCCCAATCAGTCACCAAGTTCTATGTTTTCCCCTTGAATCCTTTGACATCTTTCCCTTCCTTTCCAATCCTACTCCCCCAAATCTAGTTCAGGTCCTTAGCACCTTGAACCAACAAACAACAAATATATATTAAGTGAGTCCCTTGTATACAGCACTGTTATACGGAGGCAAAAACAAAACAGTCCCTGATCTCAAGGAGTTTGTGTGTTAATGAAGAAATGCAACATTCAACAAATATTTATTAAGTGCCTTCTATGGAGGGATTGTGATGCATTGGGCAGAATGTTGTTGTTGTTGATGTTGTTGTTTGCCCTTTGAAGAGGATCATGACATCAAGGAGGTGATGCCATGACAGGCAAGTGAATTGGATTTAAGTGCTGATATAGATTCAGATGACCTGGATTTGAATCCTGACTCTGCTACTTTCTGTCTATGTTTCCTTGGGCAATTCACTTAATTTTCTAGGCTTCAGGGTTTTTCATGATCCTAAAGGTTTTTTCCAGCTCTAAGATGCCATTGGGCAGCTAGGTGGTAGAATGCTAGACTTGGAATTAAGAAGATTAATTTTCATGAGTTCAAATCCAGCCTCAGGCACTTACTAGTTGTGTGACCCTGGGCAAGTTACTTCTCTCTGTTTGCCTCCGTTTCTTCATCTGTAAAATGAACTGGAGAAGGAAATGGCAAACCACTCCAGTATCTCTGCCAAGAAAACCCCAAATGTGGTCACAAAGAGTTGGACATGATTGAAATAACTCAACAAGAAATTTTAGAAGGCACTGCAGATACCAAGACAAAAAAAAACATTCCTGCCTTTAATCACTTTACATTTTATAAGTGGAATACAACATTTACATGGACAGGTATCAATGTAATTTCAGAAGTCAATTGATCTCCCTGTCCCTCAGTTTTCTCATCTATAAAACTGATATAAAACTACTTCAACCATCTAGGCCACAGAGGTGTTGTGAGGCCCAAACAAGATGATAGTTTTAAAGGGTTACATCAGACTTAAATGTAAACTCTTATTCTTATTAAGCAATAACACTATAAGGTAGGAAGAAGGCTGAATTTGAAGTGAGAAAACCAAGGTTCGAATCCTAGTCTACCACTTGGAATTTGGGTAACTGAGTAAGATCACTTACCCTTTCTGAGCCTTAGTTTCTTCTTCCATAAAATGGTGCTAATATTTGTACTGCTGTAGGTTGCTGTGAGGAAAGTTCTTTGTAAACTTTAAAGTTCTTGACAAATATGGTCTATTTGCTTTGACACTGTAATCTCAAAGATAAAGTCAGCCATGGCAGTACGTCAGGAGCCAGGGGCATGTGGAATACCTGCCTTCCTCTATTTAAAATGGAAATATCAAAAGGAGGAAGGATTATTTAAGTAAATATACTGTAGCCCCTAATCATTGCTGGAATGAAATAAAAATTACCTTATCCTTCCATCTGCAGGCTCAACAATAACATTGTTATACCACTTTCTTTAACCTTGGCCTCATTACATATTTCCTTGCATACTCAGCACTTCTTTTCTACGAAGAAAAAAGTAGATCTTAGATATTTGAAATCCATCATAGAATACTTCATCCTAAGGACTCAAAGTGTCATATACATGTAGTAGTGATGTTATTGTTCCAGTGCTCATGAACTGGCAAGTGGGGTTAATCTCTCTTACTCCCCCTCCTTTTGGGGAGGCTGGGCTATGCCTTGCCTTAGGATATGACTTTCACCTTACTCCCAGGGATGGGGAACCTGCAGCCCTTTAGGTCCTCAAGTGCTGCCCTTTGACTGAATCCAAACTTCACAGAACAAACGCCCTTAATAAAAGGATTTGTTCTGTAAAACTTGGACTCAGTCAAAAGGTCGCACCCAAGGACCTAGAAGGCCATGTGTGGCCTCGAGGCTGCAAGTTCCCCACCCCTGTGCTTTAGCCACTCACATGGCTTCTCTGAAGTAGTTTACCTTCAAACCACACCAAATGGACGGCAGATGCGCTGCTCAATTTCAGCTGAGCCATTTAGCTACAAATGGTTGCTCTTCTATTTGCCTCGAAAACCCCTGGCAAGTATAATCTCCCTGGACTGTGAAGTTTAAACAAAATGAATCAATAATTTTCTCTGTTACAGTTCTGAGCCCCCCAGCCAGAAATCTCGCTCTGGTAAAATATAGCCATTTTAGATCAATTTCTCTCTATTCCTAATCACCTCTTCTAAATGCTACATTAGATAATAGCACAAATATAATTCCATCATTCTGTCTTGGCTCCCATGGCTCACATGCTTCCCCCTCCCACAAATCCAAAGGAAGGGAGAGGATACTTTATGAGAGCAAATCTTCCTCTCAGTCAGTCCCACAGTCAAGACAAAACCGAGACTGAGAAGTGTCAATAAGAAAGAGAAGGCTAAGAGACTGTTGCTTGAAACTAGTAGATGTCTATCTCTAGCATCCTCAATCTGCTTGGCAATGTTATGATTAAGATAGCGCTAATCATAAAAATATAGTGCTACACATACACACATATGTACATAGTGTTACACTAATATTTAATATTTTGTTTCATATAATAGAAGTGTTTCCTAAAAGTTTGGGGTCAAAATCAAAGTTTTTGTCATTTGAATCATATTAAATGGGACTGGTTATCTAAAGAAAGCCTATGGTTTCACTGCTGTGAAATGTTCCCATTCCAATGAAGGATATGCTGTGAAATATCTCATCTCATTCTCTTCTAATTTTTCTATATGGTGTGACCTCCTTTCATATTCAGGTCACATATCTATTTTCAGTATATTATAGTATGTAGTGTGAACTGTAGGTCTAAATCTAATTTCTGCAGAACTGTTTTCTAGTTTTTCAAGCAGTTTTTGTCAAATAGGGAGCTCTTCCTCAATTCATAGATACTCTCTGTATTATCAAACCTTGGGTTTTTGAGACTGTTTCTCATTTTTGTTTACCTAGCCTTTTCCACTCATCTCCTTTTTTATTTCAACTAGTATCAAATAGTTTTGATGATTACTCCTTGTTAATACAATCTGAGATATGGAAGTAATATTTCTCCCTCATTCCCATCTTTTTTTCAATATTTTCTATGACATTCTAGGCCATTTGTTCCTCCAAGTGAAATTTATTCTTATTTTGTCTAACTCTATAAATGAAGTTTAAAGGACACCAGGGCTGCATAAAGTTTGTACTTCATACTCAATAAATTAGTAAAAGAAAAAATAATGAATGTTAGAGGGAATTTGAGAGGGGAAAAGGCAACCCTAATGTACTATAGGTGGACTTGTGAAATGGTCCTGATGCAGTTTAGGGGTTTAGGGGTACTGGGACCCCAATATCACAACACACAGGTCCTGCCTGAAAGAATTTGACCCAAGCCTTCTTTCAGTCAAAGACAAGGTTTATTAGAATATCCATCACATTGGGCAGACTCTTAAGGAGTCTGAACATTAGTAAGCTATTAGCTAGATTATAAGAATCTTATAGAAAATTAAGTCAAATTTATAAGAATACAAGCCATTCCCCAATTGATAAATGGTCAAAGGACATGAACAGACAATTCTCAGATGAAGAAATTAAAGCCATCTATACTCATATGAAAAAATGCTCTAAATCACTATTGATTAGAGAAATGCAAATCAAAACAACTCTGAGGTACTACATCACACCTATCAGATTGGCCAACATGACAAAACAGGAAAATGATAAATATTGGAGAAGATGTGGGAAAATTGGAACACTAATGCATTGTTGGTGGAGTTGTGAAATGATCCAACCATTTTGGAGAGCAATTTGGAACTATGCCCAAAGGGCTATAAAAATGTGCATACCCTTTGACCCAGCAATAGCACTTCTAGGGCTATATCCCAAACAGATCATACAAATGGGAAAAGGACCCACATGTACAAAAATATTCATAGCAACTCTTTTTGTGGTGGCAAAGAATTGGAAATTGAGAGGATGCCCATCAATTGGGGAATGGCTGAGCAAGTTGTGGTATATGAATGTGATGGAATACTATTGTGCTATAAGAAATGATGAACAGGTTGACTTCAGGAAAACCTGGAAAGACTTGTATGGTCTGATGGTGAGTGAAGTGAGCAGAACCAAGAGAACACTGTAAACAATAACAGCCATGTTGTGTGATGACTAATATTGATAAACTTAACCCTTCTCAGCAATACACAGATCTAAGACATCTCCAGAGGCCTTGTGATGGAAAATGCTATCCACATCCAAAGAAAGAACTATGGAAGTTGAATTGCTATTTTTTTTCTCTTCTGTTGAGTTTTGTTTTCTCTTTCTGATGGTTCCTCCTATTGGTTTTAATTTTTACTTACAACATCACTAATGTGAAAATATGTTTAATATGAATGTAAATGTATAGCCTATATCAAATTGTGCACTGTCTTGAGGAGGGTGGTGGGGAGGAAGGGAGAGAAAAATTTTGAACTCAAAAGCATATGGAAGTGATTATTGATAAATCAAAATAAATTAATAAAAAAAATAAAATAAAATAGATTATAAGAATCTGACCAGTGGCTAGATTATAAGAATCGGAACAGTGGCTAGATTTTAAGAATCTAAGCAGTGGCTAGATTATAAGAATCAGAGTAGTGGCTAGATTTTAAGAATCTAAGCATCTTAATGGAGACAAGATGGACCTTATATACAGAAAGCCTGTGGGAGGGATCTAGGAGTGGCCGAGTAGTTTGGGGTAACTCCTGGGACCTGGCCTAGCTAGGATTAAGTGTGGGAGATGGACAGGGGCCATAACAATGGAGGAGAGATTGGGTGTAGCCACAATGAAAGGGTAGTTGATGGGATTATAGCCTCAGGAGACCGCCAGAGATTTGGCCTTGTGGGAAAGTCCAGGGTTTTTCCTCTCTGGGACCCAGATCCCAACCCCATCAGTCCAACCATTCTTAAAAAATATTTGGAATTATATAAGAAAATAGAATAAACTTCATATTCTTTTTTTTTTCGGCCAAAAACAAGGTTTATTAAAGATCTGCCATATTGGCCAGACTCTTAAGGAATCTGAACATTTGTGAGCTATTGGCTAGATTGTAAAAATGTGAGCCTTTGTCTATGTTCTTAAGGAATCTGAGAACCTTGATGGAGACAAGATGGACCTTATATTCAGAAAGACTGTGGGAGAGATCTAGGAAGGATCTTGGTGGGAATGACTGGGAGGTCAGAATGGGGTCTAGATAGGGTCAAGGATGGGAAGTAGCCAGGGACCATCAGGAGGTAAAAGACAATGGAGGGCTGGGCTTGGTTAAGGGTACAGATTGGGAGATTGGGTTTAGGTGATAATCAAAGGCCAGTTGATAGGATTATAGCCTCAGGGGGATGCCAGAGACTCCCTTGAGCAAGTAGGAGAATTCAAGGAGAATCCCTAGATGAATGGGACCCAAATTCTTTTTGAGGTAAGGAGCAAAGGTCTCAGGTTATGCCCGTATCCCATCATTCCCCCCTCAAACAAATGGGACCCAAATTCTTTTGGGGTAAGGGGTGAAGGTCTCGGCTTCTGAAATTGCTTCCTGCTGGCAAGGGGCATAGAGCTGTCCCTGCCTTGAGGGTCCTATTCAAGGGGTCAGACTTCAGTCCAGTGGGCTAGAAAACCTTCAGCTCAGTAGGAGGTTGGTAGACTGAGCAATCATCTGGAAGTTGATGGCTAGGACCCTGGAGGAGACAAACCTGGCAAGGAGGTTAAGCCAACAAGGACCAAACAGCGACAAAAGGAGTATAGAGAAAAGACAATTTCCCTGGAGGGAATTAAAGATGACTATGGCAAGGTAAAAACATAAAAGGAAAAGAGTGTGTATGATTTCACCTCTTTTTATCCACCTGTCCTGTGAAAGGGGCTGAGGCCTTTCCAGACAGAAGCTACAGGTTCTCCAAGGATTCTCAGGTATATTCCAGAGTCTCTGGGTACAAGTTGGGCAAGCCCAACAGACTTGTTGGATGGTTTCTCCTAGCTTACTGCTGTTGTGGTCTGAGAGTTTGAGACCCCTCAAAGAATGAAGTACAGGATGAGGTCGTCTGGAATGAATTCACAGACTCAAGCATTCTTTAAGTCAAGGTGGCAAAGATTTATTGTTATGCTTTTCAGCGGGCAAGGATTCTTAAGGAACCTGCGAGAGACTGAGGATGGAGCTAGGGTTTATATGGAAAAGGGCACGGGAAAGGAATGCCAGGGACACTGATGAGGTAATCCAAAGGTCCAGGTGTCTTTGGGAGCTATGGATGGGAAAGTACAGGGAGTATACCAGAAAGGGAGGGAGATGACAGAAGTATAGATCTTGGAAATCTGGCAGGATTTCCAGGACAAAACTCCTTGGGCTGGGTAAGGCACCCCTCTCTCTCTGTCTTGATGAGAGAATGTTCTGCAACAAGGAAAAGTTTTCTCACAAGACAGGAACTTACTAAGGAATTGGGAGGCTTCCAGACACATGATCTGAGGGCTGGGGCCTGAGCAGCCCAGCACTCTCTCACCCAGCTTTGTGTAGCTGCACCAGGGAGAGAGATAAGGGTTGTGCTAGGGCCCACGCATGAATAACTGCTAGACACAGTGTCCTTGGTCTGGGACACTGATTGTCAGAGACAGTGTTTCTGAGGCCAGGGAGAAATTGGGGTCCAACTACAAGCACAAGCACCCAACCACCCCATCACTGCCAGTCAAATGGCTTTTAAACAGAATGGCTTTTGCAGCCACTACTTGGAAGTATGAAGGCCATCCGGCAGCCAGAGTCTAATTGTTTTGAAAAATAAGCAGCTACCCTGGGGTCAGGTCCTAAGAACAGGGTTAGGACTCCCAAAGCCTGTCCTCTCCTTTCATCATCATACAGAGTAAAAGGTTTTTTTAGATTGGGTACAACTAACGCTAGAGTGGTGGTCAATTTAGTTTTCAATGTCTCAAATGCTTTAATTTGGTCGAGGCCCCACTCTAAAGGGAGTAAGTCAGGGCCTCGAGTACAGTCATAAAGGAGCTGAGCAATAAAACCAAAATTAGGGATCCAGAGTCTATGAAATCCAGCCATGCCTATAAAAGTTCAAAGTTGTTTCTTAATGGCTGAGACAGGGATAGACAGGATTGTCTTTTTTCCTCTCTGAGGTTAAGGAGCGAGGGGTGGGTGTTAGTTCGTGGCTCAGACACTTTACAGTTTAACATGCTATCTAGATTTTGTTCAAAGACACCCTATAGCTTCAAGTGCCCAAGAAATTAAACCCTTCTGTTGCAGCAGCCAAACAAACCTTCCTGGTGGGGCTACAAATAGGGTGATGAGGTAAAATTCTTTAGGGTCTCAGAGGAGAACAATAGCTGGGGTGGCACGAGTAGCTCACCCAGGAATTCTCTGATCCCAAACAATTAGCTCAACTGTCTCCCACACCTCCAGGGGCACATGGGGAGGTCTGGTACACAGAGGGAAAAGGGAGATGAGAGGCTTAACTAGAGAAGATTAGCTCCTCAACTTCACCATCAGATCCCTTCCCAGCAAAGGGGCAAGACAAGAGGAGAGCATAAGGAAGGAATATGCAAACAACAGATCCTCAAATAGGCAGGCGAGGGTGTATGTCTGGAGACATCCCTTATAAACTTCATATTCTTTCACCTAGAGATTCCACTATTGGGCATATACTGCAAGGAGGTCAAATCCTGAGAGAAAAGTCCAATATAGAGAGAGGATTCTGAGAAGATGGTGGAGTAGGTCAGAAAATTCCAAGCTCTCAAGATTTTCCCCACAGAAGAGATGAAATAGAACCCCAGGATGAATATCTAGTGGATAAAAATAAGTAAGGGGTGGGGGGGAGGCCAGAAAGAACCAGCACACACCTGGTGAGTGCAGAAGCCGTGAGGCAGGGATGCCTCTGGCTATGGGCACTTACAGGAGGCTGGAGGTCTTGGTTAAAGGTCAGAGGGAAGAATTGAAGGAGGATGATATGACTTTTAAAAAGTAAAACCATTTAAGAACAGCTAAATCTTATACAAATGAGATGAGAGAGGAAGAAAAACACAGAGGAATTAAATGCGGGAGGAGGGCTGCTAGTTCTGGAAACCTACTTTCATTGGGAATGTATTCAAGAGGGAACAACACATATATATCTAGAAGAGTATAAAAGTCTTCTAAATTCAGAAAGAAATAAAAAGCTATGGCACAGTGGATAGAGCACCAGGACGATAGAGTCAGGAGGACCTGAGTTCAAATCCAGCCTCAGACATTTGATACTTCCTAGCTGTGTGACCCTAGGCAAGTCATTTAACCCCATTGCCTAGAAAGAAAGAAAGAAAGAAAGAAAGAAAGAAAGAAAGAAAGAAAGAAAAAGCTAAGGGAATAAGAAAGGAGAAGAGGATAAGGGAGGAATCTCTAGAGGGGAGGGTACAGGAATAGGTTAGAAGGGGGATATAGGATGTTTAGATTAATGGGAATAGGAGGATAAGAAAGGGATTCTTGGAGGTAGGGTAGGTTAAGTAATAGAGGGCAAGGTAGAGGGTAGAAGTAAAGTAGAGGAGTTAGGAGGGATAGGAAAAAAAAGATAAGCACAAACATAAAAACAAAGATCAGAAGTAGAATTTGTTAGGGAAAGTATATGTCTACATATGCATGTATGTGTATACATGTGTATGTGTATCTATATCTATATATAAATATATCTGAGACTAATTGTAGCCTTTGGGAGGTGAGGAGGAGGAAGGGAGAAAAAAAGAACAAAGTAAAAATTGCACAGCAGAGAAAAAAGAAAACAAACAAGGAAGCAAAGAAAAGATGGACAGCTCTCAACACAACTCATAGTATTTATTATACAGGCTTTCTTGAAATGGAAATTTATTGCTATATATTTTGAATCCTCTCTTATGTTCTACTGTGCACACAACATGCTTTTTTTTCTTTTCTCATTTTGTATTTAAGTTTCAATACTTAAGTTTATAGTATGTTTCTTTATCTTTTCTTATGGTGTATTTGTTTCAGTAATTAAAAAAAAAAGAGAGAGAGAGAAAAGTCCAACATATGTCAAAGTATTCATAGCAGTACTTCTTGTGGTAGAAAAACTGAAAACAAAATAGGTGCCCATAAATTGGAGAATGACTGAACAAATTGTGTGTTATGTGAATGTAAAGGATATTATTATGCCATAAGAAATAATAAATAGGAATCCAGAGAAAGTTGGGAAGATTTGTTTGAATTGATTCAGAAAGCAGAATCAAGAGAATAATAGGAACAACAATCACAAAAATGTAAAAGAAAATACTTAAAGATAACAGAATTCAGATTAATGAAATGAAGGATTTTGATTCCACAGGACCAAACACAAAGTTATCTTTCCTTCTTCTTAACAGAGAAATAGAAGCGTGATAGGCTATGGATGTGGAATATTGCAAATATTGTACAACAGGATCAGCGTTCCTCTGTTTTGCTTAAACACTTCTCTTTGTTAAGAAGGAGGGTTCTTTGGGGAGAAGAAGTTATTGGGAAGTTATATCAATAAAAAAAAGTTTATATCAATAAAATTTTAAAATAGAGACACGAGATTATTCTTATTATAAAATCAATGAGAATGACAAATGGAAAGTGATATTAAGCAAGCTCCATATGATAGGAATGTGTTTCTCTGTGGAAACCCCTTACTCACTTTCCAACTACCTCCTGGACACCTCTACCTGAGTAATATTAACTGACGCATAGCATTTTACAATTTATAAAAAAGCTTATTTATCTCATTTGAACCTCACTATAATCATGAGATATAGGTACTACACAAGTTATTAATCCCAATTTTAAATTGAAGAAACAGGCTGAACAGGCTTAAATGACTTGCCTGTGGTAATAGAGAAATATCACATGGAATTGAAGCCAGGTCTTCCAGACTCCAAGTCCAGTGCTCTAACCACTGTGCCACATGGATGTACTACCAGTACTTCAAACTCAACATGCCTCAAAATGAACTTGTTCTGCCCTTTCAAACCTGCTCCTCTATTCAACCTCTCTATTTCTGTTAATGGCTCCACAACGTTGCCAGTCACTTAACTTCAAGTCCTCAAAGTCAAGAGGGGGAGGTGCTGGGCAAGGATTCGTGTCTGGATTAAATTGGGAGGGGAGTGTTGGCAGCCCAGCACCTGACACGGCCTTCAGAATCAGCTTGGGAGAAGCTGTGATGAGAAACCAGCAAATGTCAGGAAAAGCAAATTCATTAACAGAGACCTAGTTCGTAACTCAGAAGAACTCTTTCAAGATCTGAGCCAATTACAGGAAACGTGGCATGTACAAGCACATCCTTGCACAACCTAACAATGATGAACAGTTTCTCCCAGACTATTAGGCTGAAAGTTTGGCTTTTCATGGCCTCCCCTTGAAAATCAAGAAAGAACTCCATAGCCCATGCTGGAAGCTGGGCTCAGCCTGCAGTCAAGAGCAGCCCTTTAAATTCAGCTGTGAAGAAAAGTGCCTCTACAATGTCAGTGCCTATGATCAGAAGTCACAAGTGGGAATGAGGACTTCCAATCCCCCAGTGCAGTTCAGCACTCCTGTGTCTCCCCTGCATCAGGCTTCTCTGAAGGCAGCTCACACCCCGAAGCTGCCTCTGCTCATCTACCGCCATCTCAATCCATCCTGAACAACAGCTACCCACGGATTTCATTGCCAGTTTTCTGAGCTTTGTAATTCCCTTCCACCTTTGCCTAGGATGCCCACGGAAGGAAGTCCAATGTACCAACACCACACGTCTAACCCCCCAGGTTTTGAGTAAGAATACCATGATCCAGTTTATGAACACACCACCCTGGTAGGCAGTACAGCCAACCCCAGCTTCCCCCCACCTCTAATGATTAAACAGGAACTTAGAGACTTTGCCTATGATCCAAAAGTACCTGGCTGCCATTCCATTTGTGTGCGGTAAGAGGACTTCCTGGTGCACCCCAACAGAATAGAGAGTTGTGTGTTTGAAAAGGGCCTCAGGAAGCTTTACAATGACATCTGTGTGGTCCCATAGAAGTTCAATGGAGATATCAAACAAGAGCTGGGGCTCTACCATGAGGCCCCCACCTATCAACAGTGGGGTTCCCTACAATTGTAGCAGTTCTTGGTGGTCCTCCTTGATGACCCCTCAAATTCCCATTTACTTGCTTGGACTGGCCCCAGCATGGAGTATAAACTGATTGTGCCTGAAGAAGTAGCCCAGTGCTGAGGCATTCAGAAAAACAGACCTGTGATGAACTACTACAAGCTTAGCGGCTCTCTCTGCTATTACCATGAGAAGGGCATCATGTACAAGGTGGCTGGAGAGAGATATGTCTACATGTTTGTTTGCCATCCCCAAGAGCTTTTCTCCATGGCCTTCCTAGATAACCAGTGCCCATTGCTGAAGATGGACATGGAGTATCACATCAATGAAGAGGACACAGTGCCTCTGTCCCACTTTGATGAGAGCACGGCCTACATGCAAAAAGGTGGCTTCTGTGACCCCCACCCCTACAATGAAGGCTGTGGTACTAGCTACCAGGACTTTGTGACTGGGAGATGGATCCTTTCCAGGCCTTTTCCCTCTTTCTTCAAACATGAAGAAGAAAAGAGGAAAACATTTTGTCTTTTTAAAAAGAATACACACACACACACACACACACACACACACACACACACACACACACATCATGGACAGAGCACTTTACCAGAGGGAGGTAGGGGAGGAATCTAAACATTGATTTGGTGTAACAGGACGAAAGTGAGAGTGGGGTGGAGATTGCTTCCTTACATAGGCTTAGGAAGGGGTCATACAAGTTTGATGTACATTGAAGCTATATCATGTCTGTTTTGTTTCATATCAACATAAGAAAATGCACATTTTCTCTGAGTATCTACAGTATAGTTAACTCTCATTATATAAATAACCCCTGGGAGAATCTTGGCAGAGGAATGAAAATGCACTGAGCGTTTGTCTTGTTAATGTCTAAGAATCTGCAGGTGTCAGGGAGAAGCTCTTTGGATACACGGTTGGGTTTGGTTATTGGGCATGGCTGGTCTTGCACCTACTCTTTTTCAAGATGTATTTAAATAATGTCCTGAGCACCATCCCTCTTTTTGGGACTTTGTTTTTGCACTTGGCTCCCAGAAAATCTATAAAGTTGGAAATATTCTCTGAAGCTGACTATGTCCACCATAGCCCCTTTCCAACTCTGGCTCCCCAATGGAGCTGCAGACCAATTAATAACAAAATGTGTGTGTTTGGACACAGCCTTTCAGATCCATTAGCTATGGGGAAGCCCATTATATCAAACAAAGGATGTGGGGTTCATTGATGCTAAAAACATCAACTTGTCAAGTCTGGGATATTGACCGAAGTAGGGGAGAGAAGGTTTGTTTATTGTTCTTTCCCTACAGTACAGAGAAAAGTTATTTGATAAGAATTAACTAGGGGCAGCTAGATGGCAGAGTGGATAGAGCTTAGACCTTGGAGTCAGGAGGACCTGAGTTCAAATCCAGCCTCAGACACTTGACACTTACTAGCGGTGTGACCTTGCTCAAGTCACTTAACCCTGATTGCCTCACCAAAAAAAGCAAAAAAGATTAAAAAAATTTAAAAAAAAAAAGAATTAATTCTACTCAGTCACGTATCTACTTCCACTGTTATAGATCCAATGTGCACTCCTTCAGAAAAAACTATCCAATACATTAACTAGGTACTTTAGTAATTTCTAGACATGGTACTCATGAATATACATTTAAGCCTTTTTCTTCTGTGTTTTGTTGCTGACATATATAACACATAAACACCAGATAATGCTAATGCTTCTGTTCTCTTTGAAGCTAAACTGACACCAACCATTGATAAGCAAAGCTGTTAACTACATGTGGTGTTTCAGGACAAAAAAGATGACTTAAAACATTTATTGCTTAGAAAGTAGCTTATATCATATCTGGACTCTTGGCAGCTTTCTGCTCATCAACAAATGAATCATGAGCTTCAGCTTGCTGAGGGACATTTTGTGGGGACCTTTGTAACTTTTGATGGAGTGGGGATGCATTGACAGATTGTTGAGAATACGATGAAGTCTCTGCATGACATGGTGGTGCTGGCACTGATATTATCCATCAACTTGTCTTGGATGCTCAGTGGAAATGGGTTTGGAAGAAGATTTAAAGTTTTTAGGGTGTTTGTTTTTCTTTTTCCTTTTGTTTTCCTTTTGGGAGAATCTTGAAAGCTGAATATTTTATTCCACTTGGGTTGAAAAAAAAGGGATGGGGGTAGAGTCAAGATGGCGGAGTAAAAGCAGTGACTTGCTTGAGCTCTCCCCCAAACCTCTCCAAATACCTATAAAAATGACTCTAAACAAATTCTAAAGCAGCAGAACCCATAAAAAGACAGAGTGAAACAAATTTCCAGCCCAAGACACCTAAAACATTGATCAGAAAGGTATATTGCACTGGGCTGGGAGAGAAGAAAGAAGTTCAGCATGGGTGCACAGGCCAAACAGGCCTCAGCAAACCTGGAACAGGCCTCAGAGGACTGAATCAATAGCAGCCATGGCACTTTCCAGACTTCTCAACCCATGAACGCCAAAGACAACTTAGAAGATCAGTAGGAAAAGTCTGTGACTGTGGTGAGAGAGAAGTGCAGTCCCAGTTCCAGTCCCTGAGCACAGCCCGGGATAGTGGATGCTTCCAGAGCTCTCAACCCACAGACTGAGAGGGGAATTGAGTGTCAAATCAGAGGAGGATTGCAGGGATATCTTTGCTAGGACTGAGGCAGGATTCTCTTGTTTTGCTCATTCTTGGATCTGGGTCACAGTTCTGGGTGGCGGTCCTGGGGCAAGGAGGAGTGCTGGTGTAGTGGAGCTTGTAGTGGTGGTGGAGAGGGAATCCTCCTCACAGTTCCAAGGCAGAAAAGAGTGCTTGTGCTCACTCATAGACCAGAGCACAGGCCAGGAAAGGAGTAAACAACCTTGCCCTTGATCATAGCACCTTGGAAGAACTGAAAATTTACAGGTCCCTAGAAGTATCTCTGAAAACAGCTGCACAAAACCCCTGAAGCTTGAGACAGTACATTCTTCACACTGGAAGCAGACTCCTACCTTAACAAAGAGTTTATAACTCAAGTAATTGGCTGGGATCATGAGCAAACTTCACAAAAAAGTCAGACCATAGGATCTTTCTTTGGTGACAAAGAAGATCAAAACATACAACCAGAAGAAGACAACATAGTCAAAGCTCCTACATCTAAAGCCTCCAAGAAAAATATGAATTGGTCCTAGGCCATTGAAGAGCTCAAAAAGGATTTTGAGAAGCAAGTAAAAGAAGTGGAGGAAAAACTGGGAAGAGAAATGAGAGTGATGCAAGAAAATCATGAAAAACAAGTCAACAGCTTGCTAAAGGAGACCCAAAAAAATACTGAAGAAAATAACACCTTAAAAAATAGCCTAATCCAAATGGCAAAAGAGGTCCAAAAAGCCAATGAGGACAAGGATGCTTTCAAAAACAGAATTGGCCAAATGGAAAAGGAAGTCCAAAAGCTCACTGAAGAAAATACTTCCTTAAAAATTAGAATGGAGCAACTGGAAGCTAGTGACTTTATGAGAAATCAAGGCACTGTAAAACAAATCCAAAAGAATGAAAAAATAGGAAATAATGTGAACTATCTCACTGGAAAAACAACTGACCTGGAAAATAGATCCAGGAGAAATAATTTAAAAATTGTTGGACTATCCAAAAGCCATGATCAAAAAAAGAGCCTAGACATCATCTTTCAAGAAATCATCAAGGAAAACTGCCCGATATTTTAGAACCAGTGGGCAAAATAGAAATTGAAAGAATCCACCAATCTCCTCCTGAAAGAAATCCCCAAAGGAAAACTCCTAGGAATACGACAGCCAAATTCCAGAGTTTCTAGGTCAAGGAGAAAATATTGCAAGCAGTCAGAAAGAAACAACTCAACTACTGTGGACACACAATCAGGATAACACAAGATTTAGTAGCTTCTACATTAAGGGACCGCAGGGCTTGGAATATAATATTCCAGAGTTCAAGGGAGATAAGACTACAACCTAGAATCACCTACCCAGCAAAACTAAGTATAATCCTTCAGGGGAAAAAAATGGACATTCAGTGAAATAGAGGACTTTCAAGAATTCTTGATGAAAAGACCAGAGTTGAATAGAAAATTTGACTTTCAAATATAAGACTCAAGTGGAACATGAAGAGGTAAACAGGAAAGAGAAATCATAAGGGACTTACTAAGGTTGAATTGTTTACGTTCTTGCATGAAAAGATGATATTTGTAACTCATGAGACCTTTGTCAGTATTAAGGTAGTGGGAGGGAAAAAATTATATGAAGATTAGGGGAAGGGGTGTTCAGAATGCATGACATCTTGGGGTGGGAGGATGGACAAGATGGGGAAAAAATCTGGAACTCAAAATCTTGTGGAAGTGAATGTTGAAAACTAAAAATAAATAAATTAATAAAAAAAAGAAAATTTAAAAAAGTGATATCAGAAATATTGCATTTAGCTATTTATGATCACCTTTTTCCATGTTCCCTTTCCCAATTCAAAGAAAGAACATGAAATTTGGGGGATTTGGGCAGATTAGAAAGCAGGGTACTTTTGAGGAAACTAGCTGGTACTTGGTAAGCAACTCTTAGAAGAATGTTCCTCATTGCACCACCAGAGTGACACCAAGGAGTCTCTCTGAAAAGCAGAAGGACATGCATTCTCTGCCACATATCTCCACTCTGGGTGGCCATTAAACTCTCCAAATATAGCAGTGATAGAGGACCCCAGATACAACAAAGAGACTTATTCTCTGTACAATGCACATTCAGTCCTATAAGCAGCATATGATTGGCATGTGTTTTTACGTGCACGTGAATTGGAATAATGGGCTAATGGGGGAATATCTTGAAAATTAGTTACATATGCGTATATTTTTTGTCCCTTCTTCCCTGAGCTCTTGTGGCCATTAACTTCACTTAAAATAAAGAAAGAAGACTCAGCATACATTTTGTTGGGATGGAAATTTGGGCCCACAAAGGAAATACACTTGGAGGTGCTTCATTGAAAAGTCCATCCAAATAAGTCTGCCTAGAGAATTCTTTGCTAGTTTGAGTTCTTTATGTCACCATAGAGAGCATCTCTAATCTGGAGCATAAGGGGACGGAACAAATCTGCATCCATTATATAATTAATATTTAAGGATAAAAAAAAATATGTTGTGCTGTATAAGGCAGTGACTCACTGAGTGAAACAAGAAACCAATCCAATGTTGTCATTTCCCAGCAAAAGGAGATACACACACACACACAAACACACACACAAACACACACACATATTTCATTAAACTTTCAACCCATTTTTAAAATGTACCTAAAGATTTATTTAAAGTTTTGTTTTTATTCCACTTTGGTTTGGTTTTGTTTTCAGATAGATTAATAAACCTGGCAGCTGATTTCTGCCGCAAAAAAAAAAGACCTCAAAGTCATTTTGACTCTTCTTCTCCTCTTGCTTGCCCTCTAGATCCAATTGGTTGCCAAATCCTATTGATTCCTCCTCCATCATGGATCTATCTGATCCGTTCTGTTCCTTCTTTTCTATTCCCATTGCGACTACTCCAATTCAGGCCCTCACCTCACCTAGAATACAGATGAATATTGTTACCTAAGTTATCTTCATGCCTCCGGCCTTTCCCCTCTCTGATCCATCTGTGACATTGCTTCCCGAGTGATCTTCCTAAAGGCCGTTCTGTTGTTATTCTAGGGTCTAGATAACTGAGAAAGACATGTGTGGTAGAATTTTGGAGGGAGAGGAGAGGAGAGGGTATTCAGGAAGGGAGACACTAAGACAACCTATACCAACCTCTTAAAGAGCTTCATTCGTGGCATGCCCCTCCCTACTTCTGAGCACTGATAGAATAAGAAAGAATGGCCTAGGATCGTTGTCCCTCACTGTCACCTCTAGGGGGAAATACAGTTGAATTTTTCCAAATATTGGTTGGGAAAATGAACCAGATTGTCTGGGTACTGGAGATGATTTGAGGGCCTTTTATACTTTCTCTTGCTGTCCTTGGCACTGTTGATCCTAGGGATTTACTGTTAGGGTGGCTATGGCCTCATTTTCTCCACTCAGCTCAGTCTTTAATTTTTTTTCCTCCCCTAACATGCTGGAAATGATCATTTATAGATGAATTTTCTTCCATCTAGTAAGCCAGCTAAAGCTCTTTAAGGGTTACAAAATTCTCTTTGGGGAAAAAACAAGCCCACTTCTATTATAAGGCAAAGTTGCACTAACAGGACATTTATTTACAAATGAACAACAGATGGCCTAAATATTTATAAACAAAGCTCAGTCCAAAGTCACAAGTGTGCTTGTTTGGGGACTTGGGGGAGAAGGGGGAGGATTTCATTACTATGTAGAACTATGTAAAAAAATGCAAACTCCTGTAATGAATGTCTCAATCTCTGTATTTTATAAATAATACCAAGCATAATCTGAATAATATTAATATATTAATTTATAAATTGCATTAATATTAAAGTTGTGAAGACAAGGTAAAAGATGTCACAAACACTTTAAAGAGATCTTAAAAATTATCCAGTCTGGCCCTCATTTTTTACAGTAAGAAAACTAAGGTTCATAAAAAAGCAAAGCGACTTGCTCAAGACCACAGAATGAGTTAGGAACAAAGCTAGAACTAGAATCCAGGTCTTCTGAATTCCCATCCAGTACCCTTTCTGCTGCACCATTATTATGCCCTTTCAACTTCAATATAGAATTAGACATGGCCCTGTGAGTGGGCAATAGCCACTGGGTAAGATTTGAGGGACAGCAAGAAGTTCCCCTCTCAAAAAAAAAAAAACTTCCCAACTGAGCTATACTGATGACCAAAATTCAAATCATAAATTTATTCCTTTGCCTGAAGCTATGTAAGGCCTTTGATCCTATTAAAATTCATATTTCCCTAGGAAAGGAAGATCATTAAATCTTATCAATCATTTAAACTTTAGTATAAATGCATTTATCAGTTTCTTTCTTGGGAACAAATTTTGATGCAGAGGAGATAAGACAGAAGAGAAAACCCCATCTGGATACCCCAGCAGATAGGTGCTAGAGCCATCTCCTACTGGTTAATGATTGCTGATAGTTAAATTTTCAATGTGATCATTTATACCTCAAAAATCAGCAAACTACAAATCAAAACTTGATTTATTGTTTTGTTGATTGTCTAGACTTGAAGTGATAGAGAAAATGTTAATAATACAGATTAAACTCAAAATTACATTGTACTTACATTCTCCTCCCCGCCTCCAGCTAGTTGTTCAATATTCCTGGGGGATGGGTGGAGGAGAAGGGCAGGGAGGAGGAGTTCAGGAAAAATGAACTATAAGCCTTAATTACAAACTCCCTATTCATAGTTTGACCTAGGGGAACAAAGAGAATGTAAAGCTGGCAGTTCCAGAATTTAATCCAGAACTGAATTCCATAGAACTCTCTCCTTACCCAAAGAAAAAATTCCTAAAAGTCAATTAATCTACTTTTCTGCCTTTAAGCAGAATAACATCTATTACTCTGCCCAACCCAATCAAAGCCTCTTCCAGAAGGCTTTGTCCTGACTCATCTTACCTTTTGTAAACCAGTAAGGAAAACATTCACTTCAGAAGATAGGAAAAAAAAATGTAGTGAGAGTAAAACAACCATCCCAATTTTCCCTTTTGGTTCTCCTTGGAACAACAGTTGCACATAGAAGAAAACCGTTTTCCTCTCCACTTCTCCACAAGGGTTTCGGATGAATCCTCATCCCTACCCCAAATAAATTAAAAAACAAAAACAAACAAATAGACCTACCCTCTGAGCAATGGTATTAGTTCAAATTATGGATCAACAAGCAAACTATTAGTTTTCTTTCTCTCAACCACACCCATACCATTTCCATGGAAATGTCCTCTTTACATAGCCTACAAGGTGGTTGCCTATAAGTACCATAAAAGTTGGTTGAGTGATGGTTATAACTACATCCTTTTGAGCTTATACTATAGTGCCTTCCAATTTATGGGTCACAGAATTGATCTAAATCAATGATTTCATCTTCCTTCAGTTAACATGAGTCAGCAGCAGTATCATAATTCCTTGGGAAAGGTAGGGTGTTGAATTTTATCAGTCATTTAAACCTCAGTGTGAATGAATTCATCATTCACTTTCTTGGGAGCAATATTTGTTGAAGGAGGATCTCAAGGGAGGGGAGGAGAATTACCTAGTGGAAAAAGGCATAATTATCAAAATATGCCTCTCTGCCCAAAGCCCTTGAAGGGGTTTTGTACAAAGGGAACTCTATAGACTCAATACCTGCCTAAAGCTCAAAATCTAAAACAGGCACATCAACCTAGAAGGACTCATACAAGACATATTAATAGTCAAAATCACAAAACCAAGAGTTGGGGTACATGCTCAGTGAGAGAGGAGTTGATATTTTGCTATAGATCATCCATAAAATAAAGATACAACTTTTTGAAAAATTGCATTGGTTTTATTTGTGTAAAAACTTTTTAATTTTTTATAATCAAAATTATCTATTTAACGTTTTGTAATGCTCTCTATATTTTCTTTGGTTCTAAATTCTTCTCTTATCCATAGATCCAATAAATGAACTATTCATGCTCTTCTTAAAAAAAAAAAAGAAAGAAAAAGAAAAATTATGAAATAACGGGGCGCAGCAGCACATGCCTATAGTCTCTACTACTGGAAAGCTGAGGCTGGTGGATTGCTTAAGAGCAGGAGTTCTGAACTGAAATGGGGTAAGCCATTTGAGTGCCCACACTAAGTCCAGCACCAATACCGTGACCTCCAAGGACAGAGTAGGGAATGGGGAGGGGTAGAAACCAGGCTACCTAAGGAGGAGTGAATTGTGAACTGTGAACTGGCCTATGACAGACGTGGAGCAAGTCAGAGATTCAGTGTGGAGTCAGAGTGGGATTGGGTCCATGAGTGGCCATTGCACTTCCAGCCTAGATAAGAAGATAAGAAGACCCAGTCTCCAAAACTAAAAATGAAAAATGAAATACAAGCCACTTTCTCTTTTCAGTCCTCTGAGGGTACCTGGTTCTCTTGTTGTTAGAGTTAGTTGATAGCTTAACTACAAGCTAAGTGAGAAAGGGCTAAGGGAACAGTCAGGCATCCCTATGACAAAGAGACCCGGGCCAAGTCAATTAATTGCCTGTTTCTGTGACTGTGACTCTATGAATTACCTCTCCCCTGTCATGGAGCTTTGTGGAAACTTGACTTCTTGTTTCTTTTTATACAGATCCACCCGAGTCCTACCAAGCCTCTGTTTGCTTTACCAGCCCCAGCTGGACCATTCAGACTGGATCAGTGTTTATCTGAAGTTCTAATTCTGCTATCTTTATGTCTTTATCTTGAAATGTCCTATTTCAAATCTGCTATCTTTATATCTTGATGAGTTTTCTCATCTGGAAAATAGGGATAACCGTCCCTATGCTACCAACGACATAAGGTTGTTGTGAATATCTAATGAGTTGATGTATATAAATTGTTTTACAAAACCTTAAAGCACTGTGTAAATATGAGTTGTTGCTCTTACTGCTGTTATTTCCTTGCTGACCACTTAGTCTTAGGGTTTGCTCAGCTTGCCAGGGAATGGGGAGTAGGGGAAAGGGATGAGATACATGCACTATTTCTTTCACAAGCTCAAACCTTGCTTTCAGGAAAGGATCTGATATCAACTGTGCAATTTTGTACAAGTTACTCTTCCTCTCTGAAACTATAATTCATTTATAAAGCAAGACACTTAGAGCTAGAAGCAAACTCAGAGATTATCTAGTCTTTTTTTATGGGGTACACCATATTGTGAACTGAAGTGCCTTTGTTACCTTTCTCGGGGATATTTGTAGGAAAGCCTTGTCACTATAGTTATCATTAGGGGAAAAAAAAAGGTTTTGTTCCCCAGCTTTTAATCCTCAATTAAAAATCGGCTTTGTCCAATCTCCGATGCTTTTCACAAGAACAACAATCTGTAAAGAGCTCATCCTTCAAGCAACCTGATTGTTTATATGTTCTTCAGGGCATGAAAATGAGGGAGGTAGAAGAAGGGAAAGGTTATTACAAATGAGGCGGCAGTATCATTGTGAGGGCTCAGCAGGAATAAAAAGTAAACCAGTTTTTAAGGCAATTGAGTTGTCATATGAGATCTGGTCCAATCCCTCTATACTTGAAAGAAACTAGGAAATGGTCACCAAATGCTTGAAGACCTTCAATAAGGAATAATCTGTTTACCTCCTGAAGCAACACCGTCTACTTTTAGACAACTTTAAACGTTAAGAGTATTTTCCTTACATCACTAATTTTTTTTTTCAAGAAGACTAAGGCAGACTTGCAAACAGACTTCAGATATGTTCCCATCAGCAAAGTAAAAGGACCCAGAAAGCTAGTGACAGGATTTTTTTTTTGAAACATTAAAGATTTCAAGAGAAAACAAAAGCCCAGAGTACAAACAGATCATTGAACAGATGGATCCTAAAACTAAAAGGGGTATACTAAACCCTCAAAGAGATACAAAACTCTCTTTAAGCTATTATAAGGCAAAATAATTTGAATCAGTGCCTGATGAATTATAGAATTTTCTAAACTCCCAAAATAACATGAGACAAAATAAAAAACTCCTGAATGGTTCCAAAAAAAAATCAAAGGAGAAATTAGAAATGAACATAGATCAGAACTTAGAGGCTCCAGTGAAAAAATTAAAAGCTCAGTTAGCAGATTAGAAAAACAAGGAATCCATAATGTATAGTCTCTCTAAAGGTATGAAAGACAGATTTATAATAGAAAAATACTGAAGCAGAGAAAAATCTGGCAAGAGAGAAGCAAAAGGTAACAATTTCAAAAGAACACATGAATTCTATATAAGTCAAAGCAATTGACCTTGAAGATACAATGTAAGAATCACAGATTTTCTCCAAGCAGAATGCATTTTGCAAACACTGATTTTGCTTTGTTTTGTTTTTTAAAAATATGCTTGCTTTCTGCAATTTGCAATTTGACTCTTTTACCTGTTTTTCTTTTTGCTATTAAGATAAATGCATCGTATTTCAAATCACTCAATTGTATTCCAGGAAAGGACCTTAGACATCATCTATCCCAACCCTATCATTTTGTAGCTGAAGAAAGTGAAGTTTGGAGGAGTCTAGTTGCCCAAGTTCTAAGAAAGAAAGAGAGAGAGAGAGAGAGATAGAAAGAGAGAGAGAGAGAGAGAAAGAAAGAGAGAAAGAAAGAAAGAAAGAGAGAAAGAGAGAAAGAAAGAGAGAAAGAGAGAAAGAGAGAAAGAAAGAAAGAGAAAGAAAGAAAGAAAGAGAGAAAGAAAGAAAGAAAGAAAGAGAGAGAGAAAGAAAGAAAGAGAGAGAGAGAGAGAAAGAAAGAAAGAAAGAAAGAAAGAAAGAAAGAAAGAGAGAAAGAAAGAGAGAAAGAAAGAAAGAAAGAAAGAAAGAAAGAAAGAAAGAAAGAAAGAAAGAAAGAAAGAAAGAAAGAAAGAAAGAAAGAAAGAAAGGGAAAAAAAGGCCCTGGCTGCTTGTCTCCCTTAATTTTTATACTTTGTGTTTTGTCTCCAGTTATGCATTCAGTGGATGAAGCTCACAACCCACTCTGCCCTCAGGACTTTCCCTCAGCTGCCCTGAACACAGATCATAGAATGAAAGAGATATTTGGAATGAGGCAAGGAGATGTGGTAAGAAAAAAAAAAGCATCAAGCTAGAGAATTTACAAGTTACCTCTAGAAAAAATACCCTACAATTCAAACCTCAAGACACAGAGTTTAAATTTGACAATTTCAATGACAAATTTTGTGAGTAGCCAAGAGAAGGATCTTCAAAAGAGTCTTCAAATATTTCCTGGAGTCAGAAGACTTAGACCTGACTCTGCCACTGACTAATTGTGAGACCTTAACCTTTCTGCCCCTTAGTATCCTTGTATAAAATAGACAGAAATGACTTCAAAAGCCCCTGAGACCAAGAACTGTTTTTATATGTGTATCTCCAGCAACTGGTTTGGTGCCTCATACTTGATGGTTGCTGAATAAATGAATAAATATGTCTTGAATTGAATTCAATACCTTCCCTGCTCACCTCAAAGTATTGTTATAAGGATAAGGATTAATGGGTGTTGAAGTATCTTTTAAACTGTGTACAAATGTAGAAGTATTTTTAAACTGTGTACAAAGGTTAAAAAAAGTATTTTTAAACATCATACAAATGAAGTTTTATTATTTGCCTCCTTCTGAACCCAGACCCTGACACATTTTTTAAAAATATTTTACATATATTTTATTTTTCCCCAATTATACTCTAAAACAATTTTTAACATTTTTTTAAAGTTGACAAGTTTTTTTTATTTTTTTAAGAAAGAGCAAACAAAGAAAAATAGCCAATTCTTGTTTACTTGCAATAATAAAGGAAAGCAGGTTTGGAGATCATCCAAAACTGTGGCTAATCCAAAAATTATTTGCTTTGGCATGTTGTTCTGTGTTTATCTGAGATTCACTTCAAACATGCTAATGAAGCTTCTCTGTAGAGATCAAGTTCAGTTGATTTTGGAAAGCTGTTCTGCATATCCAGCCTAAAGTTCCTGGCACACCCTCTTACTGCAGCCCACTCGTGGGATCATATTTCATCATAGTTAAAAGACACTTTAGAGGTCATCTTGTCCAACCTTCTCATTAGAACCCAAGATAAGGTAATTTACTCGGTTATGGTCAGGATTTGAACCCAGCTTCTCCAAGCCCATAGACAATGCTGAAAGCTGCCCCGCTTTGGGGGCTTTGGGGTTGGAACAAACAAGCACCCTCTTAGATTGGCACATTCTATCCTTTCTCCAACTTTTCCTTGAGTAGAAGTAACAAAGGACTTTCAAGGGCTTCTCTGCAGCGAAAACCAACAGAAACAGCCTAGAAGTCAACAAAACTAAGCAGATTAACTGCAATCTATAGTGATCATAGTGGTTTATAAAGCAAGGACTTAAATACAGTATTTAAGATGAGCAGGTTTAACTTTCAATAACCTTAGAGCCAAGATTTTTCTGACAAATTGTAGATAATCCACTGGAAGATGATTGAGAGTTGATTATACATACAAGTGTTATGCAAAATTCATTTTAAATACTATAAATAATTCGACAAATAATACAAGCCACATCCCTCTCCAGAAGAGGCAGATTACATATTAATAAGAGCATCAAATGGTAATTTCATGGCAAAGAACACTTTGTTGGGACTAGGAAACCCACTTAGGCCAAGAAAGGATTTTCTGCAACAGCTGTTGGTCCCCAAACCATCCATTCCCAATCTGCTCTCCCAGGTATATCAAGGCCAGCTCCAGCTATCCTGAGTTGCAAAGAGTTTAATTCCCCCTGCCACTGTAGCCAACGCTGATGAAAAAGGGAAAGAAAGTCAGGTGCTCTGTGAGAAAACATCCATTTGATCAATCTCTCTGTGGATGAAGTGTCCTAGGTATACCCAATGGGGATATACAAGAGAGAAGAAAAGAAACACCATCTTCCAACAGAGAGCCATAATCTGGAGAATAAACAGGATTATAAAATTATAGGATGATAGATAGTAAACAACCAAAAACTATCATAAGAATTATTATGAGACTGGCATTATATGTTACTGTCTGAAACAGAAATCATCCCCCCCCTTTCCTTCCACTCGTTAAGGGTGATATTGATGGGGTGCTTGGGTGCTTGTGCTTGTATTTGGATCCCAATTTCTCCCTAGTCTCAGAAACACTGTCTCTGACAACCATTCCCCAGCCCAAGGACACTGTGTCTAGCAGTTATTCATGCATGGGCCCCAGCACGACCGTTATGTCTCTCCCTGGTGCAGCTACACAAAGCTAGGTGAGAGAGTGCTGGGCTGCTCAGGCCCCAGCCCTCAGATCATGTCTTTGGAAGCCTCCCAATTTCTTAGTAAGTTCCTGTCTTGTGAGAAAGCTTTCCTTTGTTACAGAGCATTCTCTCATCAAGACAGAGGGAGAGGGGTGCCTTGCCCAGCCCAAGGAGTTTTGTCCTTGGCTGGCCCAAGGACTCTTCCTCCTGCCAGACTCCAAAGATCCATACCTCTGTCATCTCCCCCTCTGTCCGGTATACTCCTTGTACTTTCTCATCCATAGCTCCCAAAGACACCTGGACCTTTAGATTACCTCATCAGTGTCCCTGACATTCTTTTCCCATGCCCTTTTCCATATAAATCCTAGCTCCATCCTCAGTCTCTTGCAGGTTCCTTAAGAATCCTTGCCCACTAAAAAGCGTAACAATAAATCTTTGCCACCTTGACCTAAAAATGCTTGAGTCTGTGAATTCATTCCAAATGACCTTGTCCTGTGCACCAGTCTTTGAGAGGTCTCAACCTCTCAGACCACAACATTTATGGCGCCCAATGTGGGGCTTGTCTGAAGTCTCAAGCCTTCTCTGAATCAAGGTAAGCCTCCCCTTCCTCTCGCCCTGTAGTTGGGTCGCCCCTCAAGCACCTAAGAAGGCTTGCTGGGGCTTTGGGTCGAGCCTGCAACAGGCTCTAGTGGATTTCCTTCTTGACAAGAGACGCCTTGTTGGGAACTTCTGCAGGTTTTTTCTCCCTCACCAGGATGCTGGTCGAGGCAAATAGACTACAGGAGCAGGTCCTTTTTTTTTTTTTTTTAAGGCTTATAGGCAAAGAGGATGGGCCAATCTCCCCCTACACCTTGAGATTCACCCCTAGGTTATCTTTTACAAAACTGGAGAAAGCTCAGTCTCCAACACCTTAAGGAAAATTTTGCCTGGTCTCCATAAGATCTGGAGAACCATGAAAAAAAAATTGTCTGATTTGTGCAGGGGATTTCTGACAAGTCTCTCTGAGCTTTTGGATTCTCCCTGTCATTACCATGTATCTGTTCTCTGTTTGTCTGTGTGGTATGAGTGAGTGTCCTATGTGTAATCTGACGCCCTTTGCAGCCAGGTAGCATCCCAAGGCTGCAGCTGGACTCTGGAAAGTCACTTTCTTTCTCTCCCCCTCTCCCTCCCTGATTATAGCAGTCTCAGAGGAGCTAGTGGATGGGAGAGAGAAAGAGAGAAAAATACTTTATTATTTAGGTTACATGATTGGCAAAAGGCAAGTTGAGAAGGATCCTCGAACTGTCAGGTCAGAATTAGAAGGAAATAAGAAATGTGCAGTTTTAAAGGGACTTTAATCAAAGTCCATCAGAAGGAAAGGCAAGAAAGTTTAAGCATGTAGGAATGAGAGAAGTATGGGTAAAAAGAAAAGCATAATCTATTCACATGAACAGTGTGAACAGAGGGTTTGAGAGTAAAAGGTTTTGAAACTTCGGAGAATTGTTGGGGAAAAAAATTCTCTCTCTCTCTCTACATTCTAACTCTGGCCAAATTTTGAATGTGGAGGGAAAGACAAGAAAGAAAAGGGGAATCTTTTCCCCTCAGATCAAAAAGAGAGGTAGTACTTAATCTTTTCTGCCTCACATAAAAGAGAAAAGTTTTTTGGGTACCAGAACACAACCAAAAGGTAATTTAATTCATTCTGGTAATATTTTATACTGTTTGGCACTAAGGTAAATTGGGAAAATGTATGGATCTGAAATGTGTTAACTGGGTGACATTAAGCAAGTTACCTCAGTTTATCTCACGTGATTGGAAGGTGCCTAACACAATGCCTGGCAGAAGGCAAACACTATAAATGTTAACTACTATTATTATTAGTTCCTTAATTAGCTGTGACCAGTATGCAATGTCAATGGTGAAGAGATGTCCCATTTTCTATGAAAGGAAATTTGGAAATACATTCAACAGAATTGGAGTCATGTGATTGGTAATGTGTTTGTTTCAAGTTTTAAATACATACATTGTTTCAAACTGGTAAATTTTCGTATCAGTTATGTCAAGCAGCTTTTCATAATTTGGATGTTATTAAAATGTGAACTGAAAGAAACTAAAGGATAGTGGGAAAATTGTGTAAAACCAGTTATATTACTTTGTCAGCCCTGCTAACCCTGTCTTAAAATGTTTGATAACTGCCACTTAGAAAATCAGGTATTTTCACCTTTACCTGTAATTAAAGAAGGGGTTATAGCTAAAACAATTTGACTATCACTTTTGAAAGCTATAAGACTGTTAACTAAGTTATATGAAGTTACTGTTTTAATGTTAAAACCTAGAATTGTTAATTGATTACTGTGTGTGAAAAGGAGGGGATTGGGTAGAAGCCTTATCCAGATTGGTTCTGCCCATTCAAAACAGTCCTCCTTGGTATATGGGGGGTTGGCAGGTAGGGACACCAAGATTAGCCCCTACCTGGGGTACATGGTAATTCCCCTTATTTTGTAAACTTGCCAAGGTCCCTGGAAACCATCTGTGTGGGCAAGGTCATCTGCCCTGAGAAAAGAACTTGTTTGGAGTTCCTAAACAATGAACTTGGCTTGCTGAGAAGTTGCAAGTGCATAGAAATGATTTCTAATGATTGGCTTTTACACCAGGACAAGTTTAAATTTGAGAAGGAAAGATATTAAGTAAAATCTCTTATGTATGTGAGTCCTGGTAAATCCTTATTGCTTATTGCAACTCCATGAGAATAAAATTAACTGTATCTGGCTTTAAGCTGGGATTAGTGAAACTTGCTGTTTGGAGTAAAAGGCTCTTGGGACTATAACTAATTTTGCTTTGAGTTTGAATTTGGGCATAGTTGTCTACATTAAATCAGTATCTGAGAGAAATGCCACAAGCTACTCAGAGGGAATGTGATCCTGTACTGTTAACGGGTGGAGGTCTGCATCTGGGAAAAAGTCATGAGGACAATCTTAGCCTCAATCTAGGATGGGATCCTCCTGGCTCAGTTTCCCCATTATGTTCCTTTGAGAAGGAATGTTTCCCACCTGTCTATTCCTGAGTCTGGCTATGATGTGGAATGGATACTGCATGACAGGAGAACTGTGACTCTTATCTGAATTCAAACAGAGCTAAGGATGTTCTGTCTTGTCATATTTGGTATGTCACATGTCCCTGCCTTTTCCTTTTATAACAGATTTCTATGACCAGAGCAAGTGGTCAGTAAAAGACATGAGCACAATGTAAGTATGTGAAATCTTGCTGTTTTGATCTGAATTTGTAGTCATCCCATGGCCTAAGTAATAGTAAAATCAGTTGTCATATGTAAAAGATTCAACTTCTGAAGTATAATTAGAGAAAGGTAAACAAACTTGTGGAACAAGATTGTGTATCTATTCAGTTGTGAGGTTAAAGTTAGGAACCTCTTTTGTTTAAGGCAGTTTTTGCAAAAAAAAAACCCTCCCTAATGTAACCAGCTCAGAGGTCTTTGCCACCCCTTTTTGTACTGGCCACTCCTTTATGGGAAAAATTTTTCTATCTCAACACCCTGTTTCTCAACGGGAATTATTCCCTTGCTTGGGAGACAAGTTCTACGGCCACTGTACAGGTAAAGACCCCTATCAGGGGAGGGATTGTAAATGTCTCTGCTGGTCTCTTGACTTGAATCACCTGTAAGGATGCCTGCAGTGATGAGTGTCCCCAGAACTTTACCTCTCCCAGCTGTACCACCTGTACCACCTGTTCTGAGGGAACACTCCCTACTTGCACCTATGACCAAATTCCTCCTACCACTCTCCTGGAAGGCTCTCCCTATTTAACCTCTTCTCAGTTGACACACAATGCCACAGCCCCCTTCTAACTATAACACTTTTGTTGATCTTTTGAAAGTTTCTCTCTTACTCGGAATATTAGCATGTAATCATACTGATCCATGGGGCATCCATGCTCAGTACCTTTTACAAACATGCCCCATCTGTGCCATTAAGGGATATTCCTTCCTTTGTGGGTTGGGTGGGCCAGCTGGTGAGGATTCTGGGGAAGAAGTAAAGCGAGATGCCACTACTTGGCAGGACCCCAGGATTGTTGTTCTAGCCACCCAGTGTTTAACACCTTATAAGGATTTTGGTGTGTGCTCCCTTGGATTTTTGGCACCACCTTTGACCATTTTCAATATTACTAAACCCAGTACCTCCACCCTAACAGGAGTAAAGCATGAATTCTGAGACAATGTTCTCTGATACCTTAAAAAGGGAACAGAATATCTCATGCCTTGGTATGGACATTTACAACATGAGTTCATTCTTTCAAACCTGACAGGTTTCAGTTGATAGTTATCAATTCACCAATTGGCAAATGACACAACTTATAGTCCTCAGGACATTCAACAACCTCTGCACTCCCTGGCAAATGTGGTCCTGGATAATCAGATAGCTTTGGATTATCTACTTGCTTAGTGGAGGTGTCTGTGCCCTGGCCAACACCTCCTGCAGTAGGTATATTAACAACTCTCAACAGGACTAGAGAAAGTCACCTGGATGTGAGACAGCCATGAAAACCTTAGTACACCAGGGTCATCCTCTTCTTGGGGATCTTGGCTTCTCTCTATGTTAACTCCTATCCTTATCTCACTCCTGATTATATTCCTTTTACTTCTTTTTGACCCTTGTCTTCTTAATCTTCTTGTCAGATTTGTCTCCTCTAGGTTCAGTGCCCTCCACTTCCAGATGACTGCTCAAGCTGTGTACCAACCTCTGTCTGGGACCACAGCCCATCACCCCTTGGACCTGGCATCGGCCAAGTTCCAGACACTGACTAAAGCACCAAACCCTTGAATGGAGGGATCCCACAAGGCAGGGACAACTCCACACCCAATCCTAGCAGGAAGCAGTTTTAGAAGCTGAGACCTTTTCCCTTACCCCAAAAGATTTTGGGTCCCATCTGTTTAAGGGGGGAATGATGGGGTGCTTGGGTGCTTATGCTTGTAGTTGGATCCCAATTTCTCCCTAGTCTCAGAAACACTGTCTCCAACAACTACTCTCTAGCCCAAGGACACTGTGCCTAGCAGTTATTCACGCGTGGGCCCCAGCATGACACTTATCTCTCTCCCTGGTGCAGCTACATGAAGCTGGGTGAGAGAGTGCTGGGCTGCTCAGGCCCCAGCCCTCAGATCATGTCTTTGGAAGCCTCCCAATTTCTTAGTTCCTGTCTTGTGAGAAAGCTTTCCCTTGTTGCAGAGCATTCTCTCATCAAAACAGAGGGAGAGGGGTGCCTTACCCAGCCCAAGGAGTTTTGTCCTTGGCCGGCCCAAGGACTCTTCCTCCTGCCAGACTCCAAAGATCCATACCTCTGTTATCTCCCTCCTGTCCAATATACTTCTTGTACTTTCTCATCCATAGCTCCCAAAGACACCTGGACCTTTAGATTACCTCATCAATGTCCCTGGCATTCCTTTCCCATGCCCTTTTCCATATAAACCCTAGCTCCATCCTCAGTCTCTTGCAGGTTCCTTAAGAATCCTTGCCCACTGAAAAGTGTAACAATAAATCTTTGCCACCTTGACTTAAAGAATGCCTGAGTCTGTGAATTCATTCCAGACGACCCCGTCCTGTACTCAAGTCTTTCAGGGTTCTCAACCTCTGAGACCGCAACAATATGAAAAGTAGGTAAGGAAGAGGGATAATGAATATTCCCCCACCTATTCCTCCCTACTCTAAGATGTGAAGAGAAGTATCCCTGAAAAATTTGAATAATTCTGCCTCTTTGTGCTCTGGAAGACTAAGAAACATATCTTGAAGGGAAAAAAAAATAGGAAGAAATTAGAATGCCTTGTCCAGCTTTGAGTGCTGACTTGGCAGGAAACATACCTAACCAGATATCTGGAGCCATGACGGCGTCAGGAATTAGAGTCACTGCGTCCCAACCTGCTGTTGGTTTCAGAAATCTTTTGAAATGAATGTGGTAGGAAATGTTCCTGACTCCTCAGGAATTCTTGGGAACTTCAGTGAGGCCAAGAGTCATTGGGAACCATAAAGCAAAAACATGGAGGTATATCAAAGTAGAAGCGCCTGCTCTAGTGCTGTTTTTGAGCCAATACAGGAAGAACTAGGCCGGTTGCCCAGAACAGGAGCCTCTGGAACGGTCCTCACTTTAGGGATGGGGTAGAAAACAGAAGCATTTCCTTTGGCAAAGGATTAGGGACAGCACCACCCAGAGAGAACTGCACAGGGAGTCTCTAGAAACTCTTAGAGACCATTACTTACTGTAGAAACCTCAGTAACTCAGGCTATACAAGTCTCTTGGGAAGTGTCAGTTATTTTTTGAGGGCTCAGTTATTAATTCTGTTTGTTTTCTTTTTTCTCTGATCTATAAATAAAACACTTCTTTGCTTGTTCTGAACTGCATGCTTGCAGGAGGAGGTGGAGACAGTGCAGTGGTGGCAGTCTAATGAGTTTCTCAGATTTCCTCAGTGTGTGTGAGGCATGGGGGAAGCACCTAGGCAGAAAGGTGGAAAATTCCCCCAAACTAGGTTGGGAAGATGGGGAAAGGAAGCCATCCATTCCTCTTTATGTCACTTGAGAATCTCTAACACAAGGGCTGAAATATTCTGAAAGGCCACCCTCATTTTAAAAGAAAAAAAAAACAACACTTTCCACTAATAACTAAAATTCTACTGATAGCCCCAACTTCTCCAAGAAGCCTATATCCCTTTCCCATCTCAATGTCAGTACCCTCCCTCTGAGATTTACTTCAATTTATCCTGCATATACTTTGTCCTTGTTGCTGTTCAGTCGTTTTTTCAGCCGTCTCTGACTTCTTATGACCCCATTTGGGGTTTCCTTGGCAAGGATACTGGAGAGGTTTGCCATTTCCTTCTTCACCTCATTTTACAGATGAGGAAACCGAGGCAAATAGGGTGATGTGACTTGCCCAGGATCACACAGCTAGCAAGTATCAGAGGCTGGATTTGAACTCAGGAAGATGAATCTTCCTGACTTGAAGCCTGGCGCTCTGTGCACTATGGCACCACCCTGCTGCCTTGTTTGTACATAGTTGCTTACATAGTGTATCCTCCAGTATATTGTGAGTTCCTAGAGGGCAGGGATGTTTTTTGCCTTTCTTGGTATGTCCAGAGCTTAGCACAGTGCATGGCACATAGTAGGTGTTCAGTTAATACTTACCAACTTGCCTTGGTAATGATTGCCCTTCAGGCTCCTTTTAAAATGCAAATTTTAAACGCTAAATCTGGAAGGGACCATTTTAAAAGGAGCCTTTCTTCTTTGCTTCAACCTAGGCTCACACTTTACTATCCTCTAACCACTTAGTGCAATTCCTTCTGCCTCTTCACATACTTTTGTTTCTTTGTTTTTATTTTCAAGCCCTATTTTCATTCTTTCCAGGAGGGCACCATTCTCTTTGGCGACCTGGAATGAAGGTCCATACCCTTCACTTTCTCCCTCCAGACCTTTCACTTTTTCCCCTAGAAGGATGACCAATCTGAGCTCTGTGAATAGTTATTTAGCTCTGGCAGAAATGCAGCTTAGACTGATCTCTTTAGGTCACTCCCAAGTTCCCTTTATTCTCCATGTTTGCTGGTAATGAGATCTCAGCTCTCTGTTTTGTCCCATTCTTGTTGGTAGTTCAGAATTGAAGTCTCCTGGCTAAGTGATGCAGCAAAACACTTATTTGCCATGTCTGTTCACCTACCTGGGCTCTCAGTCACTGGGGGTACTTGAGCAAGGTTTTCTTTCTTTCTTCCTTCCTTCCTTCCTTTCTTTCTTTCCTCCTTTCCTCCTTCCTTCCCTTCTTTCTTCCTTTCCTTCTTTCTTCCTTCCTTCTTCCCTCCCTCCCTTCCTTTCTTTTTTCTTTTTTCTTCCTTCCTTCCTTTCTTCTTTCCTCCTTCCTCCCTCCATCCTGTCTCCCTCCCTCCCTCCCTGCCTCCCTCTCACCCTTCCTTCCTTCTTTTCTTTCTTTCTTTCTCTTTTTCTTATTTTCTTTCTTTTGGAAGTGATGCTAGCTATCTCACCTGCCTTTCACTGGCAATTAGCAACTTTCTATAAAAGTCTCAATGCAAAAGGAAGGTGAGATGGTAGAAGGCAATATGAAAAGGGTGTGGGATTTAGAGTCAGAGGACCTGGATTTGAATCCTGGTTCTTACTTCCTTTGTGACTTCAAGCAAGTTACTTTACCTCCCCAGGCCTCAGTTTTCTCATCTGTAAAAAAAAAAAAAAAAAAAAAAAGAATTGGGTTTAATGACATGTAAGGTCCTTTTCAGTTTTAAATCTGAGTTAAGATCACTATTATGAGGGTACCTCACTGGACTTATGGTTAAGAAGGCCTGAATTCAAATCCTGTTTCCAACTAGTTGTGTGATCCTGAAAAAATCACTGAACCTCTCTGTGCATTCTGGGCCATTGTCAGTCATCTTGACTCTTGCCACTGGACTCTGAGAACTCTGGAGGAAAGAGTGAGGCTTAAGTCTTGGTACAGCTCTGTCTCACTTCAATCTGATTCACTTGAAAGTCAAGTCATCAGCCTCATGATATCATTGGTCTTCTTCAAGAAAGAAGGACCACCAACAACAACAAGATTGAAGCTTCAGTTTACACATCTGTTAAATGTTTGATTGATTGTGATTGAACTTTGTGGTCACTAAGTTCCCTTCCATTTTTCATAGCATTTTTCAAACATATCACTTTATTCTATCCACAAACTATGTTTGAGGTAGGCAGGCAGTTCGGATTATACTCATTTCAAAGGCAGGAAATGAAAAAGAGCAGAGTTGAAATCATCTAACATTCTTTTTTTTAGAAATGTTTTATTGTTACTCTTTGCTTTTCCTTCTTTTTTTTCTAACTTCTCTGTGATTTCCTACTGACTCATCCCTCCCACCTCAACTCCAGTGAAGCTCTCCCTTATAACAAATAAGTGGAACCAAACAAAACAAATCAACACTTTGGCACTGTCTATAAATGTATGTCTCATTCTGCATAATAGAATTCTTTCCAATATGATTTACTGTCTGCACTTCCTGGTCTCAGGAGACAGTAAACTTTGTTACCTCCTCATATAAAGAGTTGAACAGTTAATACTAAATTTTTTCATTTTGCTCCCAATATTTATGTGGTTGATGGCTACTTAAAATTCAGTTCAATATAATTCAACATTTATTAAGTACCTGCCATGAAATGGCAGTAGGGTGGTAGACATAGGAACTAGCATCACAGCAGAGAAGTCTTGGGTTCAAATCTGCTTCTGATACATACTATGTGAACTTGGACAAGCCACTTAACATCTTAACCACAGGTGACCTTAAGTTAAGAAAATGATGACCTGCAGTGACTGAAGGTGTTTCTCATTTGGGAGTTCCTATGCTAATTAATTCCTCAATTACCAATTAAAGTCAGTCAATCAACAAACATTACTATGTGTTTACTATATGCCAGGAACTATGTTAAGTGATAGTGGTACAAAGAAAGGCAAACAAAAGGGTCCTTATCCAAAAGGAGGTCATAGTCAAATGGGATAAACAACTTACAAATTATTCTATACACATAATAATAATAATAATATAAGTTAATTATCTGAAATAAAAGAAACTGAGGCACAAAATTTCTGAGTATTTATGATTTAATTCACAAAGCTAGCATTTACATATCAAACCAGGTCATCTTACTCCTCAGATGTCAAGGATAAAGGAGTGATTTACAGAGCTTATTTTTTTTAGTAACAGAAAAGAAGAAGAAAAAAATTACAGAAATCTTAAGACACTTGTTTTGCACATAATTCAATTAGACAAGGCAAGTCATCTGACTAGTTCGCTTCTCCCCAAATTTGTTTTCTTAATCCAAATTCATACTGTTGGCAACATTTAGCTATCAAAGTGAGATTATCCCAGAAGTCCTTGCCCTGCAACGGTTACATTTTGCAGTCAAAAGTATTAATTTAAGGGAGGCTACAGTCTGAACTAAAACGAGGAAAGAAGAATTTGTGTCTTGTAGTTGGTAAATTAGCAGTCACCGCCTCCCCATTCTCCAGCTGCCAGTTTCAACCTTAGAAGATTATATTATTTAAATTATATTTAACCTTCAGTTCAAGAAAAAAGGGGGTACTTAGAATCAGTAAGCTAGGAGTCAACCCCCCTTTCTCCAGCTCCCAGAAAGGTAAACTTAGCCTTTAAAAAGATTCTTATAATACTATGATTTTTTTTTATTCCTACAAAGATATATGTTTTATTCTAAATTATCAGCTACTAAATGATAAAGTCTTACCAATATATCTATTCACTAAATCTATAGGTAACCTAGACTTAAGATAATATCTATGTTAGTTTGACCTAGGTGTTAGGGCTAGCTTTTCCTAGAGAAAGGAGCTTAATCCTATAATCAAACTCAATTAAATCAAAGTAATCAATACTACCTGATTTAAAGGTTATCCCTTCTCAATAATAATATCTGACATTTATATAGCACCTACTATGTGCCAGGCACTGTGCTAAGCACTTTACAATTATTTTCTCATTTGATCTTCACAACAGCCCTGGGAGGTATGTGCTGATATTATCTCCATTTTACACTTGAGGGAACTAAGACAAACAGCAGTTAAGTGGCTTGTCCAGGATCACACAGCTAGGAAGTATCTGAAACCAGATTTGAACTCAGATCTTCCTGAATACAGGTCTAGCACTCTAGCCACTCACAGAGTAGATAAAATAATTTCCGAGGGAAGGCACTAGCGTGATGGAGGATGGGAAAAACTTCCTGTAGAAGTTGGATTTGATCTGAGTCTGAAAGGAAGCCAAAGTAGTCCAAAAGTAGTGGTGAGGAGGGAGAATATTCCAGGCATGTCAGACAGTCAGTGAAAAGTCAAAAAGGCTGGAGATGGAGGGTCAAGTAGAAGGAATAGCAAGAACACAAGTGTTACTGGATTGTAAAGTACCTAGAAGGGGATAAAGTGTAAGAAGACTGGAAAGATAGGAAGGGGCAAGTTTGTAAAGGGCTTTACATGCCAAGCAGAGAATTTTATATTTGATCTTCTAGGTAATAAAGAGCCACTGAAGTTTATCAAGCAAGGGGATGATATTTAGACATGAGTGGAATACCTATTGGAGTGGGGAGAGACTTCAGGCAAGGAGACCAACCGGAAGGCCAATACTTGTGTTGGATGAAGGCATATATCAGAGTGGTATCAGTTTTGAGTGGAGAAAATGGGATGTATAGCAGAAATATCATGAAGGTCTGACTTAATGTAATGTATTGTAGTAGACCCTGGGGATAAAAAGATGAACCAATTCCCTGCCCTTAAGTAATTTACAATCTATTGGTAGATGTTAGAATGTTGCTTGGCTAGGAATATTGGCAAACTCTAGTTTCCTAACAATTAAAATTGTGTACCACTAAGAGGGCAAGGAAGAGATGCATGGTGTTTGTGAGCAGTCTGCAGCACATAAATAAGGAACTGGGAAGAAGAAGAACCAGATTAAAGGATGTCATCAAAGAAATGACCAGAAAAGAAGGTGCATTGGTCACCTGGCAAGAGTACGGGATAACCCTTGGAAAGCCAACCTTCTCTACTGGTATGATGAAGATATCAAGAGAAAAGGAGGAAGGCCCCACCATGTTTGCTGGACCCTCTGTGGTGAACTGATGGGAGCACATGGACAAGAGTAGTCCATACTGGACGGGGATTAGATGGGTGTGAACTGCATGACTAGAAGAAACAGTTACATCTATGAAATCATATATCTATTTGAGAACATGAAAGAAGGGAGTAGGACATGATCACAAGCAAGTATGATAACAACTTAGATTGTCATAAGTAATAGGAGCCAACACAGAGCTGCTTTAAGAATTTTGAGGCTATATATCAAATTACTTACTGTCTCAGGGAGGGGGGGAGGGAAAAGAGGGAAGAAGAGAATTTAGAACTCAAAATTTTAAAAATGAATGTTAAAATTTGTTTTTACATGTAATCAAGGAAAAATAATTTTGAAAAAAAGAATTTTGAGGATAAAGAAATCATCCACAGCTAGGGAAAATGAAGTAAGGTTTCATGGAAGGAATGACCTGAAATGGGTCTTGAAGGAAAAGAAGGATCTCAACAAGGAGAGACATAGAAGAACAGAATTCCTCCCATAGGGTATGGCCTGTGGTAGGAGAGGACAAGACTGGAGGAATAACTAATAATCCAATTCTGCTCCACTATGGAGTGTATAAAGGGAAATACTGTAAAACAAGGCTGGAAAGGAAGAAAATAAGGTCAGAAAGTAAGTTTTGATTTTATTTGCCTAGTCTAATACATTTATGGTAGTTACTTTCAGTGCTGTTCCTGTTAAATATGCAATCTTATTAAAATGGGATCATTTTCAATGTCTTGATATTGTCAAGCTGGATCCCTAATGCTTTGCTAAAAATAGCACTCTCTCCTTGATTTTATCATTACCTATTGTGAAAAGATTTGCTACCTTTGATAACACATTATCTGACCATTTCTGATTTCAATAATAATTCCTGTAATTATGTCCAATTTGATGAATTATAATTGGCCACAATAAAATCTAATCATAGCCATGAAACCTTAATGCTAGAAACTGGGACTCAATCCAGAACTAATCTAGAATGAGAATTTAATGTCCTAGATAATTGGCAATGAATTATAATTGGTTGTATTAAAGTCTAATGTTGACTAATTCTGAAAACTAAAAAAATGTTTAGTCTGTATTTATGTTGCACTATTGGATGATTTTTGGAAGTCACGCATAGAGATGGTTGGATGCTAGAGAGCACCATAACTCCAACTTTAAAATTGTATGTCAATTAACTGAAATTTAGAAATGACCCAGGCAGCCCAAAATCTTAAAGAGAAAAATGGGAATAGGATAACACCAATTTGGGAATCTTAAAGCAGAACTTGCTCTTTGTTATAAGGGTAAAATCTCACAAGTCTTTGACTTTATGTATTACTAGAAAAAAAACAAATGACATGATTAGAATTCACTCCTTTCTTGTTTCCATCTTCCCCATCCAAGTTAATTTTCTTCTATGAAGTTTTCTATGACTATCCACTAATCTCCCAACTGAAAGTAGGTCTCCTCCTAGTTCAGAGTTTGTCTTGAGATTGTTAGCTACCTATTTCAATCAATAAATTAACATTTATTAAGCACGAACTATTTTTGCTAAAACAATAATAAGCAAGAATTTTTGCTAAAACAGGGGGACCCAAATACAAATAAAAACTGAAGATGGTTTCTGCCTTCAAGGAGCTTACAATCTAATAGGGCAAGTCAACACACAAAAGGAAGCTGAAAATGGGGAGGGGGAGGAAGGGAGAAAGTAACTGACATGAGACTGTGATGACCCTTCATTCCCAAAGAAGTCCAAGAACAGTGCTGCTGTCTGGAAATGAGGAGAAAAATGTTGCTGAATCCCCTCTTTTTAGATAAAGGCCCTGGACTCCATGGCCCTGCCCTCCAATGAGAGAACCCAGGTACAGGGGCACAGGGTACTGATGTGATGTGAGTACTCGCAAATGTGGTCTTACAATGTAATAAGATTTCTCATTTGTAAACAAGTCCTCTACCTTCTATTTGATTGTTAGCTCCTTGAGAGCAGGAAATGTCTTGTTTTTCTCTTTATAGCCCCAGTGGCTGGCACTTAATACATGTCTTTAAATTCATTTAAGGCACTAGAGGGGCTGCACAAAAGGGGAGTCAGACCAGAGATCCTGAGCTTCATGGTATCAAAGGTACTAGAGAGCTGAGTTCATACTTTACCCACCAGGAATCTTCTGGGTGCCCCTCATCCCCCACCACAATGGGATGAGGCAACGAGTTATTACCTTCACCCATAGCTTTCATCCTGTGTTTCCTCTCTCCTTCACTGTCAAATTTTTAGAAAGACATATTTCCTCAAAATCCATTCAGTTCTCAATCCCCTAAAATGTGGCATCTGATCCTGCCATTTGACTGAAATAGCTCTATACATTTACCAATAATCTCTCCATTGCCTTTTCTCAGTTCTCATACTTCTTGATTTTTTTGCCATTGCAGTTTCTGACTGCAGTGACCATCCCTTCCTCCTAAATACTCCTCCAACTCTCAACTTTTGTGACACTGCTCACCCCTGTTTCTCTTCCTACATTTCTGACTTCTTATTTTCTTTAGCAGGATGATCATCTATATCCTGCACAGGTGTCCCAAAGGATCTGTCTTGGACCCTCTTCTCTCTCTACACTCTCTTCATTGCTGATTTCATCAGTTCCCATTGGTTCAATTACCATATTTATCCATGATTCACAAGTCTGTATACAACCCTAATCTCTCTCCTGAATTTCAGTGCTGTACCCCACTAGCTGCCTGCTGGACATCACCACCTAGATGGACCATCAAGATCTCGAACACATGTCTAAAATAGAACTGAGCATCTTTCCCCTAAAACCATCCCTTCTTAAAACTTCTTTATGTCTATTTAGACATCCTAAGTTACCAAGATTTAAAACTTTGGCATCAAAATTGACTAAATCCCCATCCCTGAATCAACTATGCCTTGATTCCACATACCTAACATCTTTCACAAGTATCTCCTTCTATCCACTCACAGGGCCATCACTAGAATTATTGCCCTTATCGATTTTCAGTTGAACTATTAGTGATTATTTTTCCAAGGTTCAGCTCATATTCTAGAGTCCTTTCTCAGCCTCCACCCAACCCACCTTAGTAATGCTTTCCTCTTTCAGATTACCTACTCTGTATATATCTTATAAGTATCTAATCATAAGAATCCAGCTAATTCAGCTCTTTTTGTGGTGGCCAAGAATTGGAAATTGAGGGGATGCCCGTCAATTGGGGAATGACTGAACAAGTTGTAGTATATGAATGTAATAGAATACTGTTGTTCCATAAGAAATGATGAACAGGCAAACTTCAGAAAAACCTGGAAAGACTTATGCAAACTGATATTGAGTGAGCAGAATTTGACTTTCTCTAGTTATAAGTGATTTAGACCATTTTTTCATATGACGATTGAAAGTTTTGATTTCTTCTTCTGAAAACTGCCTGTTTATATATCAATTGGGGAATGGCTCTTATTCTTATAAATTTGGCACAGTTCCTTATATATATCTGAGAACTATGACTTTTGTCAAAGAAAACTGCTGCAAAGATTTTTACCCAGTTTCCTGCTTTTCTTCTAATTTTAGCTGCATTGTTTTTATTTGTGGAAAAGCTTTTCAACTTTATGTAACTAAAATTATCCATTTTACCTCCCTACAACTTCTCTGTCTCTTGTTTGATCATGAACTCTTCCTCTATCTAAAGATCTGACAGGTAATTTCATCCATGCTATGCTAATTTGCTTATTATTTCAATCAATCAATTAACATTTATTAAGCACCTACTATGTACCAGGCATTGTGTTGAGTGCTGGGCATACAAAAAGAGGCAAAAGGCTACTGTCTAGGAGTTTACATTATAATGGAAGAGAACACAAGCAGACCAATATACATGGAACAAATTATGTACAGGATAAAAAGGAAATAAAAATTAACAAAGGAAAGGCAATAGAATTAAAAAGATTTGAAGAAGACTTTCTGTAGAAGGTAAGATTTTAGTTGAGATTTAGAAGGCAGGGAGGTCGGTAGTAAGAGCAGAGGAAGAAGAGCGTTGCAGGCATGGAAACAGCCAGAGAAAATGCGGAAAGCCTAGAGATGTAGTGTCTTGTTCATGGAACATCCAAAAGGCCAGTGTTACTGGATCAAAGAGTGCCTGCTAGGGAGTAAGGTGTAAGAAGATGGGAAAAGTAGGAGGGGACTAGGTTATGAAGGGCTTTGAATGCCAAACAGAGCATTTTATATTTAATCCTGGAGACATTAGGAAGCCACTAGAGTTTATTGAGTAGAAGGGTAACATGATCAGACTTGTGCCTTAGGAAAATCACTTTAGTGGTTGAGTGGAGAATGGATTGGAGAGGTGAGAGAATTGACACAAATAGAACTACCAGCAGTCTATTGCAACAGTCCAGGCATGTTGTGATGAGGGCCTGCACTTAGATTAGTGGCAGTATCAGAGGAGAGAGGGAGATATTCCAGAGATATTGAAAAGGTGAAATTGACAGGCTCTGGCAGCAGCTTAGATCTGGGGAATGAGAGAGAGTGAAGAATCCAGGATGACTGCTAGGTTGTGAGCCTGAGGGACCAGGAAGATGGTGGTGCCCTCTATAGTAATTGTATGTAAATTATGTACACATTTTGAGCTTATGTTAGAATCTGGTATGAGATGTTAGTTTATGCCCAGTTTCTGCCAGACTACTTTCCAGTTTTCCCAGCAGTTTTTATTTCTTTATTTCTGGGGGTTTTTATTTATTTATTTATTTATTTATTTATTTTTAGTTTTCAATGTTCACTTCTATAAGATTTTGAATTCTAAATTTTCTCCTCTTCCCTCCCCTCCCCCTTCCCCAAGACAGCATGCAATCTGATATAGGTTATACATGTCCAATCATATTAAAGATATTTCTACATTAGTCATGTTGCAAAGAAGAATTAGAACCAAAGGGAAAAATCACAAGAAAGAAGAAACAAAAGAAAGAGAGACAGAGAAAACAGCATGCTTTGATCTGCATTTAGACTCCATAGTTCTTTCTCTTGATGTGGATGGCATTTTCTATCAGGAGTCTTTTGGAGTTTTGGAGTTTTGTCTTAGATCCTTGCATCCTAGAACATCTTTTGGAGTTGTCTTAGATCTTTACATCGCTGAGAAGAGCTAAATCTATCAAAGTTGGTCATCTCACAATGTTGCTGTTACTATGTACAGTGTTCTCCTGGTTCTGCTCACTTCACTCAGCCTCAGTTCATACGTCTATTCAGGTTTTTCTGAAGTCTGCCTGCTCATCATTTTTTTAATGGAAGAACAGTATTTCATTACATTTATATACCACAACTTGTTCAGCCATTCCCAAATTGATGGGCATCTCCTCGATTTTTAATTCTTGACCACCACATAAAGAGCTGCTATAAATCTTTTTGTACATGTGGGTCCTTTTCCCATTTGTATGATCTCTTTGGGACACAGACCTAGAAGTGGTATTGCTGGGTCAAAGAGTATGCTCGGTTTTATAGCCCTTTGGGCATCATTCCAAATTGCTCTGCAGAATGGTTAGATCAGTTCACAACTCCACCAACAATGCATTAGTGTTCCAATTTTCCCACATCTTCTCCAAAATTTATCATTGTCCTGGTTTGTCATGTTAGCCAATCTGATAGGTGTGATGTGGTACCTCAGAGTTGTTTTAGTTTGCATTTCTTTAATCAATAATGATTTAGAGCATTTTTTTATAGCTTTATAATGGTGATAATAGATATACTTGCTTTACCTTTTATGTACTGGAAAGGTTTCTAGTTTGTCTCCAATATAGACCATTCTGACTCTTGGTATTAGATGGATACTATTTACCAATTTAAGAAAAACTCCATTTGTTCCCATGCTTTCTAGTGTTTTCAAGAGGAATGGGTGCTGTATTTTGTCAAAAGTTTTCTTTCTGCATCTATTGAAATAATTATTGTTTTTTGTTATTTTATTATTGATATGATCTATTACATCTATAGTTTTTCTAATATTAAAGCAGCCTTGCATTCCTGATATAAATTCTGCCTAATCAAAGTGTATGATCTTTTTATTTTGTTGTTATAACCTCTTTCCTAGTATTTTATTTAAAAAGTTTTTTATCAATATTCTTTAGGGAAATTGATCTACAAACTTTCTTTCCGCTGTTTTGGCTCTCCCTGGTTTAGATATCAAAACCATATTTGTGTCATTGAAGGAACTTGGTACTACTTTTTCTTTTTTTTTTTTTTTCAAGTAGTTTACGTAGTATTGGAACAAATTGTTCTTTAAATATTTGTTGGAATTCACTTGTAAATCAATTTGGTCCTGGCTCCCCAAACCCCTTAGGGAGCTCATTTATGGGTTATTCAATTTTTTCTAAGATAATTATTTAAGTATTCAACTTCTTTTGCTGTTAATCTGGGAAATTTATATTTTTACAAATATTCACTCATTTAATTTAGATTGTCAGTTTTATTGGCATATAATATGGCAAAATAGCTTCTAATAATTACTTTGATTTCATCTTCCTTGGTTGGAAATTCACTCTTTTCATTTTTCATACTGGTAATTTGTTTTCTTCTTTTCTAACCTTCCATTCTTACTTTTAGACCACTGAAAATCTGATTTGTAAGGAACCTGAGGTTCAAGGAAATATTTCCCAGTATATACCATACCATGCTTTTGCATGTGGACTGACCCAACTAATTAATAGCACCTGAGTGCGATAACTGCTATCCAGCCCATCATCATACAGTTCCCTCCCCATAAAAGAATGAGTGAATAGAGACTCTTATAAAATACATGGACAAGTTGATGAGCCCCAATCTAACCCCAAATCAATTAAATAAAATCATGCCAAGCCCCTAGCAGAGTGTAATAGTGTATAATGTGGCCTTAACCATGTCTCTAGAATATTGTTGAATTAATGAATAAACCACCATAAACTTACCATCAAAAGCCAAAGCCTCCAATAACAGCAGCTCAGACACATTACTTTTTTCATGCAATTGGGGTTAAGTGACTTATCCAGGGTCACACAGCTAGTAAGTGTCAAGTGTTTGGTCTGAGGCTGGATTTGAACTCAGGTCCTCCTGACTTCAGGGCCGGTGCTCTATCCACTGCGCCACCCAGATGCCCCTGACACATTCTTTCTGAAGAAGGGTGTAGCCACTCCAAGCTCTGATATGTCTGTCCTTTTAAAAAGTAGGATTAGTCCCCAAATTGAACAGACAGGATCTATCCTACAAAAAATAGGAATGACAGGTAAACCAATTAAAGTGTGCATTTTGAGTTTACAGTAGGCTTCTTATAATTAATCCTGTTGTCATTTATAAAAACCATATCTCCTACCTTAGTCCCCAAACCCTATTTCCCTTTCCCTTCCCAGTTAATATTTGTTAAGCATCTACTATACACCAGATACTATGCTAGGTGTTAGGATTACAATAACAAAGATGAAATAGTCTTTGCCTTCAAGAAGCTTATATTCTACTGGAGGAAAAGCATGCACATAGATAAGGAAATGCAAAAATTATATATATATATATATATATGTATACACACATATAAATGCATTTGTGTATATGTATGTACATATATTGATATATATACTATATATGCCATAGTTACCAAATATAGTATATAATGTATGTCTAATACAGTGTAATGAGATGGTGGAGGGGGAAGCAGTAACAACTCTGAGATCAGAAAAGATTCTATGTGTGACACTTTAGCTGGGCTTTCCAAGGGAAAGGAAGATGTGAGAAAAAAGAGAATTCCAGGCATGGCGGATGGACCTGTCCCATGGCACAGACATGGGAAATGGAATGGCATGTATGGAGAATGGCAGGTAGGCCAGTTTGATTGGAAAGTAGAGTATGTGAGGGGGCTTAATGTGTAATCAGCCTGGAATCATAGATTGGAGCAAAATAGTAAAGGGCTTTAAATATTTGTTAATAATAGGATTGTTTTCAAGTACAACATTAGATAAATAAAGCAAGCAAAATTTCCCTTACCTCAGGTGTCCCGTTATCCCAAGATTTCTCTTCCTAATTAGGTGTCCCTTATGCTCTAACCCCAGGTACTCAGAGCTATCACTAGGGTTCCCCACATGGTCACCTGGGCTTATATCTGCCAGGCTGTCTTTCTTCATACTCTCTGCCTTCTTTCTGAAACTAATGTGTCTTGTATCTTACTGTCCTCAGTACAGGCCCTCTGGACCTTCCAAAGTGACAATGAGATAATCCTAGAGACTAATCTGTACTAATGAGCTGATGGAAGGTTAGAGGAGACCTCATCACCATTCTTCTGCTCCCAAGGAACATATGCAGAGGTAATGAATAGAATGGAAAGAACACTGAACCATAAGTCAGAACACCTAGGTTTTTACTCCATTTTGGCATATAAATGTAGAAATAGAAATATAGAGATAGCTATGCATGCATATATGGCATGCACACATATGGACATGCAATATATTCATATACACGTATGTGTATATATACATACACATGTGCGTATACATAAACATGTGTACGTACATATGCTGCAATGCATCTACACCTATATTTACATACAGTGCATTGTACATATAGGCATGTGTGTATATATATGTACATATATGCATGTGTATGTGTGTGTGTGTGTATATATGTATGTATATATGTGTGTGTGTGTGTGTGTGTGTGTGTGTGTGTGTGTATATACACACACACACACACATATACACATGTTCAGCCCTGGTCAGGCTAATTCCATTAAGCAGGTTGAACAAATTTCCATTCCATTAGACAACAAGGTAGAGCATCTAAAGGTAGAAGATCACACTGCTAAAAACAAAATAAAGCTTAGTTTACCTTTTCAACTCTAAGAGCCTATGTTTAAATTACTTTATTGAACAGTTTAGGTCTAAGGAAATGTCTGTGGACCAGCAAGAGATATCTGGGAACACAACTCCTTAATGAGTTTGGATGTTGAGAATAACATGTAAAACGATGGGAGTCAGTTCAATGCAAAGCTTTATTGCAAATGATGGAGAAGAAGGGAAAGGAGAGAAAAGAAAAAGGGATCCAAATATACCTCAGGCATACATATTGATGTAGGGCATAACTCATGTAAAGGCAGTGCTATGTTAGTAGCACAGAGACATAGGTCCATTCAGCAGGAAACAGGGGATCCAGCCGGAAGATGTGCTCCGGAGCACTCTTCAAAGAGTTCTTATATTATGATTTTAGGTGGCCTCCCTGGAGCTGGCCAACTTAACCTATGAGGGATCAGGGCAAAATATTATTTTGGGGGTTTGTTATGAGGGAGAAAAAAAACCAAGCTGCTAGTAGACAAAATATTATTTAGGGGACACAGCTGTAGTAACCTTCAAAAAATATTATTGTCAATATTTTTCCATGAGTATCTACTTTAAACTTACAGCCTCCTTTATGGGGAAATTGTCATAATGGCCTCAAAACCATCAGGCCTAATCTTATAAAGGTGATTTCCATGCATAAATTCCATAAGCTACAGATTCCCTTAAGAGGAAACTGTCGTGGTGTTCTGAAGACCACCAGGTCTAAACTTATAACTAGCCTCTAACATTTCCTAGCCTTGTGGCCTGAGCATAGGCAACTCCCTAAGACTTATCTCCTAAGTTATAGACTTTTTTCCCCAAGACCATTTTTCTGTTATTACCACGTACTTTTCCTGCAGTCATCATGACTGTTAGGTGGAGTGTAGACAGAGGGAAGGTAGAAATCCCCTCCCCATCCCTAGGTGTGCTCCAGTCTGGAAATACAAAGGAGAGGAAGCATACACGATAAAAGGGGCCAAGCCAATCATAGTCCTCTTTTGCAGATGATGGGGAAAGGGTGGCTTTTCCAACAAGAGTCCATCACCCTCTGATCCATAGTCTCCAAACATCTTGGAGACAGCTCTAGTCATTAGGAAAGATTCAAAGGAATTCCCTGTGATAACTCAGCAAGATGCTAGTACACATGCCTATCTCCACACAGGTAGCTTTCAGACAAAGGTCCATGCTCTAAAGCCTCATCAAATTGACAGAGATTCATCAAAATGATCAGGAACTCCCTATTAAACTTCTTTACAGACTGTTAAAGTAACTGAGGTAATGGAGGGAATTTGCTATCCGATAAATCAAAGATCCTTCCAGTATTACTAGTATATAGTCACAGTGACTATCATGATAGACAAATAGGTGAACAAAAAATAGTCATTATAATAATAAAATGGCTGGGTAGATAGCTAAGATAAGGCCAGACAAAAGCAGACAGTATCTTCTTGGAAAGTGAGGTAAATGGGTTAAATGATTTTCACGTTAGTCAAAAACACATTTTTCAAAGTTGGTTTCTTCATCATTGATTATATTTTCTTGAGTAGCTCCTCCAGTTAAGCTATTATGCATGTTTGTTTAAAAAAAAAAAAACATGTACTACTGAGAAACCACGATGTGAGGCAAGGAATGAGAATAAATATTAATGTCCCTCTCAGTGAATAAACACTTAGCATCACTTGATGAAGCTTTCCTTGTCATTAAATTGCAGACAAAGTGCCTGAAAATGAGAATGGATTTATCCAGATGTCAACAGAGGGAGGGCAGTACTACCAAGTTTTTAAATGATTCCAAACAAGTTGGAGCATATGTCTCTAGGCAGGATAAGAAATATAGTGCCATCACAGGGCCCAGTGAACACCACCAGTCTGGGCAAATGCTTTGAGATTCTCCTTATTAGGGTTACCACTGGGTAGTCAAGTAACACTAATGTTTCCTATTATTTATACTACTGAGATAATCATGTTTACATGCCTGAAGAAAGTAAGGATTTTTAGTGGGAAAACACCAAGCACTCAGTCTTAAGGCAGAAGCTAACCAATTCACTGAGTGATAAGGAATATTAATTGTTCAAACCTTTTAAGTCTTGTTTTCCCTATCTGTAAAATAGGTACTTGATATCCACTTCCCATTGTCTCAGGGAAGTTGTGAGACAGACAGAGAAACAGACAGATAGAGACAGAGACAGAGAGACAGAGAGAGGGACAGAGAGACAGAGTCAGAGAGACAGAGACAGAGACAGAGAGAGATAGACAGGGAGAGAGACAGACAGAGACGGAGAGGCAGACACAGAGATAGAGAGAGACAGAGAGACAAAGAGACAAAGAGACAGAGAGACAGAGACAGACAGAGACAGAGAGACAGAGCATGGTATCATATAGTATGGTATGGTACGATACGGTATAGTATGATATGGTATAATGGATAGTAAGAAGGTCTTGGAGTTAGGATGTCTGTGGTTTAATTGTGTATCTGATTTATACTGGCTGAATGACCCTGGGAAGTTCATTAATTAACCACTAATTGACCCAGGATATTCTCTAGTTCCAGGACTATGCTGCTCTGCAGTGATAAAGAGAGTGACTTCACATAGAGTTTCCCAACATGGATTAAATTGACAGCTTACCACCACCACCACTCCCCAAAAAATCCAACTCAACAGGTGAACATTTATTATGCTCTTTGATTAAATAGATAGATACTGGGAATACAAAGACCAAAATTAAATCCTCCCTACCTTTAGGGAGCTTAAAGGATCATATAAATGTGAGTATTGTGGTGGTTGTGTCAGAGAAAAATCCATAATGGGCTACCAAGGCAAGGATAGGAATATGACCCCTCTTCCCAATCTCTGATTGGTTGAGCATGTACTCCATGGGGTCAGACCATCCCTGTATGTACACTATTTATGCTATGCCATTGAGCTTCCCACAAAGGTAGGGATTGTGAGTAGGTCTATCCACTTTGGAAAAAAGAACCCTGAACAGTCATTCCTCGCCAAGATCACTGAACAGTCTTAATTTTTTAATCTTTTCATTTTGGAGGCTTTTTTTCTTACATTGTTAATTTTCAGCATTATTATGCCAGCATCAGTGTTGTTGAGGGGGCCCCTGAACTTGTCTTCTTGAGTTGCCATACTTTCCTGACACACAGGATGTAGAATATGCAGGAGGCCCTGAATGTATCAGCAACAAAGCACACCCCGCCTCCAGCTGACAGAATTCGTTGTTTGCACCCCAGCTGGACTCCCTGCAAGTCCTTGGGAATCAAGACAGGTGCCAGTCAGTCTGAACCAAACTAAGAAACTGCGGCTGGGACCCTTGTAAAAAGCAGACCATCCTATCTTCGTGGCCTAGCTGGTGTGGGGAGCCTGCGGCCTCGAGGTCACATGTGGCCCTCTAGGTCCTCAAGCGTGGTCCTTTGACTGAATTCAAACTTCACAGAACAGAAGGGATTTGTTTGGATTCAGTCAAAGGGCCTCACTTGAGGACCTAGAGGGCCTAGAGGCCCCACCCCTGGCAATTCTCAAGGGAAAAAGAATGCTAATTTTGTCATCACCTTATTCTTCCCTTTAAGCGGGGATTAATCCTTTAAGGCTTCCTTTTCCCTATGATTTAAATAGGCTTTCCCTGCACCACTAAACTCCTTGTACCTGTATAGGCGTTGCACACACAGGTTCATATCTCTTGTAATAAATCCAGTTGCAACACACGTCACATGGACTTGTGTTTTTTTTTTTTTGGTTGTTGTTTTTTTTTTTGGTTAACGTGTTCAAGTGAAGAAATGTTGCTTTTCTTCCTTCTCCAGTCTACGCCCACAACAGCACCTTAAAATGGAAGGAAGTCAAGCAATTTCTTAGGTCCCATTGCTATGTCCTTTCCTATTTACTATAAATACTAACTTAAACTTTGGAAAAGGATCCTGGAGAATCAGTTTTTAGTTTGTTTGTTTGTTTTTTTTAATTAGGAAGGCAGTATTGTACCTTAGGAAAAGAGTACCTTAGAGACAGAACTGGGAATTAATTCCCTAGCTCCCCCAGTCTTAGACCTGGAAGCAACCTTAGGAGTCATTTAGTTCAGCATCTTTATTTTATACAGGAGGAAGCTGAGGACCAGAGAGGCTAACCAACTTGCCCAAAGAATAAGCAGCAAAGTCAGAATTCAAACCCAGGTGCTCGGATTCCAGAGGCAGCGTGCTTTCTACCGTACCATATTGCTTTTCTTATAACCTTTGTGTGCTTGGGCACACTCATGAAATTTTTGTGGAAAAAAAATCACCTAATATATACTGGGTTTTTTCTTTGAGCAACTTCCTCACACAAAATAAAAGTGAAGACAATCTGAATCTTTTTGGAGTTCAGGAAGGTAAGTCAGTCAAATAGAGTGGCTCACACCTACATATATATATATATACATATGTATATACACACATATATGTATATTTATTTTTTATAAATTATATACATATGCTACTATACTCATAATTACTTACATCATAAAACTTATAAGAGAGGTGGCATGTGGCATGGGGCATGGTGGATAGAGAACTGGCCTCAAAGTTGGCCTGAGTTCGAGTTCCTTCTCTGACACATGCTAACTTACTGGCTGTAGGACCAAGAGTCTACCACTAAATGATTAACAAGGTGGAGAAAGTGTCCACACACCCTTTAAGCTTAATTTGCAATTCAGACACTTTCTTAATTCCAGACAATCAACAAAACAATGAATCAAGCCTGGGTTTGTAACAATTACCAATTTCTGAGGAGTAAATAGTCACACTGAAAATTTAACAATGGGCTCCCCAAATGAGTCAGATCTGGCTTCAGCATATCCCTGGGCATGTGACTGGAGAAGTCACAGTTTCTCAGTGTTCTAGCAATTCAATTAAGATGATAAATTATATTGGGGCAGCTAGGTGGCACAAAGAATAGAGCACTGGCCCTGGATTCAGAAAGACCTGAGTTCAAATACTGACTCAAACACTTGACACTTAACTAGCTGTGTGACCCAAAATATGAAACACACACAAAAAATAGAAAATTTTAAAGGATGAAATAAAGATGAAATGATATTTATTAATTATACAAAACTTTTTGTTCTCACCAAAACAGCATTACTGTTAATTTATCATATATCAATTTTATAAGTGCCATTATTAATGATATTTTTACTAAAAGCAATGTGACTTAATCATTACTTTTTATAAAATCTTGGTTTCATACTTTGTAATAAAGAAATGCAAAGGTCCAGTTCTAAATTTTGTTTATTTTTATACTTGTTTTTAATGGTTGACATAGCTCAAAAGCAAAAATAAAAGCCAGGCAAAGCTTATAGAAGTTCAAATGGAAAGTTACTCTTAACTGGCTGTCCTTACTAATCATGACATTTGTTTTTCAATCCCATCCACCAATTATGCAAAGATTTTTGATGAAATTCAGCTAGCAATTTTCCATCTTCCCTGATGTCAATCAATTATTCTTGCAAACTAATTGGAAGGTGTTGCATTTTTATATTTTTCACAAATGGGTACAAAACCAATCAAACTTTTTGGAATTTTTTGTAAGAAATTTTTTTTCGTGCTTTTCTTTCTTTCTTTTTTTTTTTTAAAAGATGTGGCCATGAGACTTTTTATAGATGATACATTTATATTGTTTTGAGCAATCGAAAGGTGAAAGAGCAAGTATCCAAGAGAAAGTGTGACTGACAGTGTCAAAAAATTATAAAAAGATTAGAAAGGATGATTGAGAATCATTGGTAAATTTCAGTTTCAGATGAGTGGTAATTCAAGGATAATTGGGAAGCTGAAAATAGGGAAGGATGGAAGGATGATGGCACCCTGGCAGAAATAAGGAAGTCTGGAAAGATGGTTAGGATTGAGGTGAAAGACAATATGATGAGATTTGCAGCAAAGTCACAACCCATCAATTATTTATCTTTCCCACAGAAAAATGAAAAAAAAAATAGGCATGGGAGAGAGGAAGGAGTTACTCACAGGCCACTAAGAGAAAGAACCGAGCTTTCTTGATAATGAGTGTCTCCAATAGCCAAGAGAGAACACCAGGTTTTCTTGATAAGGGATGTCTATAACAGTCATGAATTTACCTGGGGGTCAGGGTATGGGGGTACAAAGATGTTGAGACCCTGGTAAGAGGGTAAATGTTGCTTGAAACTTACATCATTGCCTGGGCTGTGGTTAGGATATAACTGTCCTGAGGGACCATTGATGATGGATGGGTGGCCACCAGTGGAAGGAAACTTGATAAAGTAGGATGGGTGAAGGGGGTTGTGTCAGAGAAATCCACAACTGGATATCAAGACAAGAGTAGGAATATGAGCCATCTTCCCACTATCTGACTGGTTGATTCCTTGGGTTCAGGCCACACTCAACCCCACCCTTCACTTTAGAGACCACTGACTTAGAATTGGATTTTACAGGTTGCAGGTTACAGAGAGGGAGAGAATTTGGAATTCAAAATTTAAAAATGAATGTTATATACATTGTCCCATTTGATCTATTAAACAATCTTACAAAACAGGTGCTATTGTTATCCCCTCAAAGAGACTCAGAAAGGTTAGGTCACTTACCTAAGATTATAATGCTTGTAAGAAAGAGATGGGGTTTGAACTCAAGTCTTGGCTTCAGATCCAGGGCTCCTATGCATTGCGGAAAGCTGCCTTTCTAGCTATTTGACTTTAAGCAAGTCAAATTTTCTGGGTACTAGGCATCAGTATCTAAATTGAGTCTTTTCAGCTGCCCAGACATCTTTTGTTCTAGCTTGAGGTGTTTTCATTATTTTTCTTTGCCACTCTTTTAAATTTAAATTTAATTTTAAATTAGCTACTCTTTCAAAATGCAAATACGCATGGGAGATTTCAGTTTATCAGGCATTTGTACCTTCACAGAATCTTTAAACTAGGAAGGGAGCTCAGTTTAGTTCAGCTCTCACTTTTCCAAAGGTAACTGAGTTCACCCAAGGTTAAGTGATTTGCCCAAGGTCACACAACTAATTAGTCAAAGAAATGACCCATAACCTAGATCACTTCATTTTAAAACTGTTCCTAAGTAAAATTTTGAAATTGGTGACATTTGACTTCAGCAACTGGTGACTTCTCTTGGTATGACTCTCCCACTTCCTGGAGACGCCCCACCCCAGCCCCATGCTCAGGTTGCCCCTCTGTTTACAAAGAGCCTCCTAACTGCATGGCCCTAGGGCTGCCTTTGTTAGACTGTCACCCACACTCAGAAGTTCTTTCCTTCTTACCCACTAAAATTCCCATTATCTCAATGCTACCCCTTGGGGTCTGAGGGTGGGAGTGGAGAAGCTAATTATGCTAAGTCACACCAAAGGTTGTGTGGTCTGAGAGTGTGGTAAATTTCCCTTTTAAAATTCCTCAGGCCAAACAAAAGGCGGCAAAGTAATCCCATACATTATTTACGTTATCATACATCAAAACTATGGATAGGTTAAACACGAACTGTTTTAACAGGACCAGGAAAATCAAAGCTGCAGAGCAAGCTTCAAAGAATTGACTTTTAGTAGAAATAAAAAGACTTTATTTGGAGCGTAGTAAAGTGCAAACTCACGGCTCCCAATAGGTTTGAATTTTTAGGAAAGTAAAATTGGAAGGAATCTTAGAGATCAGCTGGTACAGCTGGTACCTTTCACAGATGAGGAAGCCTGGGCCCAGGGAAGTTACTTGCTTTGCCAAAATCACACAACTAGGTGATGACAGAATTGGACTGAAAATATAAATAGGTTCAAGCTCAGATAAACACCTGGATGAGAGATTCATAATGGGTCAAAAGAAAGGTTTTTGGGTGTCTTCCTTCAACCCTTCAAGGGTAATGTCTTAGAGCACAGTCATGCTACACACACACACACACACACACACACAGACACACACACACACAAAAGCATCCCCATAAAGCATTTCCCAAACAAATTCAGCCATAGAACATGTTAGGTATTTCCTTCTGAAACAAAACCAGGGAATGATGAATCCCAGTTTTTTAAGGTGTGGAATACATACTGTAGAAGATAACCTCTGAGGGCCATTCTAGCTCTAAATCTGTGATGGTGACTGTGGAAGAGTGATGCTGATGACTGCCATTCTGCAGTAAGATGGCACCGTCCGTAGAGCGTGGACCTGGAGTCAGGAAAAACTCATCTTTGTGAGTTCAAATCTGGCCTCAGACACTTACTAGCTGAGTGACTCTGGGCAGGTCGCTTAACCCTGTTTGCCTCAGTTTCCTCATCTGTAAAATGAGCTGGAAAAGGAAATGGCAAACCACTCAAGTATTTTTACCAAGAAAATCCCAAACGGAGTCATGAGGAGTCAGACGAAGCAACAACAAAAAAGCCTCACTTAAATTCAATTCATTGGCAAGCCAAGACATCATCCATGATATCACTGGTTCTTTTCAAAAATGAAGGATTAACAACATGACCCTATGATCTTAAGGACTGGAGCTGGAAGGGATTTTAGAGGTTGTCTTAGTGGGAAAAAATGTTGAGTTTATCAATCAATAAACATTTATTAACCACCTACTGTATGCCCAATGTTGTGCTAGGCACTTAAGCACCGACTGTGTGCCAGGCCCTTTACAAAAGTGAGATGGGGGGGCAGCAAGGTGGCACAGTGGATAGAGCACTGGCCCTGGAGTCAGAAGGACCTGAGTTCAAATCCAGCTTCAGACACTTGACGCTTACTAGCTGTGTGACCCTAGGCAAGTCACTTAACCCCATTACCTAGCCAAAAAAAAAAAAAAAAGTGAGACAGGGATTGCCCTTAAGGAGTTTACATTCTGTTTAGAGATATGAGGAACAGCCCTTAAGATAATGTGGGGAAAGTGATGAATTATTTCTTCTAGATTACACATGTCCCTCAGCAACTAATAGACATATTTTTATCATGATTTACAAATACCAAATGCCATATTTAACTTCTCTGCCATCTCTGAGGTCAATATTGTCTTGCTCATTTGGTTTTGTATCCCCACAGTTCAGCACAGTGGTTGGGCTTTTGACTTGCACATGAATTGGATTTAAATGAGTCAGAGTTGCACAGTCAGCCTCATTCTCTTTTCCAGTCATCAAAGTCCAGCGGCAAGACAAAAAGTCCGGATGACTAGAAATTCCTGCCCCACTCTGACCACACTCTAAACACCTGCTTCAGCCACCTTCATGGCTGAACAAATTGTTCTCATCTGCCCATTCCACCAGGGGAAGCCTTCCCATGCTTGGGGTAGACACCTCCTAACTCACTAATGGGTTTGAAGCCTGTTGGTTACCTGGTATCCTCAACCTGGGTTAGCCCATCTGCTGAGACAGTTTTACTGGGCTACGCCCTTTGTACATGCTATCGTTTCTTGGAGCCCCAGATAAGAGTTGGATGAAAGTGGACAACAAAGGTAGATGAGCAGCCCTGAAAGGGGCTTGGCAAGCCCTCATAGCAGAGGTGCTGGTCTTCCCTGAACACCCCTTACACACCACAGTGGCTAGCACACAGTTAATGTTTAATAAATACTTTTGCATTCATTCATTCACTTTAAGGATGTTTTACTTTCACATAGTCAAAAAATTCCTCAGGAAAAATCTTTTGCGTTACTGCCTACCCACCTACATGTACCTACTAGCCAATGTAGAGAAAAAAATGAGATATAGATCTACCTACCTTTTGAAAGGGCAGAAGAAATAAGCAACCCATTGCTAAATCCAGACTTTTATATGCTTTTGACAAGGTCAGTGATGAGAGATAGTCAGTCTCTCCACTAGTTTCTATATTTATCCAAAAAAGGTAAATCCATGGAACTAGGTTGGCAGAGAACATGGTCTTGAGACGAGAAAGCGATTCTCCAACCAGTACTCTACATTCTTTTGACCCAAATCCCCAGATCAACTAACCACCATTCCCCAAGCAACATAATAGGATTAGACAGTTTAAATAAGAGAAGAAGCAGCATCTTCTCTGGTGGATCATGTAATGGAAACAGAGCTCAAAGCCTCGGGCTCATTATTTCAATTCAATTAAACAAGCATTTATTGCATACTTACTATTTGCAAGGCACTGCTTTGGAGGAGGGGAATGGCAGCAGATACAAAAACAGAGGATCAGACAGTCCCCGTCCTCAAAAAGATTACGTTTTATTGGAGGAAAACAACATATAAATATAAATAAATAAAAACCACATAAAAAATAATTCTGGGCATAGGGAGAATGGGGGAAGGAGAGAAGCTTCTTTAAGGAAGTGGCACTTAACAGCAGAGTTCTTGGCTTCGAGTCTAGAAGACATGGGTTCAAATGTTGCCTTAGACAGTAACTAGCTGTGTGATCCTGTTCATCACATAACCTCTTTCAGCCTCAGTTTCCTCATCTATAAAATGAGGGGGTTTGACTTTTAAGGTCCCTTCCAGCTCTCAACCAATGATCTTATGAAATCAAGGATTCAAAGAGTCTGAGGCAAAGAGAAAATGCATTCTAGGAAAGAGGAATAGTCTGTGAAAAAGCATGGAGATGGGAAATAAAATACAAAATTTCTTCTGCAGGGAACAGCAAATAGACCATCTTGGAAGGACGGAGATAATCTTACCTAGAGGGTGAGGATCAGGTTCTAGTATCTACAGCTAAGTAAAAATTGTCCTTGAAAATGCTATAAATGCCTAATAAGTACATCATCTTCAAGCAGTTGTTGGAAAAAGAACTAAATTCTCTTTGAAAGAAGGCAATAGGTACTCTGCCTCTGAGACACTGGACTCTATCATGGTGGGAGAAATATCTCGTCTCAGAGTTTATATAATAGGTAATTGCTGCCAGAATATATTTACCATGATGGATAAATTATAGGGGCAACTAGGTAGCATAGTGTACGGAGTGCTGGGCCTGGAGTCAGGAAGAGAATTCCTAAGTTCAAATCCGGCCTCAGCCACACACTAGCTGTGTAGCCCTGGGCAAGTCACTTAACCCTGTTTGCCTCAGTTTCTTCATCTGTAAAATGAGCTGGAGAAGGAAATGGCAAACCACTCCTATATCTTTGCCAAGAAAACCCCAAATGGAGTCATGAAGAGTTGGACACAACTTAAAAATAACTGAACAGAGGAAATTACAGAGGTAAAAAATAGGTTTTATTATTATGCTCAAGCATAGGCTCAGGCCTCAGAGAAAATTTGAACCTCCATTAGAATTCTGACAAGGTTTCTCATAAGCAAAATGACATCATAGTGACAAAGAAGCAATTATTTCACATATTGCACTCTTGTACATTCCTGTTAGGCCATAAAAGTTAAAGAAAACATAGATCCATAATCCCAGTGCTTCCTTCAATGTCATAAAAATTGAACAAACTTAGTTAAACAGTCATAACCTCATACATCAACAAATCTAGTCAAACACTTCATAGGTAAACTAAGTCAGGTCACAGATTAAACTGCATTTAGAGGATCCACAAAAGGTCTAATTGAGGAGGAAAATGTACATGTTGCCAAGGAGTTGAGATTCTTTTTCTGGCTTCATATCTAAGGAATGTTTAAGGCTTTAAGTAAATTTTCACATCCTGTGGGACTGGCTTTGTTCAGGTAAGGTTAATATTGTTATAGGAGGAATAAAAGGAAATCAAAAATTAAAAATTCCCATTACATTATCATGCCTAAAATCCCATGTCCTGTCATTTGTAATTTGTTATTGTTGCTGTTCAGTCACGTCTGACTCTTCATGACCCTATTTGGGGTTTTCTTGGCAAAGACACTGGAGTAGCTTGCTATTTCCTTCTCCAGCTCATTTTACAGATGAGGAAACTGAGTCAAACGAGGTTAAGTGACTTGACCAGGACCACATAGCTAGTAAGTGTCCGAGGTTGGATTTGAACTCGGGTTTTCCTGATTCCAGGTCTGTTACTCTATCCATGGCTACACCTAGCTGTGCATTTGTAATCTATATTACTAACGGCGTGTCACCCCTTCCCTTCCTTATAGCTTCCTTTTATGTATTGTTCTTTTCCTCCCATGAGAATATAAAATCCTTGAGAACAAGTATTGTCTTACTTATTTGTATTTTTTATCTCCAGGGATACAAATGCACAGTGCCTGGCACATAGTGTTTAATACACGCTTTTGCATTCCTTCGAGTATCAGAGAGCCAGTGGATCAGAGATGGTTGCTATGGAAACAATTGAATGTAAATTTTATTTTTTTTTACAACACAGTTATTTATCATGAGAGAAACACTTCTGCCCAAACAGAAACAAAACCAGGTAAAGTAGGAAAACTAATGGTTAGGGGAAAGCATTCTCTTACAGGGGCTTAGAGACTAATCATGCTAACACAACTTTTCTTCTTACTGCTTTCCTGGGAGGCTATAGAATAGGATACAAATGTAATATAGTTTTGGTGAGACCAGCACCTCTTCAGACAAAGAGAAGGTTTCCAGAGCCTGCCTATGAAAACTTAGGGGAGCTTTAGAACTGAAGGACAATATAAATTCCCCTGTCTGAGAGGAAAAGGATTGTCAATCTCAGGAACGAGGGTCCTGGCACAGAACAACCCTTTCAAATGGGGACTAGAGCTAGGGTGTTTTGAAATAGCTTGAACTTTCCTGCTTCCTATCACAGTGTATTGAATCCCCTGAGAAGGAGGTGAGACTGAAATGGACTGGGGTTGAGATCTGTGAAAATCCGATAAAGCACCTATCTCCCACCTTTGCCAACAAACAGTAAGCATTTATAGTTGTTCCTTCCACATCTTGATTTTCCCATATATTTCGGGTCAGCATAAGGAATTAAATGGGAATTTTGGGGTAGTAGCCACAGATGATATGCAAAGGCCAGCAGACAACACAAAAAAATGTGTTTTTCTTAACACTGACCTACATATAGCCTATGTCCAAATACTTAACTCGTATTTTACTACAAGGTACCCCCATAAAAGAAAAAGAAAAAATTCTGATTTGTCTCTGGTACTAAGACAGAGCCAAATAATTTTACATGGATTTTCCAGATCATGGGGTATCCCTAACCCTCACAATGTGGAAGGGATAACTGTACTTGAATAGTTTTCTGTTCTTGAAGTGGTCCATAATTCCCAATTTTGTGGTGCCTTTGAAGCTTCTTTTCTCTTGTTATACAATTATGAGGAGTCATAGCTTCTTTGTTATTAGCGTGTATGCTCTCAACTGTGAATATAAGGACAGCAAGAGAAATAACTAGAGAATGGATTGTGTTACATAAAGAGACAGAGAAGAAGAGCCTTCTCTATCAGACCATCAGGTAGAAGGGAATCTGTTTCTCCCCATTCCCCCAAAAGGTGGGCTCCTGAGATTAAAAATTCAAGAGAATCTTTACAGTTTTGATTTATTTATTTGCTTGGATAAAATCTCCCCAAAAGCTGAATTAAAGTGGACAAGGGGTTTTTCTGCCCTCAAGCTAAAGCAAGCTGGTATATATTGGCAGTGTGGTGAGAAGGTTGGGTTCCACTGAGTCTTGCTGTCATTTCCATTGTTTCTTCCCAGTGACTGTTCAAGGGCAATGATTGTAGAGTAGGTCAATCTACAGAGAAGACAGAGGTGTTCTATGGACATGCGCACATTCCAGAGTGGGGGTCATGGAAGGAAGAGACTACCTTTCCCTTTCATTCGTTTTCAGTTTTCACCTGATACCTTTAGACTTTTTTCAACAACTGCACCAAAGGACCTTCTACCTGACCAGAAATTATGGACTATCTAAGGTTGTTCATTTCATTCTTAGCTCTATTGACTTAAGTAGAATAAATGGGTTGTGGGTGTGCTGAAGAAGAAATTCTAGAATCCCATTCAGCTTGGAAAGGTGCTCATACTAGAAAAGGCTCAATGGTATTGAGATTGACTGGGGAGGGGCAGCTAGGTGGTGCACTGGAAAGAGCACTGGCCCTAAGTCAAGAAGACCTGAGTTCAAATCCAGCCTCAGACCCAAACACTTGACACTTACTAGCTGTGTGACCCTGGGCAAGTCATTTAACCACAATGGCCTTAAAAAAAAAAAAGCAGAAGAGATTGACTGGGGAGACAGAAGATTCATTGTTCCCATCTCATGCTCACTACTGGGTTTATGCTTCTTGAATGGAATGGCAGTTTGAATGACTTGAATTGTTGTGTGTGTGTGAATTGTGAGTGTGTATATGTGTTCATTTTTGCCCAGCTCAAATCTTTTAAGTTAAATAGGTAGATGATGTGATTTAATTGTCATGTGAATGTGCAATAAGCTATAAGGTAGGCTGGAGTCAGATTGAGAAGGACTTTTAAATACCAAATATAGGAGTTTTTATTTTACCATATCCTCAGTAGAGAGGCCCTAGAGCTTCTCGAACAAGGAAATAGAACAATTTGCCAGCTGTGCAGAGGGGAGATGAGAGACGCTGCTATCCTAGTGACTTTCAACAATTCAATTAAAGTTTCAGTTTCTACATTGCTAATTTTTTTAAAATTCCTTCCACAGATGTAGATCTGCAAAGTAGTGTTAGAAAGTTGCCTGTGAGGTTATATGACTTGTTCATTGTACTTGTCAGAGACAGGTCTGGAAGCCAGGTTTTCCTGACTCGGAGGTCAGTCTTCTATCCAGGCTGTCTCTCATTCTTAAACATAGGGTTGATAAAACTTGGAAAGTCATTTTGCGGATGAATAAGATAATGACACAGATGGAGAACTTTGAATTCTTCCAAGAAAGGCATAATTTTTGATAGGAAGTATTTCCTATTTGAATATAAATATTTTAAAAAAAAGAAGAAAGAAAAAATTTAGAGCTGCCCTTTCTAACCAAAGAATCTAATTACCCTTTTACTTTGCAAACAGCCATGAAGTTAGCCCTTTACCGTGAAGCAAATTGCTACTTGGCTCCTATAAATAGGAAGAGCAGGGTAAAGGCCTTAGCCTCAGTCTTTTCCGAGTTGGAAAGCCCTTTTCACAAGCTGAACTTGTCACTCAAAAGCCAGTGACTTTCTGAACCACACGGGCTAACTGAGGGAGGACAAATGACTGAAGAAGTAAGACCTCTTTCTTTTCACAGCTAGCAATTCTTTTGATCAGATCCCACTGATGACCAGATAACCTTGCAAAAGTACTCCTACCAAACTTGAGTTAGATTACCTTATCCCTGGCACTGGGGTAAGAGGGAAAGGAGAAAGGGCAAAAAGTAATGCATTTATATGGAAGCTTGTTCCAGCAAATTTTCTAGTGGCATCATGTTAGAAAACAGAAATGGGGCCAAAGCTAATGTCTAGGCAGGCACCGCTCTACTGCAAGTAACTAATTATCCTAAAATTAGCTGGCAGAGCAGCCTAATTGAAACAATCTTGGGTGCTTCACACTGGAATGTGATTCAATTACTGAGGTTACGTTGGTGACCAATGCGTCCCTACTCAGGATTCAGACATTACAAGATAGAGAATGAGAAATGCCATGGCGTCTGGAGTCCTGTTTCTAGGGAATCTATTAAGTCCAGAAACACTGAAGCTGTCCACTCGGTGCCAGTAGGAAGTCAAAAGCAGTCATGAGTACTTTGAGAATCCAAACGCATTTATTGATGTGTAACCATAGACATCTGAAAGATGTATGCTATGGTGTATTCAAAAAGAACCAATCCGAAGAAAGGAAAGTGAGTTTTCTCTCAAAGAACACTGAAAAAATTACAGAATCAGATTTTTTTTCTTTAGAATTTTTAAATTTTGATTTTAACAAACACCAAATAAAATAAACATTTCCATATGTAAAGAAAAATGCAACTGTGGATCTCGCTTACACACAGTCTATTTTTAAAAACTGCATAATAAATTCAACGTGTATGTTTCAAAGCTGTCCTGTTTCTTTGTAATTCTTTCTGGGCCTTCCTTTTGAGGAAAATTAATATTATGCTGGATTGTTTCATAATCGATATCACTCTGTGATCAATCTTTTTCTTATTTTGTCAGATCCCAGTTCTGAAGGGGAGCAGTTTGTGAAGGGCATGGTTGAGTGACATGAGCATTCCCAGCCCCATCTGCTTATTAACCAGCTTAGGCTGGGCCCCTCCCAAGTGAGACCTTTGGCTTCGGTTTGCAGGGTACAGACTGAGCTAGGCCCTCTCCAGGGGATGTGTCCGTTGTCCTTGTTTTTCCTTCATCAAAGTTGGGAGTGACCTGGTTTATAAGGGGGAGATCAAGCTGGGAGATTCTGATTGGGATGGTTTTTCTAGCTAAGCTGCTAGATATGCAGCTGTGTCTTATAAAGCAACTAGCATTCCTTAAATGTCAGAGAGGGGCATAATCAGCCACATCTGAATGCCAGTCTACTTTCCCTAACTGCAGATCAATCCTTTCCCCAGAGGATTTATCCTGCCCCATCCCCTAACTATGAAGTAATAGGGAAGAGCTGAAAACTATAAACTCATCTTCTCTTTAACATATCCACCAATTGGGATTTTGCCTTGCATTTACCAGGGGAGGTCCAAATGATGAACTGTCAGGCCAGTCAGAAGGAAGATACACCTAGGTTTAAAAAACCCTGTCAGCCCTCACTTCCAGTATTTTTGGCACAAAATTTTTTATAATAGCTTCAGCACCCTATTAATAAACTTACCTTGCAGGGAGAATTGTCCCAGTTTATCCTTTTGTTAAATTTCATTCGAGACACTTACTAGGCCTTCCTGGAATTAGAATCATAGACCTGAGTGCTAGTGTTTCCTGTGCCAAGCTATAGTAAAGGCAGATAAAGTACTTAAAATTGCCACCATTTTGCTCAGGGTTTTAGTAATTTCTGACTCTTTGTGACCTCATTTGAGGTTGTCTTGGCAAACATACTGGAGTGGTTTGTCATTTCCTTCTACAGCTCATTTTACAGATGAGGAAACTGAGGCAAACTGGGTTAAGTGATTTGCCCAGGGTCACACAGCTAGTAAGTGTTGGAGGCCAGATTTGAACTTAGGAATTAAGTCTTCCTGACTCCAGGCCCATCCCTCATTTGCTACCTTAGATGGCTAAAACTGGTATAGTTGAATGAGTGTTCAACTTGAAGTCAGCTCCAGCATCAGTCCTGGCAGTAACGTGTATGACAATGAGCAACTCAATTAATCTTTATGGAATTCATTTTTCTTATCTATAAAATGAAGGGGGTTACACTAAATGACCTTTTTAGAAAATTCCCTCCTAGATATGATTCTATCTATGATTCTATCTAGATATTTATTGGTTTGGGGGAACTCCCAGTGCATAGAAAACAACCTCCTCTAGGGGCTGTTAGGTGGTAGCTGGAGTCAGGAGGACCTGAGTTCAAATCTGGCCTCAGACACTTACTAGCTATGTGACCCTGGACAAGTGACTTAATCCCAATTGCCTCTGAAAAAGAAATTAACCTTCTCCAGTGCAAATCAACAGTTCTTTGCAATTTATAATCTTAGAGAGTTGATTACAGCACTGAAAAGTTAAGTAAGTTCCCGTGGTCACACAGTTAGCACGTATCTGATACAAGAGAGCCATGATATAACAATTAGAGGGTCTGTTTTAAAGTCTGGAAGACCTGGATTTAAGGCACATAATAAATATTTATTAAATTTTGCAATGAATAGTGCAAAATTTTTAAGTCTTTCTAGAGTTATTTTTATCACTGAAATAAAGCACAAATCCACAAATAAAACATAATATTAAGTGGATTTAAAGATAGATCCAGTAATATGTAAAAGATGTACAGGTATAAAAAAATTTTACTTTGATGGATATTCTTTCTCATTCACTAATTTTTTTTAATCTTGGAAGAAAAAAACATGACTATAACACATGGAACAAAACCAAATATTAACCCATTTCTTTTCTTTCATTTTATTCTTGTTAAAATGGTTTCATGCTGACAGCAATTAAATATGAAGCCTCCACAAGTTATTTTCAACTATGAAACACATTTAAAAAGAAATCTTTTGGCAAAGAGATTCCTATGTCAAAAACTGATTGTCTTATTTTTTATTTCTAAATGTTTTGTATTCAAATATCATGGAAGTTTTGCTGGCTTTATGATTTTATTCAACAAAATATCTCCACAAATGCCACACTCCATATTGGCAGACTCTCCTTTGATCCAGGCCAAATGAGGAGTCCAATTTTTAAATAACAGGCATTATACTTCCAGACAAAACTTAATCTTTTGTCCTCCTCAGATGGACAATGAAGTCCTATTTTGTTTTTTACTGTCAGATACAGATAACTCTGAAGTATCCAATTCATAATTATTTCTGTGAACAAAAACCAAGCAATATCCCTTGTACTTTCTCCTCTACTCATTTTTAAAAAATAATCCTCATATTTCATTATACTTTTGATGTTGATCAAAAGAATAGTTCGATATTAAAAGGATCTGTGATTCAGTCACTGGGAGGTACTCTCTTCTCCAAGAGTAAAATATAACCCCTCTCTGACTTTGAGGGGTGCTGAAGAATTTGTCATCCCACCACCTCAGAATTTAGCTGGATTAATCATTGCATTTGAAGTCTTAGTAATTTTCCCCTCCCAGACCGACAGTTCTGTGATGGTAAATTGGGCAAACTTTTGTCTTAATTCTTACTTAATCCTTAGTCATTGAATGGGTGTTGCCTCAGACAACCTGAGACCTGGGAAAGACCTTAATTTAGAAAGGCCAAAGCCACTGCTGCATCCTGGGCCATTGTCAATGGTCTGGACTTTTGTCTTGCCCCTGGACTTCAATGACTGGAGGAGAGAGTAAGGCTGATGACTGCACAGCTCTGCCTCACTTAAACCCAATTCAGGCAACAGTCAAGACATCACCCTCATGATGTCATTCTCTTTCAGAAGAAGGACAAACAACAACACCAGCTTGGTAGGACGTAAGGGAGCTTGCTGTCTTCTGACACACACAGCCTTCAAGAATACATGCATCTTTAGGGTAAAGGTGAAATGCCAATTCAGCAGTTTGTTGTTTTTTTTTTATAAAAAGGGAACTCTTTATTAAAACAACAAAGAATAAAGATAAAGTAATATTTCTAGATATCCTCTAGCAATAGGATATACACATGACTACTGTGAAAATATGCTTAATATGGATGTGTAAATAGCTATAGCTTATATCAGATTGCATGCCACCTTGGGGAGGGGGAGAAGAGGAAGTGGAGAAAATTTTAAATTCAAAATCTCATGGATCTGAATGTTGAAAACTAAAAATAAATTAATTAATTATAAAAAAGATAGGATATACAATTAGAACAAGAATTTTAGAAATATAAACATATAAGTACAATTTACTACTTTTCTCACTAACTGTTAACTATCCCTCCCCTTACCATTAACCTTTGTAACCCTCTGAATCAAATATCCTAGTCCAGGGGTTCTTAATTTTTTTCACTTCTTGGACCTATTCGGCAGTCTAGTGAAGGCCAAGGACACCTTCTCACAGTAATGTTTTTAAATGCATAAAATAAAATATATAGAATTACAAAGAAAATCTATTATATTGAAATATTTATCAAAATACTGAAAATAAACAACTTCACGGTCTCCAAAATGACTTAATGACAGCTAAAGCTAAACCTATTTTTTCTCCTTAGGTTTGAGTCAAGCTTCACAGAAACCAGGTTAGGGGTCGGCCTCCTAATTGTAATTGTCTTCTCCAAGAAGAGTTTTAGTACTTCGTAGGGGGGCATTATCTATGGTGCAGCCATAGGGGTCCAAGAGTTTCTGAGGAAGCCACTCCCAAAAAGTCTATCTCTCAGGATAGATGATTGGGTACCTATACTCAAGAGAGGAAAAAAAAATTACAAAGTAGAGGATGCAAGCAGGGTCTGAAGGCCCAGGTTTAGACTCACCGAGGCAACACCTATGTTCAAAGCCATCATAACTGCTATGGGTGGGGGATGGTTCCTCTATCCCTTATAGGAAGAAACAGAGGAGAGTTTCTAGGCACTGAAGTCCGTCCAAGAAGAGAGACGGCACCAGCAGGCAGTCATTTCTTTTATGAGCTACTGAGTGGGCTAGTCTTGCTGCCTCAGAAGCCAATCTTCTTTTATGCAATCCCTCCCTCCATTCAGAAGCAGCTGGTAGTGCAGTAAATAAAGTACTGGGCCTTAGAGTCAGGAATACTCGAGTTCAAATTTGTGGGCCCCTGGACAAGTCACTATCATCTGTTTGCCTCAGTTTCCTCTACTGTAAAATGGGGAAAATGGGTTTTTGTAAGGAGAAAACGAGATATTTGTAAAAAAATCTTTAGTACAGTACCTAGTGCTTTGCTGTTCAGCTGTTTAGTTGCATCTGACTCTTTGTGACCCCATGGACCATAGCATGCCAGGCCTTTCTGTTCTCCACTATGTCCCAAGATCTGTCCAAGCAATACTACCTATTGGAGTTTTCTTGGCAAAGATATTTAAGTGACTGCTAGTTCCTTCTCCAGTCTTTTGTCAGAACTCTCCACTACGACCTGTCCATCTTTGGTAACCCTGCAACATAGCTCAGGGCCTTGAGGCCACAAGGTGTGGCCTTATAACTGAGTCCAAGTTTCACAGATCAAATACTTTTATTAAGGGGATTTGTTCTGTGAAGTTTGGATTCAGTCAAAAGGCCACACTTCAGGACCTAGAAAGCCACATGTGGCCCCCAGGCTGCAAGTTCCCCACCTGCTCATAATTTCATTGAGCTATATAAGCCCCTCTGCCATGACAAGGCAATGATCCAGGAGGGGCCTTATACATAATACATGCTATATAAATGTTTATTTCCTTCCCTTCCTCTACTATTATCATGGGGCCAGCTGACTTCTGCATTACCCCAAAGTACCAAATCTTTCAGCCCTAAGCTAGCACATGTGGCCCACCAAAATTGAGACCCTGGCAAAGTCAGAGTAAATGTAGTACCAAAAGGTACCCAGATCCAGGGGTACTCTGGCCAAAGTCTATAGAGGTTGGGTGCTTATACTCACTAAAAGAATAATATAAAATAAGTCTGGAAAGAAAGGTTGGGAGCAGGTTGTGAGGAGATTTAAATGACAAATGTATTTATGAAGTACTCTGCCCAGGGGTATCATAACAGAAGAGCACCAAGTTGGTTGGGGGCAGGGGGCAGGGTCAGGAGCGTTCTCATGAAGGAGTCGGCAGTTGAGCTGAGTCTTTGAGGGCACTCCAGATGACAAGCACTCTGGGTTCTTCCAGATCAAGAAAGGAAGCTATTAACTAAATGAGTTCATATTTGAAGAAGTCAGTGCTCCTAGCTGTTTATTTAGTGGGTGACTAAATTCAAAAGAGCGCTTTCTGATAGGATGCCCTTCTCAGTAATCTGTTTTCTGCAAAATTGCACACTGCAAAAGAATACAATAACATTTATCTTTCTGAGACAGAGATAAATTTGAAGTAGATGCCCAGCCATGGTTGTGAGACTCACTTCTGAATGTTAAAAACAGAAGCAAAAATACATTCGACTTGATTTCTGCTGTGTATATTTTCTAAAATTCTAGACATTTTGGGGCAATTAACAGTATTTACTTTGTTTTTTCACAATTATATATCAAGAAAAATTTTAGCATCCATTTTTACAAGATTTTGAGTTCCAAATTTCTCTCTCTACCTCCTTTCCCCTCTTCTGAAAATGGTAGGCAGTAAAATTCTAGACATTTTGAGTAAGTGAGATCTCCAATTGTCTGATTCAAAAATGAAATATCTGTGTTATTAAAGAAAGGATCTAGAATTAGAGCCAGCAGTTAAATAAGATAGAAGGAAAGAGGGCCTTGATTATTAGTTCCTTTGATCACTTCCAGAAGAGAGACAAACATGACAGAGACAAAGACAGACAGGCAGATACAGAAAGAAAAGACAGACAGAAAGAAATGGAAAGGGAGGGGGGAGGGAGGAAAGGGGGGAGAAGAAGAGAGAGAGAAAGAAACAGAGAGACAGGAAAGAGAAAAGCAAAGAAAAAGAAGGAGGAAGAGAGAGGCAGGAGAGGGGGAGAGAAAGGAAGAGAGAAAGGGAGAAAAGGGGAAAAGGGGGAGAGGAGAAGATGGGAGAGGGAGGAGGGGAGGGGAGAGAGAGACAGAGATAGAGACAGAGAGGGACAGAGATAGAGACAAAGACAGAAAGACACAGAGACAGAGGTGAATAAGTAGCTCATTTACAATTTCAGTATCTCTCAGCATTCAGGGTCTGTTATCAGCAACAATGTTGTTTCATCTTTCATAATTGAAACCACACTCAGAGGCATAATGTAGGTTGGTAAATTCAGAAAATTAGAATACTGGACAGTGACACCTCCATTAACAAACCTCCTGAGAAAGGCACTCTTGTATATGAAAAGAAGCCCTTCTTAAAAGATCAAAATTTGTGGGAAGCCAAATGCTTCTTTTTTGCAGCTGCTCAATAAAAATGCCTCCAGGTGGGGTTCTAGCCCAGTTGAAGGTAAACTGGAATAATCATAAATACACCCGTCTGTGAAATGTCCCTATTCCAGGACCTCCTCTTTCTGGTCTGCCCCCTTTCCCAACCCCTTAATAGCCTCACTCCCTATACTCTATTAAAATTTAGTAAAGTCTGATAACAAGTCATTTACACTTGATGATTAATTGGCCAATGATACTTTAACTGAAACTCATTCTTGCTCAACCATGTATTTGTGTTTTAAGCCTTTTATCTCTAATTGAAGAACCAAAGGTGTTTTCTCTAGTTGAAAGAATTTCAGACATCATCAAACAAGTGAGAAGACTTAGTTAAAGGGTAGAGGCAAATCTTGGGGAGCCTTGAAGTCACAGGAAGCCTACTCAGAAACCTTTTGAATAAACCTGAATTATTCCGTTTAGAAAAACTTGAGGATTGGAAGAGGACATAGTCCCTGGTCCATTCATAGTGCCCGGTGCTAACAAGATGCTTGAAGCTGCTGGTGGGTTACTCCTGAGGTCTACTCATGGGTAAAGAATCTGTTTCCTATTTTCCTATTTCATATAGAATATAAGCTCCTTGAGGACAGACACTATTACATTTATGTTTGGGTTTTTTTTTTCTTCAGCCCTAGCACAGTGCCTGAGACACTGTAAATGATTAATACATGTTCGTTGATTGATTGGCTTCTTCCAGGGTCTTGGACCCTGCTTTACCCCAACTCCCATATTTACCTATTAACATGTCTCCTTCCTCCATGTCTTCCCTCTTTCCTTTTTCCAACTTTCTAATTCCCCCCTATACTTGTTCCCAAGATTTTCTCCCACAGGGGAAAGAACACATATGGGAGTTAGGAAATTTGGGCTCCATTTTTAACTGTCTCACTAAGTAGCCATGTGAACTTGGGAGAATGACTTAACTTCTCTGGCTGTCCTTCACTTTTATCACCTGAAAACTGAGGGGGTTTGAACTAGATTTTATAGATCTCATAAATGAAGAAACTGAGACAGAGAGATGATATGTGACTTACCCATGGTCACACAGCTAGGAAGTGTCAGAGGTCACATTTGAACTCAGATCTTCCCGACTCCAAGTCCACCAAGCTGCCGTAAGTTCAGCATTATATAATTTTGGCAAGTCATTTGTCCTTTCTCAGCCTCAGATTCCTCTTCTGAGAAATGAGGTGTTAGAATGGATAACGTAAAAGGGCCTTTCCTAAAATAAACCTACATGAATCATCGGCATTTCTATATATTACCCAAAAAGCCCAACAGCAAGAGATAGAAAGAGAAATTCCATTTTAAATTGCTGTAGACATTATAAAATACTTAGGAGTCTACCTACAGAAACAAACCCAGGAACTATATGAACACAATTACAAAACACTTTTCACACAAATAAAGTTAGATCTAAATAATTGGAAAAATATCACTTGCTCATGGGTAGGCCAAGCTAATATAATAAAAATGACAATTCTACCTAAGCTAATTTACTTATTCAGTGCCATAACAATCAAATTACCAAAAAATTATTTTATAGAGTTAGAAAAAATAATAACAAGATTCATTTGGAATAACAAAAGGTCCAGAATATCAAGGGAACTTATGAAAAGAAATGCAGGGGAAGGTGGCCTAGCCATTCCAGATCTTAAATTGTATTATAAAGGAGAAATCATCAAAACTGCTTGGTACTGACTAAGAAATAGAGTGGTAGATCAGTGGAATAGGTTAAGTATGCAAGACATAGTAGTTAATGACTATAGTAATTTATTATTTGATAAACCCAAAGACCCCAGCTTCTGGGATAAGAACTCACTCTTTGACAAAAACTGCTGGGAAAACCGGAAAAGACTATGGCAGAAACTAGGCATAGATCAAAACCTCACACAATATACCAAAATAAAGTGAAAATGGGTTCATGATTTAGATATAAAGGCTGATACTGTAAGCAAACTGGGAGAGCAAGGAATAGTTTACCTGTCAGATCTATGAAGAACGGAAGAATTCATGACCAAACAGGAGATAGAGAACACTACAAAAAGCAAAATAGATAATTCTGATTACATTAAATTGAAAAGTTTTTGCACAAAGCCAATGCAACCAAGATTAGAAGGAAAGTAGAAAATTGGGAAAGAATTTTTACAACTAGTCTCTCTGATAAGGGCCTCATTTCTAAAATATATAGAGAATTAAGTCAAATTTATAAGAATACAAGTCATTCCCCAATTGATAAATGGTCAAAGGATATGAAAAGGCAGTTCTCAGATGAAGAAATTAAAGCCATCTATAGTCACATGAAAAAATGCTCTAAATCGCTATTGATTAGGGAAATGCAAATCAAAACAACTCTGAAGTACCACATCACACCTATCAGATTGGCCAACATGGCGAAACAGGAAAATGATCAATGTTGGAGAAGATGTGGGAAAATTAGAACACTAATGCATTGTTGGTGGAGTTGTGAAACGATCTAACCATTTTGGAGAGCAATTTGGAATTATGCCCAAAGGGCTATAAAAATGTGCATACCCTTTGACTCAGCAATAGCACTTCTAGGGCTATATCCCAGAGAGACCATAAAAATGAGAAAAGGACCCACATGTTCAAAAATATTTATAGCAGCTCTTTTTGTGGTGGCAAAGAATTGGAAATTGAGAGGATGCCCATCAATTGGGGAATGACTGAACAAGTTGTGGTATATGAATGTAATGGAATACTGTTGTGCTATAAGAAATGATGAACAGGCTGACTTCAGAAAAACCTGGAAAGACTTGTATGGTCTGATGCTGAGTGAAGTGAGCAGAACCAGGAGAATGTTGTACACAGTAACAGTCATGTTGCGTGATGACTGACATTGATAGACTTTACCCTTCTCAGCAATATAAGGATCTAAGACATCTCCAAAGGCCTCATGATGGAAAATGCTATCCACAAAGAAGAAAGAAGTATGGAGTTTGAGTGCAGATTGAAGCATATTATTTGCTATTTTTTTCTTCTGTTGTGTTTTGTTTCCTCTTTCTGGTGGTTCCTCCTATTGGTTCTAATTCTTACTTACAACATCACTAAAGTGAAAATATGTTTAATAGGAATGTATATGTATAGCCTATACAGATTACATGCTGTCTTGGGGAGGGAGGTGAGGAGGAAAGGGGAGAAAAATTTAAAACTCAAAAGCTTATGGAAGTAATTGTTGATAATTCAAAATAAGTTAATTTAAAAAGGGGTCTTTCCTGTTCTAAATCTCTGTGATTCTATGAATTATCCAAGATAATTAGTTTTTGGAAAGTTGGACAAATAGTGTTAGAAAGGTGCCAGATTGCAGAAAGTGACATTTATCATATTACTCCCCTCCACTGACTTTACTGAGGCAATGGCTAGAATGTCCTCTGCTTACTGAATTTCCACCTCTTTTTTTAAAGTCCCATTCAAATGTCACTTCCCCCAGGCTGCCTTCTCTGATGTCCTCACATTGTTTAATATCTCTTTAATACAATTTTATTATTATAATAATATGTGTTAGAATTACCTATTGCTGTGTCTTATCCCCTATTATGCTAAACTCCAAGGTCTGGGACTGAATTCTAGCTACACTTTGTGCTCCCCTCCCAGAACAATGCCCTGTACGCAGGAAATGCTTAATAATTATTTGTTGTGTTGTATGCCTCTAAAAAATGCTACCGTGATGCCTCATTAAGGAATGGAAGTGACCTGGAGAAATGAATAGTCAGGTGGCATAATGGATAAATTGTTGGACTGAAAAGTTAGGAAGACCTGGGTTTTAATCCTTCAGACATTTAATAGCTGTGTGACCCTGTAAACCTCTGACTTTCTTAAGCCTTAATTTTTCCAGTTGTAAAATGAGGGAATTGGATTAGCAGACTTCTGAGTTCCCTTATAGCTCGTCTCAGATGACACTGGGTTTTCAAAGGTTACCAACCATATATTCAGAAAGGTTGCAAGTGTGGGTCTAATAACAGCCCATGTTATCTGAGGATCAGCCTGGTTATTTTGGAGGAGCTCATCATCAAGCTGAAATACAGAGTAATGAATTTTTCAGGCTCCATGATTCTTCAAAGCCATCTTCTAATTCCCAAAGGGGGTGTATTCAACCCCATCCCCACTGGTCAGCTTTCCCATTTCTACTTCTTTGAGTTCTTTTCCATCCTTCAAATACACACTCCATCCATTCCAGATAGCAGGAGCTACTGAATCCCACCAGTCAGTTCATTTGAGAAAGATTCAGATTGGTGTCACCTTAATACCCTTCAAGAAAGAGGAGGCAATGCTGTTTCCCTGCCCATCTATAAGGGAGCTGCAGCAGAATATCTCAGCAATGCCTAGTATGGAAGATAGCCCCCAACTGCCACTTTGGCAGTATCTGGGGATCTGGGGAATAGAGCAGGAGTAAAAGACATTAAATGGTGTTTGAGGTATCAAGGGAGGGGTCCAGGTAGAAAACATTCTGAGAGCATCTTACCACGGGTCTAAGCTAAGCATGCTAGATGCATTGTTAATGTGCTGTAATGAAGAATCTTAGATGTCATGTGTGGCCTATTTTTATCCCACCACACAGTAAGCTGTATGGTGCTGATTAGGCCTAGTGAGTTCTAAGCTCTGGGCCCTGATTGCCAGTCTACTCTATCACTGCTAGAGACAGGGTACAATAACCTCATTAACAAATATATATATTGAGTCTCATCTGTGCTAGATACAGTGGAAATATACAAAGAAATAAAAAGGCATGGAATTTACCCTGCTCTAGAAAAGCTTAATCACAAGTGGTGACTAATTCTACAATATAGGACCAACAGTTCCCAACCAATGGGTTGTCCTCCAAAATTTCTTAAATAAGTTGTTTGGAATTTGAAATTAATTTTCCCATAGAGATAATATTACAAATAGAGGTTAGAATTCCCAGGCCAGCCCAAAGAAGTCTATTGTTAAACCTATAATGTACCTGAACATCATGTAACAATACTTCTATGAGATTATTTGAGATTTTTAGAATATGGAATATTAACCTTGTTAAAGAGAAGATTCAGGGGAATCGTGACTAAAACTATTCACACATTTGAAGGACTAACGTGGAAATACCTGGAAGGCAGAACTAGAGCCAGCAGATGGAAGGTTCCCCAAGGCAGATTTTGACTCACCACCAGGTAAAACTTCCTAACAATTAAACCAATATACTAGACTAGATTAAATGAGACTAGAATAAGCCTCCTCTAAGAGGAAGTGAGTTCTCTGTTAGAGGCCCAATGGCCACCTGTCAGGCATATTATACAAATGATTCACACTTCATATAGGAATTTGACCTAGATGATCTCCAAGGTAGAGGAAAGAGCACTAAATTCAATGTTAGGAGACCTGAGTATAAATTCTGACTTTTCTATCGTGTGACTTTAGACGATTCATTTAACCTCCCAAGACATCAACTGTAAAATGAAGGGCTTGGGATTAAAGGATCTCTAAAGGTCCTTCTAACTATAGAGCCTATGATCCCTATTCTCATTTGGAGATTCTGAGATTATCCAAGATTTCACCTGAACCTTGCAGTGGAGGAGACTCTCACCCACCACCCTCCACCTGTTGGCCGTAGATCAGAAATTCCCTAAATTGAAATAGGAAATGAAGGCTGGTGGAGAGGGGGTGAAGTAGAAGGGAAATAGACAGCCGGGAGAAGGTCCTCCAGAAGGCAAGAATGGAATGAAGGGTGGTGGTGGGCTTTGGACCATGTGCTAATGTAAATTCCTGGTGGCACTTTTCAGTCTGGGTTGGACCCTGATCGTCCCCCTCCCGCTTTTCTATGGGCCTGAGTGATTATCCTGCCTGCGGTAACCCAAGTTCTAAAGTTCCTTGGTATAAGATTCTCTCTTCATTGGTGGAGGTCAATTCACCACACCTGTGTGAGAAGCGGATCAGGTTGGCAAGAGTGGGAAAGAGGTGAGCTCTTCTCTCTTTTGACTTTCTCTGAGATTTTTCAGTGAGAGCAGAAGAAAACTCCAATTTCATCAGTCTCTTGACTTTCTTAAAGTCTCTTTGAGTATCTTAGAGCTCTGTAGTTGCTTTGGGTGCTTCTGGCTTCCAGCTTCAAGTGAGAAGATGGCTGATGCCAGTCTCATTTCAGGCTCCTGAAGGGAAAATAAGGCTCTGGGAAGAACTCAACATGAGAGGAGCCAGCAGTCTCCATCATGCCCCTATACCCAGCTTGCTACACTAGAAGATTTTTTCTTAGATGAGATATGGGACTCTTTCTCTTGATTGAGATGAGTTAACTCACTCCCAATAGGAGAACTCCTTCACTTTGTATTTTATGGTGTATCATCTACCCTATATACTTTCTCTGATTTCTGCTTTGCTATCAAATTGGACAAATGGGTTACTTTGCTACTTCCTACATTCATTGTGGAGCTGGTATTTAGTGAGAAGGGAGTCAAGCCTTGGATATAAAGTTTGGGTCCTCCTTTCCCCATTAATGACTAGCAATCAGAGGTTTAGCTTCAACCCAAAAAATATACCCCCAGACTAAGAGTATATAAGGGAGCAGACAGATGTAATTCTAATTCAGTACCCCCTTACTCTGAGGAGAGCAGAGTGGCCAAGCTTCTGGTCCCCCTCCTGCTTCTCCTCCTGGCAGGAATTATAGTGTCCCTTGGAGAAGAGGATTGGGGAAGTAGAGGCTAGAGATGTCTCTTCTGCTTCCCTTTGACCTACACGACAGTCCCATCCTACACTGAATACAAAGAATGACAGAATTTTAGAACTGGAAGGGACCTGAGCAGCCTTCTAGTGCAACCCATATGTGAAAGAGCCCCCACCTTAATATTCCTGCCAAGTGGTTGTCCAGCCTTTGATTAAAGACCTTCATGGCGGCAGAACCAACCACCTCTCTGGACAAGCCATTCCACTTGCAGAAAGTTCCATTTTTAGGAAATTTTTCCTGACATCAAAAACCTAATTTGGCCTCTTTGTTAATTTCTACCTCTTCCTCCTGATTCTACCCTCTAGGACAAACAGAACAAATCAACTTCCTCCTTCATATCAGAATACCTGAACACAACTATTATGTCTCCCCAAATTTTCTTTTCTCCAGGCTAAACACATCCAGTTCCTTTAATGGAATCTCATATATTACAGACTCAAGATCTGTCACTGCCTCAGTTGCCTTCATCTGGACACTTTCCAGCTTATCCACGTTCTTCTTAGATTGGGTCATCCAGAACGGCATACAAGGAGAGCAGAGTGCAGTGGAATTATCACTTACTACTCCTGGAAGCTTTGCCCTTCCTGACGCAGCCCAAATCACACTAGTTCTTTTGGCTGCCACATCACACTGCTGGCTCATATTGAGTTTACAATCTACTAAAACCCCAGATCTTTCTTAGAACAGTCAAGTCAGTCAACAAGCATTTGTGAAGCATTTGCCTTGTGCCAAGCACTGGGCTAAGCAGCGGGAATACAAATGCAAGCAAAAAGACAGACAATTCCTGCCCTCAAGGAGGAACCTACATTCTAATTTGTTATTATTGGATCGTTTCAGTTGTGTCTGATCCTTGTGACCCCATTTGGGGTTTTCTTGGCAAAGATACTGGAGTGGTTTGCCATTTCCTTCTCGGCTCATTTTACAGATGAAGAAAGTGAAGTAAACTGGATTAAGTGACTTGCCCAGGGTCACACAGCTAGTAAGTGTCTGAGGTCAGATTTGAACTCAGGAATATGTCTGCCAGACTCCAGACTTGGCACTCTAACCATTGCGCCACCTAGATGCCCTTACATTCTAAAGGGAGAAAGATAACACATAAAAGGAAGCTGAAAGGGAGGGGAGAGAAGGAGACAAAAGTACCCAGCATAGGAGCATGGTAAAGAAAGTCCAGAAGGCAGCCTGGTGTGGAATGATACATGGTTGGCCTGGGTGCTGTTCTCAATAGCGATTCTGGAAGGAGCCATCAGGTCAAAGGGAGAGGCTGCAGGGGCAGATGATACTTTTAATATATGAATTCCAGGGCTGGAGTGAGCTCCCAGGATGAAGAGATTTCTGGGGCAAAGCTGTGTGTCCGTGTCTGCCCTGTATTACTAAATTTGTAGAGTTATTTGGCACCCAAGTGCGAGAGCTTACATTCATCCTCACTGAATTTCATCTTCCCAGATTCAGCCCAATGTTCAAGCTCAGAGTTCTTACTTAGGGGTCCATGGACCAAGGGTGGGAGAGAGGGAGAGAGAGAGAAAGAGAGAGAGAGACAGAGAGGAACAGAGAGAGAGAGGAAAAGAGACAGAGAGAGAGAAAGAGAGGGAGACAGAGACAGAGACAGAGAAACAGAGAGACAGAGAGACAGAAACAGAGACAGAGAGACCGAGACACAGCATAGTGGAGTTAGGGAACTTCAATTATCCAGACAGCTGCTACAGCACTCTCTCTCTCTCTCTCTTTCTTCTCTCTCTTCTCTTTCTCTCTGTCTCTCTTTCTCTGTCTCTTCTCTGTCTCTGTCTCTACCTCTCTGTCTGTCTCTCTCTCTTTCTGCCTTCATTCAAATATTCTCTATCATGCTTCCTTACCCAGTTCTGGATTTCTTGAAATGAACACACCTTCTTTATACACTACCCATCTCCTCACCTTTAAGCTGTAATGTTTCTTTTGAATAAATTATACTCATTCAGATCCATAATCCAACCACTAGTTTTATCCCACCAACTCTCAGTGGAATCTTTGAGATCAAATGTGCCTCCTTGCATTGTGACCTCTAGATGGTTTTCTTTGTTTTCTAAACTTTGGATGTTTGCTTATGGACACTTGAGGCTGTAAGTTTTACTATTGATTCCTTTCTTGGGTTTTGTATCCGATGTATTACTGGGTACCTCGGCTGCTAGTCTTCTTCCTTCTTTGAAGTTGTTCCCTGTAGAATTTAACTTCGGACATGCACAGTCTTTTCCTTCTTATTCCATCTTTTTTGAGCTTACAGCCCTTTGATTAGATTTCTAACACACCTAGCAAATACATTCTTGCTAGCCTTTATTAGGTGTATTCCATCTCTGGCAAAGAATCTGTCAACCCTATATAAGCCATGATCCAGAAATCCAAATCCCATGCTAGGCCACCATCTTCTGATCCAGCTTTTCATTTCCTGAATTATTTTTTCTTTTCTGAATCCCTTACTTTCAATAGAAAACAGTGAGATAAATACAACCTGTGCCCCTACCAATCATTGGTAACATTTGTCAGTTTCCTCCTGGTAGTGTAATTTATGTTCACAGGAATCACCAAAGTGGGTAGTTGTCATCGATTTTGATAAGTGTTGAGAGGTTCTCTATTATGTCTTAGACACCTGCCCCAGAAAGACAACAAACCTATCTACTGTTACCAGGTTGACAAATAACAACTCCTAAGCAGAAAATAGTCAACTACCGCTACTCCTCTCTTCTCTCTTTGCCCCTTACTGGATGATCTCTCACCTGGTGGCTTTAATCCATTCAAAAAACTTATTAATAATTAATTCATATTATTAATGTAATACTTAATATTAGTGTAGAGCAATGCTCTAGGCACTAATACAGATTAAAACCCCCTCTATGACTTAGCAAGCAATCATCAAGAATTCGCTGAAAAATTCACCACTCTGGACCAAACTGCTGATAGATTTATCCAAATTTAGCTAGGTCAGAGATATAATACATCACTGGGTCCATATCTGAAGCCTTTCCAGATGCTAGAACTTGCACTTCACCGGTCTTTGAAAATCCAGGATTACCATACATGATGAGGTATTGCAAAAGAGGGTTAACAGCTTATTTGAATTAGTTATGTTGGAACTATTATAACAGCATGCACTGTCTACTCATCTTTATCATTTCTTCCAATTTAGTTGATCCTATCCATATGTAGTAAATAATTTAATTATCTACAAGCAATTGACTCAAGAATGAGTCCCATGCCCATAAACAGTTATTTTCTCTCCTTTAGACTAGAGTCAATTTCACTTTTTGGATGAAGTTGGCAAATGTTTGCCATACTCAGGCATCCTCCAACTCTAAGAAAGCATTTATAACTTAAGGGCAGCTAGGTAGCACAGAAGATAGAGCACTAGGCCTAGAATCAGGAACCCACAACTTCAAATCCAGTCTCATACACTTACTAGCTGTGTGACTTACTAAAAAAAATAACAAAACTTTTTTTAAAAATAAAGCATTTATAATTTACAAGTATAAACCATCAACAATCTGGGTCATCTACAAGTGTTTGGCTCTTAATCTTTTGTGACTTGTGCGTATTTTTTATTGTCTTGCTCACTGACTTGGAAGCAGCAAAGTATAGTGGAAAGAAAGCTAGCTCAAAATCTTTCTTGGGTACCTGGTAGCTGTGTGACCCTGGGCATTTATCTCTCTTGGTAGTTCTATCATCTGTAAAATGAGGATATTAGTGCCAGAATGAGGATCAAAGGAGATAATGGGGGGCAGCTAGGTGGTGCAGCAGAAAGAGCACTGGCCCTAAAGTCAGGAAGACCTGAGTTCAAATTTGGCCTCAGATCAAACACTTGACACTTATTAGCTGTGTGATCCTGGGCAAGTCACTTAACACCTATTGCCTCAAAAAACAAACAAATGGGGGCGGAGCCAAGATGGCAGAGGGAAAGCAGTGACTTGCTTGAGCTCTCCCTCAAACCCCTCCAAATACCTATAAAAAATGGCTCTAAACAAATTCTAAAGCAGCAGAACCCACAAAAAAAAAAAAAACAGAGTAAAACAAATTTCCAGCCCAAGACAACCTGGATGGCTGATCAGAAAGGTATATTGTGCCAGGCAGGGAGAAGAGCGCAGTTTGGTGTGGGCACGCAGGCCTCAGCAGCCCTGAAGCAGGCCTCAGAGGACTGAATCGCAGGCAGCTGTGGTGGTTTCCAGACTTCTCAACCCACCAATGCCAAAGACAACTTAGAAGGTCAGTGGGAAAAGTCTGTGAATGCGGTGAGAGAAGAAGCTAGGTCTCAGCCGCCCCCAGGGCAGTGGCTGTTTCCTGAGCTTCCAGCCCACAGACTGAGGGGGAATCAAGTGGCTGATCAGAGGGGGATTGCAAGGATCTCTTTGCCAGTGTTGAGGCAGAAATCTCTTGCTTTGCCAGTGCTTGGATCTGGGTCACAGTTCTGAGGGCCAGTCCTGGGGTAAGGACAAGTGCTGGTGTGGTGGAGCTTGTTGTGGCAGTGGAGAGGAAAAACCTCGCCCCTTATCATACCACCTTGGAAGAACTGAAAATTTTCAGGTCCCTAGAAGTATCTCTGAAAACAGCTACATAAAACCCCTGAAACTTGGGACAGAACATTCTCCACATTGGAAGCAGGCTCTTACCTTAACAAAGAGTTTAAAACTCAAGTAATTGGTTGGGATCATGAGCAAGCAGCGCAAAAAGAATCAGACTATATTATCTTACTTTGGTGACAAAGGAGATCAAAACATACAACCAGAAGAAGAAAACAAAGTCAAAGCTCCTACATCCAAAGCCTCCAAGAAAAATATGAATCAGTCCCAGGCCTTGGAAGAGCTCAAAAGGGATTTTGAGAAGCAAGTAAGAGAAGTAGAGGAAAAACTGAGAGTGATGCAAGAAAATCATGAAAAGCAAATTAACAGCTTGCTAAAGGAGACCCAAAAAAATACTGAAGAAAATAGCACCTTAAAAAATAGCCTAACCCAAATGGCAAAAGAGGTCCAAAAAGGCAATGAGGAGAAGAATGCCCTAAAAAGCAAAATTGGCCAAATGGAAAAGGAAGTCCAAAAGATTACTGAAGAAAATACTTCCTTAAAAATTAGAATAGAACAACTGGAAGCTAGTGTCTTTATGAGAAATCAAGGCACTGTAAAACAAATCCAAAAGAATGAAATATTAGAAAACAATGTGAAATACCTCATTGGAAAAACAACTGACCTGGAAAATAGATCCAGGAGAGAGAATTTAAAAAATATTGGACTATCTGAAAGCCATGATCAAAAAAAGAGCCTAGACATCATCTTTCAAGAAATGATCAAGGAAAACTGCCCTGATATTTTAGAACCAGAGGGCAAAATAGAAATTGAAAGAATCTACCAATCTACTCCTGAAAGAGATCCCCAAAGGAAAACTCCTAGGAATATTGTAGCCAAATTCCAGAGTTTCCAGGTCAAGGAGAAAACATTACAAGCAGCCAGAATGAAACAATTCAAGTATTGTGGAAACACAATCAGGATAACACAAGATTTAGCTGCTTCTACATTAAGGGACTGCAGGGCATGGAATATAATATTCCAGAGGGCAAAGGAGATAGGATTACAGCCAAGAATCACCTACCCAGCAAAACTGAGTATAATTCTTCAGGGCAAAAAAATGGTCATTCAGCAAAATAGAGGACTTTCAAGTATTCTTGATGAAAAGACCAGAGCTGAATAGAAAATCTGACTTTCCAATACAAGACTCAAGTGGAACATGAAGAGGTAAACAGGAAAGAGATATCATGAGACTTATTAAGGTTGAACTGTTTACATTCCTGCATGGAAAGATGATATTTGTAACTCGTAAGACCTTTGTCAGTACTAGGGTAGTTGGAGGAAAAAAATTATACGTATGTGTATATAGATGGATAGATAGATAGATAGATAGATAGATAGATAGATAGATAGATAGATAGATAGATGGGTGAGTTGAAGATAAAGGGGTCATATCTGGAGAATAAAATTAAGGGGTGAGAGAGGATTATACTAGAAGAAGGAGAAAGGGAGAGGTAGAATGGGGTAAATTATCTCACAAAAAAAAACAGAAAAGAAAACACTCTTACAGTGGAGGGGAAATGGGAGAAAGTGAGAGGGAATGAGTGAATCTTATTCTCATAGGATTTGACTTAAGGAGGGAATAACATACACACTCAACTGGGTATGGAAATCTGTCTTACCCTACAGGAAAATAGGAGGGGAAGGGGACAAGAGAGTAGGGGGACGATAGAGAGGAGGGCAGATTGGGAAAAGGGGTAATCAGAAGCAAATACTTATGAGGAGGGACAGGGTCAAAAGAAAGACTAGAATAAATGGGGGAGGTGGGATAGGATTAAGGGAAATAGAGTTAGTTTTTCACAGCATGTCTACTATGCAAGTGTTTTGCATAACTGCACATGTATAGCCTATATTTAGTTGCTTGCCTTATCAATGAGGGTGGGTGGGGAGGGAGGAAGGGAGAAAATTTGAAACCCAAAGTTTTAAAAACACATGTTTTTAAAAAAATCTTTTCACATGCAACTGGGAAATAAAAAATACAGGAAATGGGTTACAGAAATCTATCCTGCCCTATAGGAAAATAGAAGGGGAAGGGGATAAGAGAAGGGGGAAGAAATAGAAAGGAAGGCAGACTAGGGGAAGGGGTATTCAGAATGCATGCCATCTTGGGGTGGGGGGAGGGGTGAGATGGGGTGAAAATTTGGAACTCAAAATCTTGTGGAAGTAAATGTTGAAAACTAAAAATAAATAAATTTATTAATAAAAAAATAAAGATCAATCTGGTAATGCAAAAAAAAAACAAACAAAGCAGGTAATGTATATAAAGCACTTTGCAAATTTCAAATCTTGATATGCCAGATATTTTTATTTTTCACTGAAACATTGGAATTTCGTTGACAGTTTAATGGCTTATGGGAATAATGGAACAAAATGTTTTAACACACAACTTGGGGCCATACCAATGATTATTTCAAAAGCTACATCAAATTCTGCAGACAGGCTTGGCAAGAGATAGGGCCAACAGTATGAGTAGACTGCTAGGTAGAGTTCAGGAGGAGAAATAAGGAGTTCCTTCCTCACTGGAAATCTTAGAAGTTCAACAGCATTATAGGCTAAATGCAAATGTGGATTCTTTTATTTTTTTTATTTAGAATATGATTTATTTTTTATTCTGAACCTAAAAAGAACATTTTCATATATATATATATATATATGTACACATATATATATATAGCACAACACCAATGAAACCACGCATTTCCATGAAGCTGCTTTTTTAAAATAGATATGATTAATTCAGTCATTTTCAAAACTGCCCTTTTTACCGAAGCTTCCCTTTGAACTTTTTTGTTTTCTTCCATGTTTTAAAAAATGCTTCAGTGCCAACTCTTTTTTTCCATCATTATTGCTAACCCTTCCTTCCAATATGAAACAGAGTGAGGGAAACAAACAAACCTTGAAACAAATAAGATCAGTTAAGGAAAACAAGTCCATGTCACAAAATGCACACGTCTTCCTGCACCTTGACTCCATCACCTCTTTGTTGGAAAGATGCTTCCTCTTGAGATGTGGCTAGTCATTCCAGAGTTCATAAGTCTTTCAAAGTTTTATCTCCTTACAGTGTTGTTATCCTTGTATTAATTTTTTTCACTCTGCATCAGTTCATATTGTCCAGTATTCTCTGAAATTATCTCTCACCATCTCTTATAGTATAATAATAATATTCCTATACCACAATTTGTTCAGTCATTTTCTGATATGTACTCCCTTTATATTCCAGTTGGTTTTGGTTTCCTTTCTCTCCTCCTCTTTCTCTCTTTTAATCTCCCTTTCAGGATCAGAGAGTTTATTTTGCTTGCAGAACAAAAATTTTCCGTCTTGGGCATTATCTTATTGCCAATTTCCCCCCCTATTCAGTTTGATCTATTTGTATACCAAATTCTTTCTCTGTATGCATGTTCAACGCTCCTTTGTCCAATTCAAATAAAAAATTCATCTTATGCCTGCTCCCACCCCTTCTTCCACGTTTGTATACTCTTTCTCACATCCCAATAATTATGAAAAGTAGCAAGTTCCACCACATTCTTCCTCCTTTCTATGCAAGTATAATTCTACCCTCTCTTATCTTCACCCTCTTAAAACCCTTAGAAAAGAACCAACTTCACCCCTAGAACCTCTGTTTTCCTTGTTCAACTTCTTCAATACCTGATGAAAATATTGAGATATTTGTTTCTTCTTTCTCATTAGAATATTAGCACTAAAACATTATAAAGTCCATTCCCATTGCTCAAATAAATTTACCTTTCCAGTTTTCTCTTATGTTTGTATTTAAAAGTCCCTAATAGCAAAGTTGGGCACTTAAATGGCACAATGGATAGAGTGCCAGCTCTGGAGTCAGGAAGACCTGAGTTCAAATCTGATATCAGACACTTACTAGCTGTGTGACCCTGGGCAAGTCACTTAACCTTTTTTGCCTCAGTTTTCTCATCTATAAAATGAGAAGGGCACAAAGAAGTACTCTCTAGGACCAGTTTTCTAGCTGATGAAATCACAGTGCCTTCTTATATTGTAGCTGTTATTGTAAGATATACCCAAATCCCTCAGTTTAAAGATCAAAATATTTATTTAGAGTAGGAAGGGACCTTAGAAGTCACTGTATAAATAAAAGTTTTAGCTCCCAAACCTTGTTTTAAGTCAATGACTCAGATAATAGCCAAGTCCGGTTGTTTTTTCTCTCTCCCTCTTTCCTTTTTTTATTTTTTTGTCTCCCTATCTCACCCTGGCTGGAATTGCAGCAGCCTTACTCACAGGCTTGATCCCACTACTGATCAAAACAGTTTTGCCATGCCATTTCCAATCTGTACCAGCTTGACCCTCTTTATGCAGTCCAATGTACTTCCTTCCCCACTCCTAGGGGGCTCATCTTATTGATGTCAGACTTGTTAGTGTGGACACCTGATTGATTTAGCCCAAAGTAGCTTAGAACCCTCAAGCTTAAGAGATTCCCTGGCTTCAGTCTTCCCAGGAACAGGGATTACAGGAGCATTCCAAGACACCCAATCAGAGTCCAGTTTCAAACCTGTTCCTTGGAGTCTCAACCTGATGCTCTAACAGCTTGCACTAGTCATCCCTGTGTATATGACAAGATTAAAACTGCTTATTTGGCGTTTTGAATAATCTAGGGCATCCAAGACACGATACCTTGGGTTTAAGGGGATATGAAGCAATAATCCAAATTCTACAGAAATATATCTACTTTTTTCAAGGAAAAAAAAAGTTAAGATCAAAGTCAACTAACAGGAAACCAATACAGAGAATCTGCTCAGATGGTGAATGCAGCCCAGTGATTACTTAATATGGTGTGTGAAAATGAGGCCAAATTTGTATCATTGCATGTTAAATCAAGACTCAGACATGTTTTACCACACCAGTCAGCATTGTTCATTACACAGATAAGTTATGGCATAGTGCTTCTTACTGCATTTGAATATGAATTATTCAAACTTACAAGTTAAGCAATTTTTTGGGGAAGTTAAAAGTACCATGATATCTACTATGCTTTTCAACATCAGGTTTGTTTGTTTTTTTAAGTACAATATAAGCTGGTTTCCCAAAAAAAAAGCACATTTAAAAATTGAAGTAACTGAAGAATGGTTTGAGATAATCACTTTTTAAAAATTATTTTATTTTTAATTTATGGAATAAAACAAGCATTTCCATAGCATAGTATAATTTTTTAAAAAGATGATTGCACATGAAATTGCAAATCTGTGTACAACTTGCTATTCCTTTTAAATATACAAAAAAATTAGCTTGTAAATTATTTTTCCCTCTCCCCCTCCCCCAGAGATTGCCACTACTAGACACAAATAGGTAATATATATATATGTATATATGTATGTATGTATATATATAAAATGTAAAATTATTCTATTCATACTTCTACTTATCAGTTCTTTCTCTGGATGCAGATAACTTGTTTCTTCATATATATCTTATAGTTAATTTGGGTATTTATAACAGTCAAAATAACTTATTCATTCCAAGCTGTTCTTAAAACAACATTGTTGTTACTGTATACAATGTTCTCTTGGTTCTGCACATTTCACTCTTTGTTATTTTGTGCAAGTGTTCCATGTTTTTCTAAAATCAGTGAGCTCATCATTTCTTATAACACAGTAGTATTCCAACACAATCATATATCACAACTTGTTCAGTCATTCCCCAATTGATGAGCATCCCTGCAATTTCCAGTTCTTTGCCACCACAAAGAGCTGCCATAAACAATTTAGAACATATAGGTTCTTTTTCTTTTTCCCTAATCTTTGAAAATAGAGTAAGTATACCTAGCAATATTGCTGGGTCAAAGGATATAGATAATTTAATAACTCTATGGGCAAAATTCCAGATTGCTCTCCAAAATGGTTGGATCAGTTCACAATTCCACCCACAATGAATGTGTCCCAATTTTTTCACATCCCCTACAACATTTTGTGTTTTTCCCTTCAATCATTTTAGCCAATCTGGTAGGTGTAAAATGATATCTAAAGGTTGTTTTAATTTGCATTTCTCTAATCAATAATGATTTAGAGCATTTTTTCATATGACTATATGTTGTTTTGATTTCTTCATTGGAATTTAGATAATCTTTCAAAATTTTCAACAATTACATTCCAATTTGGGGCAGCTAGGTGGCACAGTAGATAGAGTGAAGTCAAGGAAGACTCATTTTCCTGAGTTCTAATCTGGCCTCAGGCATTTAGCAGCTATGTGGCCCAGGGCCACATCATGTAACTGTTTGCCTCAGTTTCCTCATCTGTAAAATGAGCTGGAGAAGGAAATGGCAAACCATTCCAGTACATTTACCAAGAAGACCTCAAACGGGGTCACAGAAAGTTAGACTCCACTGAAACAACTAAACAACAAAAAATATTTCAATTTAATTTTCTTCAATGTTTTTATTGGCCGTATTTTTTTAAAGGAAAGGAATAAGAATTTATATAGCACCTACAATGTGTTGTGCTAAGTGTTTTACATTAAGAGCTAAATGTTATTACATTATGGTGTTTTATATTATCTTACTCCATCCTCACAAAAACCCTTAGAGATAGGTGCTATTATTATCCCCATTTTATAGTTGAGAAAACGAAAGCATCAAGAGGTTAAGTGACTTGCTCAGGGACACAAAGCTAGGAAGTGTCTGAGGCTAATTTGAACTCAGGTCTTCCCGACTCCAGGCCCAGCTCTTTAACCACTCCACCAATATTACTAATAGTAAGCTGCCTCACTATTATTAATCCCAACTCCTTCTGGTATTCCCCCTTCATGGCCAACTAAAAAACTAAAGAAATTTCCTAAAAAAAAAAATCTTTGTAATAAATATGTACAGTCAAGCAAGCAAAACAAATCTATACATCTGGGTCAAAAAAATGTATCTCTCTTTGTACCTTGTGTCCATCACCTCTCTGTCATGAGGTGGGTAATATGTTTCATCAAAGGTCTTCTGGAAAGAGACACAGTCATTGTACTGGTCAGAGTTCTTTCAAGGTTATTTTCCCTTCATAGTGTTGTTGACTTTGAATAATTTGTTCTCATGATTCTGCTACCTTCACACTTCATACCACCCCAGATCCTCTGAAATCGTCTTTCATCAATTACAACAAAATAACATTCCAAAATCTGATCCCTTTTTACCTTTCCAGCCTTCTTACACCTTCCTCCCCTGCACATGCTCTGTGAGTTAGTGACACTTGTCCTCCATGTTGTTCATTACAAATGACATTCCCATATCTCAACTCAGAATTTTCAGTGTCTGCGCCGTGCCTGCAATGCTCACTCTCTCTCATCTCCACCTCCTAACTTCCCTAACTTCCTCTAAGTTCCAGTTCAAATCTCACCTTCTGCCAAATTTTCTAAACCTTTTCTAAATCTCCTTAATTTTAGTGCCTTCCCTTTGAGATTACCCTCAATTTTTCTTGTATCATTTGTACATAGTTGTTTGCATGTTTTTCTCCCTCATTAGACTGTGGGCTTCTTGAGAGAAGGGATTTTTTTTTCCTTTTTTTCCTTTCTTTGTATCCTCAGCACTCTGTACAGTGCTTGACACACAGTATATACTTAAATGCTAGTTGACTGACAATTTGTTCAGCCATTTCCCCAACTGTCTCAGAGACAACCTGAGACACTCACCTTTTGTTGTTCACTCATGTCTGATGCTTTATGACCCCACGGACAGCATGGGGTTTTCTTGGCAAAGATACTGGAGTGGTTCGCCATTTCCTTCTCCAGTGGATTAAGGGAAACAGAGGTTAAGTGACTTGCCCAGGGTCACACAGCTAATGTGTGAGGTCGCATTTGAACTCAGGTCTTCCTAACTCCAGAACCAAGGTTCAATCCACTGGTCCACTTAGGAACTATAGAATTTAGTCATTTTCTTTTCTTCCCTTTTTAAAAATTAGTTTATTTTGATTTATCAACAATCACTTCCATAAGCTTTTGAATTTAAAATTTTTCTTCACCCTCCCCAAGACAGTGCACAATCTGATATAGGTTATACATATATATCCCTATTAAACATATTTTCAGATTAGTGATGTTGTAAGGAAGAATTAGAACCAATAGGAGGAACCATCAGAAAGAGGAAACAAAACAAAACAGAAGAGAAAAAAACAGCAAATAGTATGCTTTGATCTGCATTCAAACTCCATAGTTCTTTGGCTATGGATAGCATTTTCCATCATGAGGCCTTTGGAGATGTCTTAGATCCTTGCATTGCTGAGAAGGGGTAAGTCTATCAACCTTAGTCATCACACAACGTGGCTGTTACTGTGTACGAAGTTCTCCTTCTGCTAACTTCACTCAGCATCAGTCCATACGAGTCTTTCTAGGTTTTTCTGAAGTCTGCCTGCTCATCATTTCTTATAGTACAATAGTATTCCATTACATTCATATACCACAACTTGTTCAGCCACTCCCCAATTGATGGGCATCCCCTCAATTTCCAATTCTTTGCCACCACAAAAAGAGCTGCTATAAATATTTTTGTACATGTGGGTCCTCTTCCCATTTGTATGATCCCTTTGGGATACAGCCCTAGATGTGCTATTGTTGGGGCAAAGGTTTTCTTCCCTTTTTAAAAATTTTCTTTTATTTTTTTTCATTTTTTATTTTTCTTTTTTTAATTTCTTTAATTCCCTCTTCAGAATCAGGTCTTTGTTTTTGCTTGTTCTCCCCTCAATATCAATCCTCCTATCCTTTTTCCTGTTGAGCTTGAAATATTTCTACACTGAATTTTGTGTCCCTGTCTGTCCAACCCTAACACTATCCATATCAGATCAGTGAGGTTCACTTGATACTACTCGAAAATATTAATGTGCATATCCTTTGTCCCAGCTAATACTACTAATAGGTCTATACCACAAAGAAATCAAAGATAGAAAAGGATTTATATGCACAAAATTATTTACAGCAGCTCATTTCATAGCAGCCAAAAATAAAGAGAAGTCCACTTTTTGGGTAATGGTATATAAATGTAATGGAATATTATTGTGTCATAAGAAGTGACAAAATGTACATTTTCAGTGGAAACTGGGAAGGCCTCTATGAACTGATATGAAAGTAAGCAGTACTAGGAGAATGGTTTGTGTGACATTATAAAGAAAAACAACTTTGAAAGCCTTTAGAATTCTGATCAATATAGTGATCATCCATAAGTGCAGAAGAATGAAGGTAAAAGGTGCCTCATCACCTACTGCCAGAATAAGACATACATTTCTGGGCATGGCCAACAAAGGAATTTATTTTGGTGGACTACGCATATTTGTAATGAGGATTTTTTAAAAAACTTTTTTAAGCTGTTGAATTATGGAGCAGTGAAAGGGAAAGATAAATGCTTTTTAATAGATTAATTTTAATAAAGAAAATTATGTGGTAGCATAGCATATGTAGGCTGTTTGAGTTTTGTTTTATTTTTTTAAACATTGGGCCTTAAGTGATTACAGCTCCCTTCCACCATTACTGTATGGATTATTCATACAATACAGCCCCAATAAGAAAGGGGTTGCTTCTTTAGCAACCCCAACTTTATTTCTTTATTTTCATTTTCTGAAGGAGTTTAAGCTTCAGACTAGAAAGAATAGGTGCTGGGGCAGCTAGGCAGCACAGTGGTTACAGCTCCAGCCTTGGAGTCAGGAGGACCTGAGTTCAAATCCAGCCTTAGACACTTGACACTTACTAGCTGTATGACCCTGGGCAAATCACTTAACCCCGACTGCCTCACCAAAAAGGGAAAAAAAAAAAAAGAACAGGTGCTTATATGGGTCATTGGAGTAAAAAATGGGATTCACTGGAATGTTTCGGGGAAATGTGTTTTGCTTCCAGGAGAAGTTCAAACTACTATCTAGGGTGTCACTATAAATCTAAGAAATTGTATAAAGCTGGAGAAGGCAGGATTCCTCAGAGAGAAAATAAGCATATTGTTTGCTTAGGGACTACTTATGAGTTCTTGATATATTTTCTGTACTGTCTTTGGAGTGGAATAAAATATCTTGTGTCTAATAAATATTCTGACCTTGAGGATTTGTACGGAGGGACCTTTTAACCCACATTTGTGGGCATTTAGTTCTATTCTGTTTCCAAGACAGCTATGTGGGAAGCATCACTCAGTAGCTCTGATCATCTCCCTCTCCTATTCAAAAACCTTCAGTGGTTAGCTATTGCATATAGAACAAAGTATGAACTCTAGCATTGAAATCTTTCCACAATCTGGTTTCTATCTACCTTTCTAGGCTGATTTCATACTACTTACTCTCTTCCATTAATTCTGTGTTCCAAACAAGCTGGAATATTAGCCTTTCCCTGAACTTGACATTTTATCACCTGCCTCCGTGCATTTGAAGAAGGCAATATCTATGCATTGAATGAACTCCCTTCTTGTCTACTTTCCAAGATGAAATCAGGTGTCATGTCTTCTGTGAAATCTTATGTGGCATCTGCAGTTGTTTTCTCTCACAGATCCTAATATACTCTTCTACACAATACTATCTCCTTATATTTTGTCTTTATCTCCAGCACTTGGCACAATTCCTTGTACCTACTTGGTACTTAATAAATATTTAATTATTTGAAGATACAGGAAGGCAAATTTCATCTCAATATAAAGAACTAATAGGAGCTACATGAATGGAAAGGATTACCTCATAAAGGAATGAGTTCCATATTGCTAAAAGCCCTGAAGCAGGTGATGAATACATGTCAGGGACATAGAAGAGATTCTTGAATGAATTTAAATATGACCAAAAAGACCCCTAAAGTCTCCTCCAAGTTCTATGAGTCTGTTCAAATTCTTTCTATAATGCTCTGGTCTACATTAAGGGAAATGGTCTTTAAACTATGTGGTAGACTATAAAATTGATAGGAAAATGCTAAGGTAAACAAGGGCTAATGAGTAAACTTGAAAATTTTATGGAGATTGGGCTCTCCACAATCCTATCCTCATATTAATTTATGGATTGGAGATGACCCTAGATTTTTAAGGCCCTTACTAGCAGGACATGCATTTTGACAGGTCCTACCAAGCTGGAAAGACTCTGAATATTGCCAGAGGGCTAGCTTCCATGTTACTCTTTTTGGCCACAGCAATTCATGAAAACAACCTTCATTCAGAGGAAACATTGGATTTGAAGTCATAGGACCTTATACTGAATCCTGTTTTTGCCACTTATTAACCTGTGTTACCTTGGGCAAGTTACTTGATCTCTCTTTCTAGGCCTCAGGTTCTTCAGCTATAAAATGAGGGCATTAGACTAGATAACATCTGGTGTCTCTTCTAGCTACAAATTTGTGATCTTATTATCTAGATGGTAAGTACTTGAATTCTGTGTAGGTGAAGCAAGTTCAACAGTTGAAAGCTTAAATCTTTTGAAGAGAAGAAGAAAGGAAAAGAAGAAGAGGTAGGAAGAAAAAGGAAAATCAAATGTGGAAAAATTCAAAGGTAAGGATCATTGTTCATAAAGGTCTGAGGAGGCAGAAAGAATCTTAACATGTGGGAGAATTGGAAATGGAAGCATGTCACATAAAGAAATGATATCCTGGACACTTAGAACTAAGAAATAACACTCTGAGGAGGAAGCAAGTGCTTGTTTGTTCTCCAAGGAATGATGACGTAGATTAATAGGTGCTGTCAAGTACGAGATTATCCTGTAAGGGTCAGAGGAAAATAAAATGCCTATAGTGGTAGTTGAGGACTAAATTGCTGAGGGGTACTAATGTAGCTATGTGTTGATCTGATAACAAGAGAGATTGCCTGTCTTTCCAGAAAATGTATTTAGATATGATAAACACACCCAACAGTTGTGAAAAATGGCAAATAAGGTAAAGATATTGTCTATAGCCATGGCTTGGATTAGGTTAACTAGTGCAAAGCAAGAGCCTTCGAACATATTATCCTACCATCAAGAAAAAAGACATGGCAGTAAAGAGAAAATACCAACTTAAGAGCATAAATTTGTTACTATAGGAATTTATAAGCAACATCACTTTATACACATTAAAAAATGAAAGATGAAATAAGCCTGGAGAAAGTATGGCCTAAGACTAAATTAAGGCAAATTATCCCAAGAACACTTGTAGATAATAGTGAAAGAGGGGCATAAAATAGATGCAAAATGGAACAGATGTGTCCATGTTGATGAAGGTAATTTGTCTTCATCAATGATAGTGAAACCATCTGCCTCAGTACCCTTAGTATTATGTGAGAAAACAGCAATGACCCTTAAGATTATGTCAGAAAGAGTATCTGGATCTCAACCATTCTGGAAAGCAATTTTGAATTATGCCCAAAAGGCTATAAAACTGTGCCTACCCTTTGATTCAGCAATACCATTGCTAGTTCTCTATCCCAAAGAGACCAAAGAAAAGGGAAAAGAACCTATTTGCACAAAAAATATTAATAGCAGCTCTTCTTATGGTGGCAAAGAATTGGAAATTGAGGGGATGTGCATCAATTGGGGAATGCCTGAACAAGTTGTGGTGTATGATTGTAATGGAATACTATTGAGACGTTAAGAAACAAGCAGGATGATTTCATAATAACCTGGAAAGACTTACACGAACTGATGCAAAGTGAAGTGAGCAGAACCAGGTGAACATTGCATAAGGTAACAGCAATATTGTGCAATGATCAATTGTGAATGACTTAGCTATTCTAAGCAATACAATGATCCAAGACAATTCTAAAGGACTCACAAAGAAAAATGCTATCCACCTCCAGAGAAAAAACTGTTGGAGTCTGAATGCATATCGAAGGATACCATCTTTCACCTCCTTAATTTTTGTGGGGTTTTTTGTCTGTTTTCTTGCACAACATGAATAATATGGAAATATGTTTTGTATGATTGTACATGTATTACTTATATTGAGTTATTTGCCATCTCAGGAAAGGGGGGAGGAGGGAGGAACAGAGGAAAGGAGAGAACTTGGAGCTCAAAGTTTTAAAGAACAAATGTTGAAAATTGTTCTTATGTGTAATTGGGAAAAAATATTACTGAAAAAAGAGTATCTGGATCTGACCAAATAAAAACAAAAGAAATTCTGTTGGAGATGACATGGTTTTAAAGACACAAAAAGATCAATTTTTAATTTATCAAAAAGATTCCAAAAGAACAGGAAAAAATACGGATGATAATGTTACTAAAAACGGTGACCAAGAAAATATCACAACTACTGACGATATACCTTTGTTACTGTTATAAAAACCTTTATGAAAATAGATTATAGCTGTGTGACCCTAGGCAAGTCACTCAACCCCAATCGCCTCACCAGAAAAAAAAAAAAGAATAGATTAGACACAAATACAAGATATCATTAATGATAATGTAAAAAGGGATAGGATTTTACTGATGTCTACAAAATACTACATATTCACAGACACAATTGAGAAGTACAGAAAACACAAGATTTGTAGATCATATAAAAGATATGATAGACTTTTTTTTTTTTCAGTGAGGCAATCTGGGTTAAGTGACTTGCCCAGGGTCACACAGCTAGTAAGCGTGAAGCATCTGAGGCTGGATTTCAACTTAGGTCCTCCTGACTCCAAGGCCAAGAGCTCTATCTACTGTGCCACCTAGCTGCCCCCTGAGATATAGATATTATAGATCATCAAAAAATGTACTTGAGCAGAAGGCTCTCCTCCAAGAAACTGTTTCTTATGCATATGTTATAAACAGTAGACCATACAAAATGACAGTAACATGGAGATAACAGTTCAATTTATCAGCTAAGTATCAATATCAAGTGAGGAAAATGGTCAAAGCTGTTCACCGGTGTGAATGTTCACCAGTGGAGGATGTCCTGGGCAAAGTTGAAATAGAAAAGGAAGTGCCTATTAATCATAAAATTCTCCATATGCTCCTGCTTGCAGTTGGCATCTCATTCACTATGCTAAGCCCCTCAATGATATCCAAGGTTCCCTAAAGGGTTTGGTGTAGCCATCCACATTGGAAAAGGATGAAAAATGCATCTTGCCCAAATATGACATGAGGTTAGGTGGGCAGCCCACAGTCCATCAGCACATATTTACTGGGTGCTGCATATCAACAGTAAGCTGAATCCAGAAGTAACCCAATCCAGAAGCAAAAGGAGAACCTAGAGGACTGCTTTTGAGAAACTATGCTTTCAATAAACCCAAATAACTGCCACAAAAGACATTTTAAACCAAAAGTATTTTTCAAATGGTGTTATATGCCTGAGGTTCACAGAACACTCTCAGAAGAACCTACTGCAGGTATATGTAAAGTGCTTTGCAAACCTGAAAGCAATATGTAAAAGCAAACTAGGGTGAGCATTGTTACTACTTATTATTATATATAACTTTGGGCAAGTCACTTGACTTCTCTGGGCCCCAGTTTTCTTGACTACAAAATACTGGGGTGAGATGATCTCTAAGGTTCTTTCTTGTTCTAAAAATCCAGGATTCTACAGACTGACTTCATGTTCATTTGACAATTCTGCCTGTGACAAAAGACACAAAGGAAGCCAGAAGTCCTTCTCCTCCAACTGCCCTGACCCAAAACAGAGGAGCTCCCAGTGTGGGAATGCAGTCATTTCTTCTGCTCTGTTCAGCTCATTGGCTGCTGAGGGAGAGGCACAGATTTGCACCCTTGGCTCCGGTCCCTCAGGCAAGTCAATGTCCCAAATTCCGACATGGTTATGGCTCTGCCTGGGTTTATAATGCCAATAATGCTTGACTTATAATACTAATATCTACATTCTCTTATTCAGATTAGTTGCGGAAGAAAAGAGACAATTCAAGTTGTGACTTCAATTATTCTAATCATCAGAGTAACTATTTGTATGAAATAGGTTCATAGCCCTGCCACTCTGAATAAATGGAACACACTGACCTTGCCTATTTGTTCCCTGAAAGTGTTTTCTCCAGCCAGACAGAGACATCTATTACCTACTTATCTCTCTGCTCGAGCCTATATAAACTTGGTAATGTTTTTGTTAAACCTCCTTAGTATTACAAATAAAGTTTCCTTGCGTTTCCATTATCTCTATAAACACAATGCATAATCTTTCCTTTGGGATAAATGACACCAAAATTCTTGGGCTTTTAAAAAGAGGATAATGACATGTCTAAACAGAAGTATTTATATCAAACACTGGGACTCTCAAGAGTTATTTAGATCAAATTTAAATTCAATGAAGCAATTTTTGAATAAACACACTGTGTTAATAAGCAAGCCCCTAACAATGTTTGCTCAAAGCTGTTTGTCCCTAAGTTTAATGAAGTGCCAGAAATATGGGTCCGTTCTCCAAATTAGACCCTAATTCTATATATGAGTTGCTTCATTATTAAAAACGATCACTTTCCTCTGCTATTCCTTTCCCCCATAATCTCTCCAGAACAGCTAAAGGAATGATGGAGTACTTCTCAGTGAGTGTGAAGACAAGTCAGGAATTAGAAAGTCTGATACATAAGACAGGGCAGATTAGAAATGCTTCTTTGGAAAAGATAAACATAAATTTAACAGTATACTAACAACTTTAGCTTAATGGAATAGTATTGAGTAACAGAGCAAATTCAGAATAGCTTTGTCCACTAAAAATTTTGTTTTCTACACCTTGGAGGGAGGAGCTTATTTAGGATTTAAATGTTTAGCAAATTAAAAAAAAAATTCAACTCCTATTAATATCCTTCATGCAAATTTTCTCACTGCAGAAAGCCTGCATAAATTCCTTGCCTGTGAGAGTATTGCCTTAACATTTACTTTCTGTTCCACCACAATAGTGTTGGTTTCATTTGTCAGAGTAAAAGAGGAAACAAGAACAAAGGAATTGGATGAGGAAATGATAAAAAGCCATTATAGTGATGAAAGTAACAGAAACAACTCTCAATTCCAAATCTTCTAGGGTACTTTATATAGAATTTCAAAATAATTTAAAATATAATATAAAGGAATTATTAAATAGTAACATCTCACTCATTCATGGAAAAGAATATATAGGCAAATCTGCCAGCAAACCAATTTCTAATTTTGAATTTTTTTAAAGAAGCTACACCTGTAAAAAGAAAGGTTAAACTATTGATCTCTAAGGTTCCCTCACAGTTCAATGTTCTATTATTCTATAATCATGAACTTTATATAAATAAGCAAGTAGGAGGCAGCCCCTGCCATGTAATTCAAAATCTAGCTTAATTGAAAATCAAGTGTTTTCTTCTTCCTGGGCTTACCATGATCCTCTGTATTTTAAAAATAGAGTAGCCTTATGCTTTCTTCAAAGACTACTGGACTTCTTGGCTATTCCGGAAATGACAGTTGAAGTACAACTCTTGGAACAGCAACTTAGATAGCATGATGGAAGGAATCCACATTCTCTGCTAAATCTAGCCAAGAGTTCAGCTACTTACTAGAAAATGTTTTTAATAACATAATGAGATGCTACACCATAAATTACTTTGTAAACTCACAATACTTTGAAAATGTCACTCTTTTACGCAACACTGGCCCTTGCACAAAAGTCCTTGTGTTATGTATCTCTAAGATTACATACCGTTTTTGGTAGGTTGAAAATCCCTCAGAAATGCACAAATTTAAGTCCTTTGAAAAACTGGATAACTCAAAGAATACATTTATGGAGGGCAGTAAAGTATAAGAAGATTGGAAGGATAGGTAGGGGCAGATACAGCAAAGAAGACAGAAAGCAGTAGAAAGATGCCTAATGTAATTGGGCAGCTAGGTGGTACAGTGGAGAGTGCTGGCCCTAGAGTCAGGAGGACAAGTTCAAAAACAACCTCAGACACGTACAGCTGCATGACCCTTGGCAAGTCACTTAATCCTGTTTGCCTCAGTTTCCTCATCTGTAAAATGAGCTGGAGAAGGAAATAGCAAACCACTCCAGCCTCTTTGCCACAAAAAAAACCCAAAATGGGGTCATGAAGAACCAGCCATGACTGAACAATAAAACAACAACAAAATCTAGTTGAAGAGCCAGAAAAGACAGAGACTAGTAGAAACTGCCTGATAACTGTTTTCAATTATTTAATGGGCAGTCAAGGGAAATAAAAAAAGTCTTATTATGCTATATTAGAGAGTAGAACTAGGAACAAATACATAGAAATTAGAGGGAAATAGATTCAATACACAGAAGAATGGTCCAATAATTAGACCTTTTCAACAATGGAATGGACTACATTCAAAATTCTCTCTCTCATCAAGGGAAGTGTTTGAGCTAGATGACCATCTGTCACAGATGTTGAAAATATCCTTGTACTGAATAGGAAATTGCAGTAGATGACTTTCCAATTCTTAAGACTATATTTTGTATAATTCTTTTTTTTTTTTTTTGGTTAGGCGATTGGGGTTAAGTGACTTGCCCAGGGTCATACAGCTAGTTAAGTGTTATTTGTCTGAGGCCAGATTTGAACTCAGGTCCTCCTGAATCCAGGGCCAGTGCTCTATGCACTGCACCACCTAGCTGCCTCTATAATTCTTTAAAATATTATATATGGAGGACATTAACTGAATTATTTGAGCTAACAAAAGGGAGAGTTGGAAAGGATAATCAAAAGTAGAGGATAGCTCAACCATCTGACTGGAATGACTGAACAGGCTTCTGAAGGAGAGCTGCAAGAAGAATGGTTATGTTCTCAACATGGAAGTTTGCTGATCAACATGGAAGGATACGGATAGAGATATTTTATTATAAGAAAAAATTTATTACATAGCTATAGATCTGTAGCATTTTCTTTCAAGCTTAATCAGTTGAGTTTCTTAAGAATTACATATAAGCATCCTTCACAATCTTTTGCATAGAGTTTGAAAAGAATGCTATTTGCTAGGCACCTTTGATTTTGCTAGGTACAGTGATTGGATTGAATATTGCTCCATATCTCTGTCTTTTCTATTTGAACGCTGTTTCTACATAACCTGTTTTTTAAAGCATACCTTAAACTATATTGGGGGCAAAGACCTTTCATTACAGATTCTATTTTCCAAGTTTAAGAACTAATGCTCTCTTCTGGCCAAAAATGTCATTTGTCCTTAATCTTTTTGAGGAAATGTACATGAAGTACAAATAGATTTTTTTTTAAAAAACCTCAAGAAATAGTACTCATTAAATTTTAATGTGCAGGCAGGAGTCTTGACATAAAATAGCAGCTTTGTTGAGGGGTCAAATTGAATTAGATGTCAACAGTTATTGAAGATACTTTGGGACACCATTAAGTATTGAAAATTCCTGCACTCTTCAACTTTGAGCCTAATTAATGTTTAAAATGAGAGGGCTGTTTCTTTTGCCAATCGGTACAAAGTATTTTACTTTTATAATTGCATTTGGATGTAAAATAGTGAATAAAATATCTGATATTACATTAAGTTAAACTTGATATCAGGTTAGCTACCTTAATCCATCAAGTTACTTCAAGATGGGGTACCAATAATTAAGAGAAAGAAGAGTCCTAACTGGTTTTAATTCCCAAATAGGCACTTACTTTAAAAACTACACTAGGCAAATTACTCCCTGTTTTTTTCTGACCCATCCTTATAATGCTGATAACATAGCCCAAAGTTTGTCTTTTAAAAATAAATTAAAATTCTTGCATGAAGAGTTATTGCTTCCCCAATCACCAATTCTAACAAGAGTAAGAATTTACATAACTTTAAGAAATACAATTATATAGAAACAATGATTAAAGGTCTGCAATTCTAAAAAAATCATCTTGTAGCTATATTTAAATATACTGAAATATAGTTTATTAAATATCATTACAAGCATAAAAATAATTTATTTGAACTCATGAAACATTTAAAGAGGATCCTGTTTATTGAAAAAGGCTATTATTTTACAGTGTCAGTAAAGAAGTTTTCCATATAGGTATGGTGAGAAAGGAGGGAAATACCAGTCCCAAATTTTTCCCTTTAATCAGTGTTAAAGGACCACTGTTACCAATCATTTAGCCAGTACGCATCCCAAGAGAGTGAACTAACGTTCTTAATTCTACTTTTGGCTACAGGTTTGGTTTTAATTTTTTTTTAAATTTTCTAGTCTTAACTAAAATTTTTACCTACAAGTTAATAGTTATGTGGATCTGCAGACTTATCTACTATGCATGGATAAATCACAGAGATGGAAACATCCTCGTATGTGCATTGGAATGTTGGGCACTATGCTAAAAGTCAGTGACCTCAGGGAAACAAAAAAAACCCTCTAACTTTCTAAGTTATATTTTAGCTATTTCAAATTCATACAAAGCCTTAAGGATTTCAGTAGTGAGGTGATGAAACTTTATCATGCTCTTCTTCTCTTCTTAGGATACAACATTTCAGGAAGAGGCCAGGGAATAATGGAGAATAAATTAAATGTTATTCGGTTGGGTAAAAAGTATTTAGAAAGGGAAAAATTCTAGTCAGTGATTGAGATAGCTAGATCAAGCCAATCTGCTCTGTGAAACTTTTCCTGAAAAGAGAACATTAAACTTGATGTGAACTTCTGAAATGTTCTCTTTCTATAAAACATTTAATTTTCTCTTCAACATCTCAGTACCATTTATCTGGCATATTATCTATAAACTTAACATCTACCTTCAAGTCAGCAGTTTTATAAACACCACTACTACAAAATGCCTGATGAAAACACAATTTCAATCACAGATTTAATGGAGACATACAAATATTGCCAAAACATAATAAAATTATTTTGAAGTGATATGATTAAGTCTATTGATTTAAGTACCAAAAAGCCATCCCCAATGGGAGCAAATTTCAGCTTATATGCAGTGAATTTGATGTTTAGAATTGCATATAGCCCATGAAAATAAACATGCATCTGAAAGATATAATGGAGGCTTGTTGTCACCGAATTGCATCCCAACCGACTTTTTGAAAGAAACTTCCAAAAGTGAGAAACCTGCGATTCCCTGGTATCAACTCCTCGGTATCTTGATAACTATAAAAACCAATTACTACACTTCTCTAACTACCAAGAATAGAGAAAGACTATGATCCACTTCAGTGGTTTTTAAATTCTGATATCATATAACTTTACTACAATGCTTTTTATATCCTGGAATTCCAACTACAGAATGAGTAGGGATAAAGAACATGAAGATACGTACAGGCTAGATGCCTGCTTAAAGCAGCAAAATGATTTTTCTAGCAATTCAGCCTTATCATTACAATCAGGTCAATGAATAGGCTAAGAAACTTTTCCTGCCATGTTTGCCAACTAAGCCATTGCTTTTCACCTTATTTCATGGAACCTCAGGGCTACCACAAGGAAATGAGAAGGCTTCCTTGAAATAAACTGTGATCAGAGACATGCTTTATTTATGTCTGCTGTGTCCCCATTTCAGATCAGGAGTGGAAGTTCCAAGACATCAAAATGCAACTAAAAGGTCTATACCTACTGACTTCAAAATATACTGCCCTAAATATAATCACCTCAAATTAAGGATTAGTTTAAATTTTCATATCTCTGGGGTAAGAAAGAATTCAACAAAAGTGCTAATAAGGTTGTATGTGATTTGAGTCTGTTCTTCTAAAAAAAAAAAAAACCCAAAACTTAAATACCACATACTATCTACAACAGGAACAAAGTAATTAATTATGATTATAGTTACACATTTATTTTAAAGGGTAATACTTAAAACAAGGCATTAACCTTGATTAGAAATACTGGCAACTAAGTCAAGGGTTAGTATCTGGGATCTAAAGCAAGCCTAGGGAAAATCAGAGGACATTTTTCATTTACTAGGGCTTCTAAAAATACAATAAGTCCTCACAACAGCCATGCAAATAGAATCATAAGGCATAAACTGAATCATTATTTTTCCCTATGATGTTTCTGATGAGTGCTTCTTAACCTCTAATATAAATATACCAATGGAGTAGGTGTCAGAAGTGCCAAAGAGAGAAATGTCATATTGGAAAAAAAATCTCATCTTTTAAAGACAAAAATAAAGTTGTTTTAACACTGATAACATTATTAAGAAGGTAATAGGAGCTGTGTTGTTATTAGTTCAAATACTGACAAAGAAATCATTACTGAGGGGTTTTGATGGTTTTTTTGGGCAGGAAACATTTTTTCAAACCATTTGGGCCATGCCAATCTACCAATATTTTTTGCAAATGTTTTCATCAAGTAACCACTGAAAACATGGAAGAATTCGTAGTTATCAGTAAAGGGATACAAGAGGAAAATTTAGAAAAATATTATATTTAACTATTCAAAAATATTAAAAATATTACTGATAAGAAAATATAAAACTGAAGTCTGAGCTATAGGATGCATGCAAAACAAAACCGTTTTTGGTTAAAACCAATGTTTGACTTGGTTGATGCTGCCTTCAAGTGTAGAAGTAACTGAAAATCATAACACAAAACCAACATACATTTGGATTTTTTTTTTTTGGTCTCTTTGAAAACAGAAGAGAGGATCCTAACAAAGGATAGAAAAATCAGAAAGAAGTGGGTAGGGGAAGATAAGGAGTGATTAATATTATACACATCAAAAGCTTACCTTCACCTAATGAAAAGACAACAGGGAGAAATGAGCTGAAATTGTGGCACACAGAAGACCCATGGCCTACCAAAAAAGGATGTGGCATCTCTGTCCCTGAAATCTACAGAAAAAGGAAACTACCATCTCATGTGGTTTAGATATATCCCTTTCTGAAATGAGAAAAACTTGGGGGAAATAGTCATGGAAGTTAGAGTTAAAAGTATGATAGTATAAGAGTTAAACCCAGAGTGGTACAGAATATGAGCTAGTTAATCCTTTAAATTCTGCTGAAGCTCAATGATTGATTCTTCTTAATGCCTTGGGCTTTTTTTCTCCCTAGGCCTTGGGCAAAACTCTGGTCAAGAGTAATTCTATTTGGTTTTTGTGTAATAAACAAAATACATACATTTAAAATGCAAACTTTCTCTAAATATGTTCACCAAGAACAACACAGCATACATATATAGAATATTTTTCAAAGCACCTTACTGTAGACATCAATGCCATATAAGTTTAAAAACTGTATATATGTGTGCACATAAATACATATATGTATATATTCCTTATATCTTAAAATAGCCATTACTAGGCTAACATGGTATAATTTATGAATTGTTCAAATGCATTTGATTTGGTGAAAATTCTAAGATATTTTAAATTTATATGCCTTGACTAGAGATAAAAATATGCGTTTAAATTATATTTAGAGCAACGCATTAAAAAATGTAGAAAGGGAAGAAAATATAAGTATACAGTCAAAACAGCAATTTCCGCATCCATAGTCAACCTTTTTTTTCTTTTTTTGCTCCAGACCTGTAATTTCATCAGTGGAAAGCTGTTGTAGATTGTTTATAATTCATATTCTATGACTTCTATAGGAAGGCACTGAGAGGTTAGGTAACTTGCCCAAGGTTACACAGCAAATATGTGTCAAAAGCAGGACCTAAACTCAGGTCTTCCTAACTCCAAGGCCAGTCCTCTATCCACTATGCCATGATGCCTCTCAGTTTGGTCAAAATAAAATCATCAGAAAAGTGTTTTAATTTGTTCCACTCAAAAGGTCAAACATTATACACATGGATTATATCAGGTTCTTTACTAGACTGAAAATAGTTAATAATTTTCCTTGTCATTTTAAAGTCATTACTGACCTTTTGGGGGGGGGGAGCAAGAGATAAATACCTACATACACAGACACACAGACACACACACACACACACACACACTCACACACACACCCCCCCATGAGACCACAAGCCTCCGGCCAGAGCGCTAGAGGCTGAGGTTCACTGTCTCTGGACTCAATTTTCCACCACTCAAGCTGTGGATCATCGCTATCATGTGAGAGTGCTTGTTCAGCTCCTCTTGCTGCTGTTTTACCAGAGTTTCTCTCTCTTCCAAACGACTTTCCAGTTGTGCCTTTTGAACCTCCAGGGAGGAAGCCTATGAGATGAACAGAAATACAGCTTAGCATGCTTTTTCCCAATGGATATGTTAGAGTGGCCATGCCTGCTTGAACACGGAAGAATGACAGGCTTCATAACAGAAGGAAAACTAGATCGTAATGTAGATATAAAGCACCATGCCCGGAGTGAGGAAGACCTGAGTTCAAATCCAGCCTCAGAAACTTACTAGCTGTGTGACCCTGGGCAAGTCATTTAAATTAGCCTGCTTCAGTTTCCTCATCTGCAAAATGCAGACAATAATTACATTTACCTCCCAGGATTGTTGTAAGGATCGAATGAGATAATACTTGTAAAGTGTTTTGCAAACCTTGATGTGCTAATTAAATGCTGGTTATGTATTTGGATGGTATAATATCAATTTTAATGTATGATCAACCTTTTTACTGTACTGGCAAGAAAACGCAAACCTGTCATACATTGGCAATGCTAAACAAATAAAATTTTGTTGAAAAGTGTAAATGATTACACATTATGTGTATTGAATACAGTAGAACTGAAGCATTACCAAAAAAACGCTGTGACTACAAATACTATCTTGAATTTTGTACCTTTGCTCCTCTGCTGTATTCATACAGCAGTAGTAGCTCAAACAGGACCCTGGCCTGGCTAGGTCTGGGGCAATGGGCAGGCCAGAAAGCTACACTCTAGTGGGACAGCGATGTTAGAGAGCTTCAAGCTGCAGGTATCACCTCCTCTTTTTTACATAAGTGGCAATATAAGGAGGCAGCAAGTCACAGATTTTGAGTCATTATAACAACTTATTTTTTTTTAACACACACACACACACACACACACACACACACACACAATTAGAGTCAGAGAACCATATAACACAATTTCATGAGCTGAAGTCACTTGCATCTGAATTTACTTTTCACCACTTCACTATGTGCTCTCTCCCAAGGTACACACATCAATGTGTCCCTTACTCATCAAGGAGTGGCAGTGACAGATGGAGCCAAAATAACAGCTGGGCTTTCCTAAGTGGTCAACTGCCTCTCAGCCCTTCTTGAATATTCTTCCCTCATATTATTTCCTCCAACTTGGTGATTCAGAGAGCCAGCTTTGTCAAGCAAATGGTACAACATAAAATAATTATAAATATCATGCTTTACTAAAAAATTAAAGGTGTTTGTTTAATAATATTATAAAGGCTTCCCTTGTATGAAATAATTTTCTTTGTAAATTTCAACTATTTCAAGATTTTATCACTTTCTAGAATCAAACTACTAAAGAAATATGAGAATGGCTCAGGGAAGTTCCCTTACTTCACACTAAGTTTTCTCCAATGACTGCAAGTGAGATCTCCAATAAATTCTTACCTTAATGCTTAATTCTTTTCTTGCTTGCTCCGTTCTATTTAATTCTTTTTTCAGAATTTCAATAGTTTCTTCCCTATCTTCTCTTTCTTTTTGCAGAGCTCTCAGTTTGTCCTCGTGTGCCTTTGTTTTTTGTTGTAAGTCTTTAGAAAAATTTGGAGAAAAAATGAATTTGTTTTATGTCCAGGTATCTCAACACTGATATCATCATGATGGAGATTAAAAGTGATTATGGGCTTATCAAACACGAAAGCATATGTCTACCTGCTATACATATTTAAGAAGAGAAAGCTAGAAGGATTAGCCTGGCTTAAGAAGGTTAGCACTACAGAATCAGGATGATCAACTGTGATCCTGTGGAGAAAAGTTTAGAGCTGGTTTATGGAGTCTGAAAGCAGAAGAAACTAGTCTATTCATCATTCCTAGTCATGAAGTGAGGACCCTTCAACTATTAAGGCTGCAATTTAAGAAAACAGCTTTACTTATCTACAATAAGTCAACCTACTCTAGTAATTGTTGCAATACAGAGCTGAGACTCAACTTCCATGATTAACCAATGGACATGCTGTATGCAATGTACGGCCTAAGTTCTAGTCTCTTGACTTTTGATTGCAGGGACTAGCTTGGTTCTGGACTTTCTCCTTGAGGTTAGAGTAGCCACTTCAACCCCATCCAGTCCTCCCAGTCTCCCATATCCAAACTTCACTGTTAATGCCACATCCTCCCTTCACACAAAGTATAGTCAAGATATAGCATAAGGACAATTACTAGAAAGCTTTGATGTAGGAAGCTGGGGGTGAGGGGAATTATGGGAGAGAGAAGGAAAGATAATTTCAGAAAGGAGTCTGAGATGGGTAGTGACATTTCAAGAGTAAGGAAACTGGGTAAGCAATGTGCGAGCAGATCGACAGACAACTCACGTCTGAATCTGCACTGCTACTTATTACCTGTACCAGCTTGGGCAGGTCACTTAACCTGTTAGGTGGGGAGATGTGAACAGATGACTTTTTAAAGTCCCTTTCCAGTTCTAGATCCTATGTTGCTCTGTGTTTACTGACTGCTCTTTCTGTGGTAGATTTACACAAACTATTATGCAGTTGTAACTAAAAGTTACCTAGTACTGCCACCTGCTGTTACTTTCTGCTAAACATTACAATGTAAGAATTTTCCCCCATAACTCTTGTGAAAGCATACTAAGCCCACTTCACAACCCCACTTCCTTTTTTAGACTCATAAAGCAATCACATTTTCTCACTGTCCTACTGTGATTTTAACTCATCTGATTGAAATAAATCTTATCAGTACTTTATCACATATCAGACACTGTCCTAGCTTAAAATCTTTTTCAAATACCCTTTTAAAAGCCCTATTTTCTAAAGGGAAACTAAGTCAATGTGTACATTTCGAGCTCCAGCTTAAACACCAGTTCAGGAAAGAAGTTTCATATTCCAAAAGACAGAATGAGGGTACTGATTAGATACAGGCAGAAATCTCTTTCACTCATCCTTAAAATTAGTCCTCTTTTCACTACCCTAGATCAGATTTAATGACTTAAAAAAAATGATTCTTAAGGAGACCTAGATACTTTAAGTCACTGTTGTTCTGTCTGATAAACCAAAGGTTGTTATCTGTACTCTGCACTCTTGCTTAATCTTGACTCTGGAATTTTATCTTCGTCTCTGAATGCTAGGGAGAACTTCAATTACCAGTTTGAATCTCCTTTCAACAACAATGCTTATAGATATAACTGTATTTGAATATTAATATATGTGTTTATGTATATGTATCTACCTTTCTTATTTCAAGTTTGTTGAAGACATCTTATATATATGTATATAAGCATGAGAATGTCTATGCAGAGTACTAGATTTTTTTCCTCCATTCGAAGAATGCCATTTGCACTGGCAGATCTCAATCAACTGCTAATATCCTGTCATACTGACACAAAGACACACTGAAGAAACCATGAGGGATGTTATTTAAGGTTAATGGAAAGTCAATGACAAAACTGGAAACTAAGAGAAAAGTAGAATAAAATAATTCTTGACTTTAGTTGGGGGGGGGGAACCCAGTACAGGTAATAGCTAAATTTTTCAACTTGACAACGGACTAGGGAAACATTTGTATTAACTTATGAATTCTTTCTGAATTTCAATACGTTTATACAATAAAAATTTACTTACTTGCTATTACACATTCTCTCTCCACTAGCTGATTCTGTATTTCTTTTCTTTGCTCTTCTGTTTCCATTAATTGAGCAACTGTTCTGAAATTTAAAAAAAAAAGTATTACAAAAAATTCTCAAACAGTCAATGGTTTCCTATTTAAGTTACTTCTTTTCAGCGATCTATTTAAGGTAAAGTCCTAAAGAAAGAACGTTTACCTGAAATCATAACTGTATACAGTGAGTCAACAAGTAGCCAGCAGCAGTTTATCTACCACTTTTGATGATCAAAAATAAATAATTGCAATAAACAAAAATCACATCACTTTTTTAAAAAGTAAATAATTTTTTAAAGAAAATAATTAAGAATTTTAAAAAAAACTACTAAATTTACTTGTCATTTTGTTGCTTGAGTGATTCATTCAATTTTTTCACTGTCTCAATTTGTTTGTTTAGAGAATCACATGTGACTTGTAAATCTTTACTCTTCCTTTCAAAAGCTTCACTCCTGAAAAGAGAAAAGATGGGCTGAAATCAAAGAGATCATAAAGCATAGCATTCCCCCTACTTATAGTTTTCTAGCCAAAGTACACACAGACAAGTAGGAAAGCTTTGATTGAACGTGTGCCACACAGAGCTTCAATTTTAAATGACAGTAAAATGGATAAACTTTGGATCCTTTTATAAAACTGTCCAGAACAGAGTATGTTGTGAAACATGGTAGGTATAAACCTACTCATTTTAGAAACTAATTTCCCCCAGGGACATATGTAAATTTTTAAGGGAGAAAAAAAAATTTCAATGTCAAAAATCTGTAAGTTGATTCTGTTTTCCCTGCCAGATGAGGCTTTAAAAAAAATTAAAATTATTACAAAATAATACTGCAAATGGTGATTACTATTACTGCCTTTAGTTACCAGTAAAGCATAGGATTAAAAAATTATTTGGCCCTTACTCTAATTTTTCTATTTATTTTTTTTGTTTGCAAGGCAGCCAACAGAAGATAATTTATCTTCAGCTACATAAAACTACCTAAAGCTTTGTCTTCCATGAGTTAATGCAAGATATTAATTTATCTTCTATAGACTTTTTCACTTCAGCTACTATCTTTTTTCACCCTCAATATCCAGGAGGAAACACTGATAGTTTCTAGAGATAAATTTTTGAACCTCCTTGACTAAAAATGGAAGACATGCTTAATGCTCATCTTTTGGATAAAGGTGATGTTATAGGGAAGGAGAAAAATACCTTTCCAGAAATAGCACATTGTCACCACACACTTCTTCCCTATTCTGCTCTAAATTTCCTTGTTATTCACAGAGTACATAAATCCTGCCAGTTATAATTTCCATAGGTAAGTATGATTTAAAATATAATGCTAACATTTCAAGTTTCAAAATAAACATCAGTTCTTGCTGATTAAAAATACCAACACAAGTGTGTATTAAGATTGCTAGCAGTTTAAGTTCTTTTAAGAGAAATACCATGGCTGTATCCCAAAGAGATCATGCAAATGGGAAAAGGACCCACATGTACAAAAATATTTACAGCAGCTCTTTTTGTGGTGGCAAAGAATTGGAAATTGAGGGGATGCCCAACAACTGGAGAATGGCTGAACAAGTTGTGGTATATGAATGTAATGGAATACTATTGTACTATAACAAATGATGAGCAGGCAGACTTCAGAAAAACCTAGAAAAACTTGTATGGACTGATGCTGAGTGAAGTGAGGACAACCAAGAGATCGTTGTACACAGTAACAGCCATGTTGTGTGATGACAAACGTTGATAAAATTAATCCTTCTCAGCAATGCAAGGATCTAAGACATCTCCAAAAGTCTCATGATGTAAAATGCTATCCACATTCAAAAAAAGAACTATGGAGTTCGAATGCAGATCGAAGCATACTATTTGCTCTTTTTTTTCTTCTGTTTTGTTTTGTTTCCTGTTTCTTGTGGTTCCTTCTATTGGTTCTAATTCTTCTTTACAACATGACTAATGTGGAAAAAAAAAAAAAAAAGAGAGAGAAACACCATGTAGCCACAGAGAGGCCACCTAGAAGTCAGGAAAAACAAGGTTCAAGTTCCCCTGATACATACTGACAATATAGCCCTAGGCAAGTTACTTAACCCTTGCAATGAATTTGGGGTTAGGGGTCAGAATCCCCCCCACACACAAATAAACCCAAAAAAAGTTTTTTAAAAAAATTATTTAAAATTATGAAAAAGATATAATGCAAACATTCTCTACCTAATCTTGGCTAATCATCAAGCACGTGACAGTTTCAGTGGGTGTTTGGGGAGTTAGGGAACTGTGGACAGATAAAACTTAAGACTATCATAGATTACAATCAGTTTTTGCAGAGACTTGAGACTATAATACAGCTGGGTTATTGGGACACTGGCAATTATGAGAGGTATGGGAAGGACTGCTTGGTTACCCTAACCAACCAGTGAGGACCTATGTGAAGAACTTATGGTCACCAAAGGGACACCAGAGGTTTCTGACTGGAGGAACTGGAGGCTGAAGGTGGCTCAGAAACAAAAAGCAAAGCATCTAGAAGCCTCTCAGAAGAGGTGCTAACTGTTCTCCTTAGTGACTCTCTTTCAAAATTAAAATCTGACACCTATTTCTCAGATAAGTACTTCTCACAAAAACAAACAAATCTATTGTCCATAGTTGAAGAAGACCTAATCTATCTCCCTGAGCAAAGAAAGCTAAAAAAATACCCCTACTACTGAGCTCAAAGTCTATGTGTATAGACAGGAAAGATAATTCATGAGATCTAAAATCAGATCTTTCCCTACTCATAACATCCCTATCCACTCTTCTACCCCAATCTCCAAAATAATTTAGAGTGACTCAACTTGAAGGCAGAATAGCACAGCAGAATGAGTACCGGGCAAGTACTCAACTACTAGGGTAAGTCAATTAACCTTTCCAGGTCTGCCTCCTCATCTGTAAAATGGTGTCATGCTAGATGATCTCTGAAGTTCCCTAAATTCCTAAAGCTATAGTCCAAAGTTTTTACTGTGAAAAATAATGACCATAAAATAAGAGGCAACTGGTGGCACAACAGAGAGAGTACTAGGCTTGAACTCAGGAAGACACAAGCTCAAATTCGGCCTCAGAAAATTACTAGCTGTGAGACCCTGGACAAGTCACTTAACCTGTTTGCCTTATTTTCCTCATCTGTAAAATAAGGATAATAATAGCACTTACCTCCCAGGGCTGTTGTGAGGATCAAATGAGAAAATATCTGTAAAGTGCTTACAGTGTCTGGCACATAGTAGGTGCTATATAAACATTAACTATCATTATTATGACTAATAACAACAGCAAGCAATGGAGGAAAGCGACAAGAGAATTAACTGGAAATGAGATCTGTATTTTGGCCTTAGCTTTCCCAATGACCTTAGGCAAACAGCTCATCACATAACTACTTGATAATATCACATAGATAAACAAAAAGATCTGTGTGAATGTTGGGCTAAATGCGGTTTCTTTTAAAGATTATAAAGGAGCTTGCCATCCAGTTTAAAGTGGTTCGTTTGTGGGTCAAGATAGTGCTTACGTATATTGGAAAAGAACTGCTGTGTTTTTATAGTCTTTTACTCATGATCATGAACTATACTAAATCTTGTCCAACCCAAGTCTTCCAGAATTAATGGGCTGATGGGGGCAACAAAGTATCTAGACATACACATTAAAGGTCTTGGTCTCTATATTACCCCTGTGACCCTTTATCTTCTATGCCATAGAATTTATGGAATGTCGTAAATGGATGCCATGTCAACACGGGTTTGTGTACTAATAGTGAAGTGAGATTAGCTTTTCAGAAAACAAATGCAACAATGGTAGTCTCCAACTTATGTACATGTTTAACACTTGAACAATTACCCTAACTAGGTACAGCTGATCAAGTCAAGTGGCCTGACTGATATTTTGGGATTCCCCACCTTCTCTGGTTGCCGTTTTCTAGGATCATCTTCTCATCTTGTTCTTACTTTACTGCAAGGCTAGTCGGGAGATGATTTTCAGATACCCCTCTAAGTCTCAGTAACGCTTTCATCCCAGGCTCATTTGGCAACATTACTTGCTCCCATTGCCTAGCAGAAGGTAAGGTAGTGGTAGCCCCAATCCCACTTCAGGAGTTGGGAGAAAATGTTCCTGGCACTTCAGTTTCGGTTTCAGAATGAATTTTCCCATAGAAACATAGGTTATACATAGTGGTTAGGTTTTAGAATGATAGCACGTTACTCCTTCACCTAATGGATGAATTCCCTCTAAAACATCCCAAGTCATCAGTCATTATTTCTTTGAATATCTCCAAACGTACCACAGAGTGCTACATACCAGATACATCACAAATTAAAAAGGCTTTTGTGGGCTGATTTAGGAACCTAACTACCATTAATAACATTGTTTCTTTGGGAAAATGAACTCTGAGTTTCAATTAATTGACTTACAAACAAATGCTGGCAGACCATTTGTAAATTAGGGCTGCCTACATTTCACATATAAGATACTGATGTTACACAGAAATAATTGTGTTAAACCTCTGAATAAGTTCCATATAGGACTTTTTTAGCACTTCATGTTCTTCAGCCACAGTCTGTAACTTCCTATTATGTTGAAAGAGATGCTCAATATCACTCTGGACCCGTTCTGATTCAACCTGCTGTGATTTCAGTAACACTCCAAGCTCTTCATTTTTTCGCTCAACTTCTCTCAACATAGAAGCAAGGGTCCTCGCCTTAAAACAAAACACAAAAAATCAGACTATTACACTGCCATGTGTTAGCATGATTCACTCCCACTGATTCAAAACAAGTATATTTCTGTAATTTTTTGTAATTTATTTCATGGAATTATATGCAAATCAAGGTTTCTGCACATGCTTAGTAACTCTGATAAATCTGACATCTTTCTTCTAAAATTCGATTTGATATTTAAATTAAGTACTTAAAAAAACCTCCCCACAATTTTTGTCACAATTATCAGGATGAACTTTTCAAAAATCTTCACACATAAATCAAATCTCAATAGAAGCTATACTGCTTAGAAAATCTGAGGGGAGGGGACATTTTTAAATAGCTGACCTAAAACTATTTATATTGGTGCTTTATAATTTTCTTGACAGTATATCCATAAGCAACTTAAAGCAGAAGTAGAGAATTAATTACAAAATTGGCTGGATATGACATTTGACAAAGGTGCAATGCAGTAAAACTAAAAGATGTTCAGTTTCTAATTGGAAACAGCTATATTTATTTAAAAATAAACGGTAGTTATCCATACCACACTATTCACTCAGTGGAGATTTGGCTCTTCCATTTAACAACTCTCTTTCCTATGTTTAGCAATTTTGAATCCCTTCATAAAAAGTTAAATAAGATCCCCTAGGGTAAAGGCCCTGGGTGTGAGAAAAGGTAGAATATGATCCGAAAATGGTATTCAGACTTTTTATTTTCCATCACTAATAGGTATAAGTGTCTGTTTTTGTTTGGCTTTTTTTTTTTTTGGACTGGGAATGAGAGAATAATTCTGCTGACATTTCTCAAAATAAGCTCCAATTAAGGAGTACAAAAATTGAGGCACTTAAATTCCAACTGACATGCAGAAAATGATAAGCAATTCTGACTCATTCTGACTTTTTATGTAAGTCTGCTTTGCTGGTCTCTCTAACTTTATTTTCTAAAAATAACTTTTGACACAGAGAGTGAATAGCAAAGACAGCAGTTGGTTTTCATATTTTAGACACAGTAAAGGGACTGATCTTAGTCTCTAAAACTAAACATTAACAGAAAAAAAACTTTACATAAATCTTATATTTAAAGAAGCCTTTTCCTACCAAAGCATTCAATATGAATATAAGAATCTGAAACTGTCTACATTCAACATGAGGGCTAGGCAAAAGTATAAAGTTAAATTAGCATAATGATAAGAGGAAAACAATCATTTTCCATTTAAAAAAATTTAAAGTGTCTATAACAGGAAATGATAAAGGAAGAATAGTAGCTATAATGATTGTTTTTAGATTGGGCAATAATTATTATTCCCAGATTCAAAAAACAAATAAAACAAATAAAAACACAGGTTCTTAACCGTTGTTGTTTCTTGGATCCCTTTCTCAATGATTTTAAATGCATAAATATATACATAGGATTATAAATAAAATCAATTATATTTACATATATTTATCAATTTTTTCCAAAAGTTTGTGGACTGAGTTTAAGAATCTCTGCTACAATTTTATTTCACAGACCTAGTTAGTACCTTATGTACTCTTCTTATGAGCTGCTTTGCTTGTAAAGTGGGTGAAATAGGAAATACTTAATAACATGCAAGATAAATCCAGGCTAGATGAATCTGTATGACTGATATAAGACTATAACACAAATTATCTGAATAGGAAAAAAAAATCAATTAACAAGTATTTATTAAAAGGGACAAGTTTTCAAGCTCTGAGCAGCTTCAATATTTTTCAATATTTTAAGTTTAATATACCACTTAAAAGGAACAATGAATCTAGATAAGTCTTGATTCTACCAGAAGAAAATAGAGAAGTACATGATAACTTATATTTTGTAGAACAGCCTTCTTATGAAGACTTTAAGAGAGATTTAAAAGACCATGCTATCTGAATTAGGAAATGAAAACAAACCTCATTCATTAGTGAATCACTCAGTTCAGCACTAAAGTAAACAAAAGCAAAGTTGAAATATTGGTTTGAAAACAGCAATGGGCAAATCAAAACAGCAATTAGAACAAAAATTCAGTACACCTACTATTGAACAACACTATGATTTGTCAGGCCCAATTCTACTATAGAGAATTCCAAATACTTTACTATGGTGTAAATATATATACGGTGTAAGTTGGCCATCAGCTAAAGTTAAAATTTTTGCTCTACAAAGCTTGTTTTATGACATTTAGTATAATGTGATTTGCTTTGTGGAAAATGATAGATTATAAGTAAATACTACATCATAAAAAAGAGTGAAGCAGGTTAAAAGAAGCTTGGAAGGAGACTAATGAAATTGGAAGAAAGGCAGAAATGGAAAAGATACGTAAAATTTTTGTTGTTTTTTGGGGAACTGGATCACTTTAGCTCACCCAGGCTAGAAATGCACTGGTCACTCACAGGTCTGACCCCACAGTTAATCAACAAAGGAGCTCTGACTGGCTCCATTTCTGACCTGGACAGATTCACCACTCCTTAACCCATCCTGCTCCCTGGAGTTCATTAAGTTGGTGCTGGACTTGATGCAGACCCCCAATTGACTCAGCCCACTGCAGCCTCAGAACTCCAGAGTTCAAGCAACTCACCAACCTCAGCCTCCACAATAGGAAGATTAGGTGTGTTGCACCGTGCCCAATTTGCAAAGATTAAAAAAAAAACAAAAACAAAAACAAAGGGCAGCTAGGTGGCGCAGTGGATAGAGCACCGGACCTGGATTCAGGAGGACCTGAGTTCAAATGTGGCCTCAGACACATAACACTTACTAGCTGTGTGACCCTGGGCAAATCACTTAACCCCACTGCGTCTCTTAAAAAAACAAAAACAAAAATTTTTCTCCACTAGGAAAATGGAGCCACCACACCTGCACTCTAACACAAATCTAAATGAACTTAGAGAAGAGAGAGCAATGTCACTAAAGAGGATAAATGTGGGGAAAGCTGCTGAATTATAACAAATGTACACAGGGAATTGGAGATGATATACTTGTGTGACTGTTGAGGGATTTCCCAAAGCATTTATATAAGGAAGGATTTGGGAAAAATATTTCAGACCCTATTAATACCCATACCCACATCCACGTGCACATAAAGGGGAGGAGGAGAGCTGGACAAAGAACATCAACAACTAATGACTTACATGCCTAACTTTCTCACCTATATAAAAATTTTTTAATATGATTACATAAATATCTCTAAGGAATCCTTGATGAAGCTATTAGTAGCAAACAGGCAGGCTTCTGCAAGTGATATTTCATAGTCAACCACATTTTTATCATCATGCAATTGACTAAAGTGTCTGGAATGCACTTCTCATATCACCTCAGCTTCACAGAATCCCTCTCTTCCTTCAAGACAACAGTTGAATCACCACCTTCCATGGGAAGTCTCTCCTGATCTCAAACCTCCCTACTCTTAACTATCTTATATTTATTCTCTTTATATTTATTCTATATATATGCCCTTGTTGTTTCCCTTGCTAGAACATATGCACTTTACAAGCAAGTATTGTTTCATTAATTTTATTTGCACCCCAGTATACCTAGTACAGTGCTTTACACATAGCAGGCATTTAGTAAGTGCCTACAGACTGATTGTGAATGCAAAATCTCATGATGCTTATTATTTCTTGACTTTTTAAAAATTTGATAGAACAAAAGCCAACCAGTGAAATTCCAGATCTTTTCAAAGAAGGTATCTCCTATGTATGAATCAAAATTATTCCAGTTTATTGGAAAGATTTAACAGAGAAAACTTTCATTCAATAGTCCTCTTATAATTTACTATCAGGTGAGGCATAAAATAGAAGTATTGTATGCTAGATAAATGTGTCCACCACAGTCATGGAGGGTATCTGGGCACAGAGGCCAAGTTGGATAAGGATTCTTTGTAGATGGAGTAAGATCCTCTAGATACAATGTGGGAATGACATTATACTGACTGCATCAATCCTCAAAACACTGCAGAGTCTCCTGGATGAGAGCTGTAACTATTAAAAAGATTCTGGCCTAATCACACGTAAGAAAAAATCAAATGGATGAAGAATGTTTTCTATCCAAATTATGAGCCACTACAAACATACAACAAGAGAGGTCCAAGATTGCTTTTGGAAGACTGCAAAGCTTCTTTAATCATCTTCTACTCCTCCTATAAAATAAAAGGCCATCTTCTTAATATCAATAGCCTACTAATGTTGTTTTATAGCATATAATATAATACTTCTGGGTATCATTCAGACAGAGATGGAGAAGCGTAAGGTAGAGAGCAAACTCAAATATATAAGAAATAAGGAATTACAAAGAATTGGAGTAATGATTTCACCAAAGAAATGTGACTGAAAAATATGAGGTGGTCACATGGTAAGAGCAAACGATAAGCAATGATAGCCTATGGCTTTCACTGATATCTTTGCAATGCCAAGTGATGTCCTGTGGTAAACTAATGGCAAGATATGGGCAATGGGAAGGCATGTACTGGCTGTAATCTGAATCATCTAAGTGAATATTCACATTGATAAGGTCACCAAGTCATATAAGTATTATTAATTTAGAATATAAGGAGGTAGAGAATATCTGTGAGGAATTTGGCAAGCACTTCCAAATGAAATAAATGTATTCTTTAACATTCAGTGACTTCAATGCAAACACATCAACTAATCAGTCAACAGAATCTATTAAGTACCTACAAAGTACTGGAGATATAAAGACCAAAAAAAAAAAAAAATGAAACAATCCATACTTAAAAAGAGCTTATATTTTCTTAGGTGAGAAAACATGCATATCTTTAACTATACATAGATTAAATATACACCAAATAAAAACATGCAGTTAAATACAAGGTAGTTATGGAGGGAAGGTACTAGCAGTTGGGAGTATCAGGAAAGGCTCTGTGGAGAAATGGTGCTTGAGAGGATTTCCATGAGGCAGAAGTAAGGAGCCAGCCATTGAAAGAATGGTGGTGCCTTCCCAAGAAACAGGAAAGTTTAGAAGAGGAGTTGATTTGGCAAAAGATATTTTGGAAACCATTTGGGGCAAGAAATGAGAGAGAGTAAAAGGTTTGTAAATTACAAACCACTGGAATTTACCTCATACCTATACATGGAATATGTATATTGGAAGCCTCCTATCTATCAGAAAGACCAAAGTTCAAATCTGGCCTCAGCCACTTACTAGCTGTGTGACTCTGGGCAAGTTTCTTAACTTCTGTTTGCCTTAGTTTCCTCAACTGTAAAATGGGAATAGTAATAGTCCCCAGGGTTATTGTGAGGATCAAATAAGATAATATTTATTAAGCACTTACTATGTGCTAGGCACCATGCTACGTGTTTATTTCCTTTGTTAAGAGAACATTACAACCAGCAGTAAAAGATAGAAATTTCATTTAAAATAATGGCAGACAATATAAAATACTTGGGAGTTTACTTGCCAAGACAAATCCAGAAACTATATAAACACAATTACAAAATACTTTTTGCATAAGTTAGATCTAAACAACTGGAGAAATATTAATTGCTCATGGGTAGGCCAAAAAAATGTAATAAAAATGACAATTCTCCCTAAATTAATTGACTTCAAATTGATTTCAAATTATATTATATTATATTATATTATATTACGAAGTGGTAATCATCAAAACAATCTAACTAACTAAACTAATGCTAACTAAGAAATAAAGTGGTGAATCAGTGAAATATATTAGGTACACATTACACAATAGTAAATGAACATAATAATCTAGTGTTTGATAAATCTGAAGATCAAAGCGTCTGGGTCAAGAACTCACCATGACAAAAATTGCTCAGAAAACTGAAAAGTACTTTGGCAGAAACTAGGCACAGACCAACGTTTCACGTCATATACCAAAATAAGGTCAAAATAGGTACATGATTTAGACATAAAGGGTGTTATCATAAGTAAATTAGAGGAGCATGAAAAATTTTACCCATTAGATTTATGAATAAGGGAAGAACTAAGAATCACAGGAAGCAAAATGGATAATTTTGATTATATGAAATTAAAAAGATTTTGCACAAACAAAACTAAGCCAAAATTGGAAAGAAACTGGAGAAAAAAAATTTTATAGGAGATTTCTCTGATAAAGATCTCATTTCTCAAATGAACTGATCCCATATACAAAAATAAAAGCCACTGCCCAATTTATAAATAGTCAAAGGACACAAACAGGTGGGTTTCAGAAGAAGAAATAAAAGCTATCAATGATCTCATGAAAAAAATGCTCTAAATCATTACTGATTTAGAGAAATGTAAATTAAAACAACTCACACACCACTTCAAACCTACAAGATTGTCTGACATGACAGAAAAAAAAAATGATAGGGGCAGCTGGGTGGCGTAATCAATAGAGCACCAGGCCTGTAGTCAGGAGGACCTGAGTTCAAATACGGCCTCAGACACTTGACACTTACTAGCTGTGTGACACTGGGCAAGTCACTTAACCCCACTGCCTAGCAAAAAAAAAAAACAAAAAGAAAAGAAAAATGATAAATGCTGGAGGGGATGTGGGAAAATTTGAAGATTAATACATTGTTGGTGGAGTTGTAAACTATTCCATTCTGGAGAACAGTTTGGAACTATGCCCAAAGGACTATTGACCCAGCAAAATCACTACTAGGCCTGTACCCCAAAGATATCAAAGAAAAGGGAAAAGGACCCATATATAGAAAAATATTTATGACAGCTCTTTTTGTGGTGACAAAGTATTGAAATTGAGGGGATGGCCATTAATTGGGGAATAGCTGAACAAGTTGTGGTATATGATTGCGATGGAATACTATTGTGCTATAAAAAATGACAAGTAGGATGGTTTCAGAAAAACCTGGAAAGACTTATACGAACTGATGCAAACTGAAATGCACAGAACCAGGAGGACATTATACATGGTAACAGCAATACTGTAAGGATAATCAATTGTGCAAGATTTAGCTACTCTGATCAAGACAACAATCCAAGATAATTCCAAAGGACCCATGATGAAAAATGCTATCCATCTCCAGAGAGACAGAACTGATGAACTCTGAGTACAAATTGAAGCACACTTTTTTTACTTCCTTTTCTTTTTCTTCTTTTTTTCCTTTTCAATGTAGTTAACTTGGAAATATGTTTTGTATGACTTTACATGTGTAACTGATATGTTGTTTGCCTTCTCAATGGGTAGGGGAGAAATTGGAGGGAGAGAGAATTTAGAACTCAAAATTTTTAAAAATCAATGTTAAAAATAAAGTTTAAAAACAAGAGAATATAATTTCATAAAACACTGCAAAGTATGAAAGGGAAAAACAAGTTTACCAAAAAACTGGTGAGGAATTTAATTAAGACAGAGCCTTTGAAAAACATCCAAAGGATGAAATTAGAAGGATAATGAAAAGACAAAAAATAGAAAAACAAATAAAATAGAAATAACAAATTCTCTTGTTTATCAATAGCAATGGACTCTCTATATTTGAATTCTTAACATGTCCTATTTGAGGAAATAGAAATGGCACTAAAAAAATGAAGATGGAAGGAAATGGCTTATATACAAATATATAAAAAGGAAGTAAGTACTAAAGGTAACACAATTTTGAGTGTTTTAAGCAAATGATTCTCAAAATTCCTGAAAAAAGGGTCTAAATATTTGGAAGAGATAATAAACCTCATCAACAACTCTTGACACATGCCCATTTTCTAAGCTCTTTGGAGTATTTTTCAGAATAATTTATACCTATAACTAAATTAAGGGCATCCCTAGTTAAATTATGCAAAGTAAACAGGGAAGCTTTCACAAATAACATTCTAGATGAGAATACACCTTTAAAGTCACATAACTGAAATGTGTAAAGAATTCAAGAGCCTACTGTTTTTATTGTCTGACTACAAAAAGACTATTTTATGTGGCCAAGCAAAACACTAACTGAAAGGGCCCCTTAAAATAAAGTGGTTCTAGTACGTATACTAAAATGATGAGTCCATTAAAGATCTAACAACAGAAAACTTTGTTCATCAACCCTCTGATTATTAATATCAAACATGGATTAAAAAAGGGAAATGTATGCTCACCAAAGATGCTACCATGGTCATGGAAGATATCCAGCAGGATCCAAATATAAGAGGGAATCTATATAGATGAAGTCCTCCAGATGTTCTTTTTTTTACTGATGGATACTGTACTGATTGATTACATCAAGCTCTACAATACTGCAGAGCCTCCTAAATGAAATCTCTTCACACTCCCTTAATTTCACTTAATTATTCACTCAGAAAAAAATATCAATTGGATAAAAAATGCCTTTTGTTTAGACTACTATGTGAGTTGGATGGATAACCCACAAAGCTGGTCAACCCGTATTTGTCTCTTGGACAAACACTACAGATGGGTAGTAAACTGAGCTGCAAGTCTTAAAAAAATTATAATCTTCAAGGAATAAGAATTTTAGGTCAATCCAAAGGCAATGGAGAAGTGCACAAATAGAAGAGTTGCAAAGGATAAACAGTATAAAAGATATCATCAGAGTTGTAGGACTAGAAAAGTTAATAGGTCAATCACGAGGCAATAACCAGACAACAGCATTCTGCTCTTACGGTATCTAAACAATGTCATAAGATCTAGAAGAATGCCCCAGTCACACTGAATGGACCCAGGTAGAGAATTTAGAGGAAAACATGGACAAAAGTCACAAAAGATAAGAAGGTATAGATGGCTTACATTTGCAGAAGGAGTACTCACATTGATGAGATTACGGAACCACTCAAGCTTCACTCATACCTCATTCCCGCCCGCGCCCCCCCACCCCAGGATTTTGCTAACTTCAATCCTAGCCCACTTCATCCACTCTACTTTCCTGACACCTAGCACACCACCCTGTGAACACATTCAGCATCAGATAAATATTTAATGACTTTTTTAGATCTCTATTTTCTCTTTTCCCCACCCCTTCTCATTATCCCAACTCTACTGAAAGATCTGCTAAATGTCAATCAGGTACAAAGTTCTGGGGATACAAAGAGATACAGACCTTTCTCTTAGACTTTGTCCTCAGCAAACAGATTTCATCTTCCATTACAGATAAAAGCACAAATACCAAATCAAAACAATACTGTTTTTATTAAGCAATTGATTGCTATATTGACAGGGCATCGTAAATATCTTTTTCTACAAAAGTTTTTAGTTTAATGGAATTCACCAAAATCTGAAAAGTAAAGTACTACTAACTTTAGGTCAAACCATGGTATATCAAAATAGCTTTCCTAAGTGAACTCTATTTGAAAATGGAATTTGCTAAAATAGAATTACTTGTAATTAATACCATCTTATAAAATCAGTAAATCTATTCTGTGCTTCAAAAGGAATGACTCCAAATTACTTAAATACTATTTTTATTTGACTTGATCATTCTATGACTTCTCTAGTTTATTCAAATATTTCATGCACATAAGCCTTATATGTTTGTCCTTAAACATTTCCCATAATCTTAGAAAGCAATATTTGTTTTAACTTATTTTCCTCATGTCAACATCAGATTGACATATACAAAATGTACTCACTTCTGATTCAGCTTGGGTTCTCTGACAACGATACTGAGCAATCAATCTATCAGCCTGTGCAAGGGCTAAGGCTTTTGCTTCCAAAAGATCCTGTAACCTACTTTCTTTGGACTATAAAAGACAAGAACAGATAACAGTAGCATTTATTTGTAAAGAAGAGCATCTGTACAAAACCAAAATGCTGTCCTTATTTATTCAAGATAAAACATGGCAATTACTCACTGCTAATGTAGACAATTTCATTTCATAGACATCCATTATGTCAGATATTCTCACATCAGACATAAGATCCTTCATCTTCATAAGCATTAACATAGAAAAGAACAAGAAACAGCATTTGAACTTAGTTGTAAATCTAGCAAAAATAATGTATACCATTATGTAAAATAATATATAAAACAGCTTTGTTTTTTAAGTGGAGATCACAAACGTTACCCACTACCTTGGCTGCTACAAGAGACTGCTGTGTATGAAATCAATTACTGTAAGAATTCTTTCAGTTTTTTTACATAAACCTACTAAAAAACCTAGGTTTTTAAGAATAAATTCTGGCAAGAGATTTCCATGTGAAGTCATTCTACTTTGTCATATGATAATTAGTAAGGATCATTCACCTCCATCCCAATCTGCAGTTTCTGTATTAGGTCCTGAATGTTCAAACCAGAGATGCTATCATTTGAAAGGTGAGCTGAGCCCTTCAGAGATGCTGAAAGATTCAGAGTCACTGATTGCACATGGGTCCTTTTGGGCACATGCTCTGCTTCCTGGTGTCTGTACGCATTGTTTGCTGCAATACTTTCACCAAGGCTGAACGGAAAATAAATAAATGGAAAAAGTCAGTCAAAAATCCAGACACTGAAAAAAAAAAGCTTGCTCAGGAAGATAAAGCGAGTACATTTAAGTCTTGGGACTTAAACCTAGGTCTTCCTGGCTCCAAGGCCAGTTCTCTATCCATTATATTATGCTGCCTCTCATAGACATATACACATACAGACACACCCATAATCATTATCAATGTTGTTACAGGAACATGTATTGATTAGCACTTTGCTAATTCAAAATTTGAGCTATCTGGCGGCTGGGTGAGTTAAAGCTGACTTTTGTACTAATAAAAGCTTTGCTAACAAATGCAAATTAACAGTTAAAAGTTCAGAATGAATTGGACCTGCTTAAGAAAACAAACTGCTTTCAAAAGTGACTTTCTGAACCACTCTATATCTACTCGTATACAAACAAGTATACATCATCGTTTTCTCTTCATTAAGAGAGAGACCCATCAGGACTTTCACTTAGGCAGTAATAATTTTATTACTTATATCATAAAATTATTATTTATAATTATATAAAATTAAATAATTTTAGATTTTAAAAATCATAAAAACTTAAGATTTCTCTCCAATTTTTAAAAAATTGATTAACCTTCTTGATTATTCTAGTTTAATGAAATGTTACAGTATCTCTCTCATATGTTTACGTAATTTTATTGATTATATCCCAAAAGTTTAGATACAAGAAATGCAGGTTATGTTTATTATTAAAGAATTTTTTGTTAGTAACACAAACAACCACAACTTAATTACACTATGGCAGGGAAGTCTGGTAACGGTGCAGCTTCCAGTAATAGTCCAAGTCCACGTTGCACTTGTTCCCTCTTCTCTGATGTTAAAGCAAAAGCTAAAGGAGTAATCAAACGTTGATCCTAAACAAAGAAAAAAGCACATGGTAAAAGTCAAGTTAATTAGGAGAAAGGGAAACATCTTCCCCCGAAAAGGAGTGCGGGGAGGACAAAAAGGTGAGGGAAGAAAAGGGGGGGGGGGGGGAAGAAAGAGAGTGAGAGCAGGAGTGAACTACTGATAGAAAAGCTGTTAAGTGAAAATAACGATAACAAGATTTTAAAGGAGAACCATAGACTATTTCTAAAACTTTGATTTTCAAGTTGTTTTATTCTTTCAAAGACCCTTATACTAAAGGACTTGAACAGATATACCGATACTCCCTCAAACACTCTAACCTCCCAGTTCCTGAACTTAATCACTTCCAATGACCAAGTCCTACACTCCACTTCAGCTACACACAGAGATGGTCATAAGCTTGACCTTGCCATCATCCACAAACGCACAACTTTCATGTTCATGAACTCTATAATTCTTTTAACTGATCACAATCTATTGTCTTTCTAGCTCTCCCTCTGCCTTGCTCAACCCTCAAAGTTATTCTTTGTCCTCACTTTTACTTCTAATCCTTCCACCCCTCACTTCTTTCCCAGGCCATCACCCCTACCATAGCTACATTCTCCTTCCTTCCCCATCTTGACCCCCCAGTGAACCAGTTCAACTCTACACTGTCCTCTCTCTGGAGTCTCTTGCCCCTTTATCCTACTGAAGATTTTTGCCCTGCCAAGTCTTGGTCCTGGATCACTTCTACCACCCACTGCCACTCACACACTCCTGAACGAAGTTCAACAAAATCACAAAGCTATGCCGACTGGATCCACTACAAATTTATGTTACATAATCTTAACTGAACCCTCATTGTGATAAGGCAGTCCTTTTCCACCTTTTTAAATCATTCGCTATTCTACTCATGACAGTGGGTTTCCAAATCTTTTCATCCCTCCTCAAATTCCCCATGCCCCGTCCCCAAACCATACACATTCTCAGATGAGAACCCTGTCTCATACTTCACTGAAAAAACTGAGGCTTTTTGCTGAGAGCTTCCTCCCTTCTTCTCCTCATCTCACATCACTAAGGTGCCTTCTGACACTTTCTCCATTTTCATCCCTATTTTACATGAAGAGGTAATCCATCTCCTTGATAAACTAAATCCTCTACAAGTGATTCCATTCCATCCTGTCTTCTCCAGTGGATTGCCCCCTTTGTCATCTCCACTCTCTCACTTATCTTCAAACTCTCCTTGTGTACTTGGCTCCTTCCCTACTGTCTATAAACATGCCCATGTCTCCATCCTCAAAAAACCCTCACTCAATCCATCCATCCCTACTAACTATCTCGCTATATCTCTTCTCCTTTTTCTGGCTAAACTCCTTGAGAAAACTATCTACAATCAATAACTCTACTTCCTTTCTTCCTAATTCCTTAACCTTTTTGCAGTCTGACTTCAGATCTCCTCATTCAACTGAAAACTGCTCTCTCCCAAAGTTACCAATGATCTCTTAATCACCAAGTCTAAAGACCTTTCTCAACACTCATTCTTCTTGACCTCTCTGTAGCCTATAACACTGTAGTTTCTCTCTTTTCCTTGATATTCTTTTTTCTTTAGGTTTTGCGACACTGCTTTCTCCTACTTCTCTTTAGATTGTGAACTCAAAGGGAGGGATTATCTTTTGCCCTTCTTTGTGTTCCTAGAACACAGCACAATGCTTGGCGCACAGTAGACACTTACTAAATGCTTAGTGACTGACTAACCATTGCTTTTCAGTCTCCTTTGCTGGACCTTCATCCAAGTCATGCCCATTAACCACAGGTGTCCCACAAGGTTCTGTCTAGGGCCCTCTTCTCTTCTCCTTACGTACTATTTCACATATACTATACTATCTCATCAGTTCCCATGGATTCATCTATCATCTCTAAACATCAGAGTCCCAGATTTAATCAGTTCTAACCTCTCTCCCGACCTCTAGTCTCACATCTCCAACTGTCTACTAGACATCTCAAACTAGATGTCTCATAGAATCTTAAACTCAACATGTCCAAAAACTGAATTCCTTATCTTTCCCCTAAAACTCTCACCTTCCCCTGTAACTTCTCTAGTACTGTGAAGAGTACAACCATTCTCCCAGTCACTCCGACTCAAAACCTACATGTCACCTTTAACTCCTTACTCTCTTACCCACCCCATCCAAGCTGCTGCCAAATTGTCATTTGCACCTTCATAACATCTCTCATCTATACACCCTTATCTCTAACATTTGTTATCACCCCATCCCTTCACACCTAGACATAAGTACATGAAAACAGAAATGAAAAATTCTTGGAGCACACATTCAATTATGATGAAATGTTTCTATCTGAACTTAAAAAATAAAACCTACCTGAAGCATTTTGTAGAAAGTGACTTCCATACCAGGAATCAACTGTTTAAGTCTACTCATAAGATCAAGTGTTTTCAAAATGACATCCGCAGCAAGTTTGCTTCAAAAATGGCAAAGTATATATAAATTAGAGTATTTAAGGTTGATAAGCTTGTTTTCTCACAATATCTCTGAAGAACCTGATAAATCATACTTATTTTCTTTTAAACCATGGAAAAGATGAGGATAATCACTAATATGAGGCGTCAAAAGACAATACTCTATAAGACGGAAATCTCTAGAATCACAGTTCAAATAGTAATAGCAATAGCAGTAAAAGTTTCTTTAAAGGTCTTTTTTTCTCCTGCCCGTCTACCATAAGTATACTCCAACTTTCTAGACCAAAGTCAGGAGTATTATCAACGGGACTAATTTAATTATTGGTTTCTTTCTTTAGACTATATCAACAGGACAAAAATGGTTATCTATGATGATTTGTCAGTACAAAGTCATTAAACTAGGCTTCTACTTCGTGTTAGGTTCTGTACTATACTGTTTATACTTAGAAGAAAGTACAAAAGAAATGATAATACCAGCTTAAGGAGTTTATCATATATAATTACCTGTCGAAATTTTCTGTATTGGGCTACCATGAATTTGTCCAATTTCCAAACATATATGTTAAGTACATGTTACTATCAAATTGATATATAAATGTTAAATGAAAATGCCAAATTCCATTCCAGAGTTTATTTCTTGATATCCCAACACAGGAAAGGCATCCCCTAGTAGTAGCATGGAATTGTTGTTGGTGATGGACTTCCTTGCAATAAGATTCCACTTTTTTTGTATTGAAAAAGTATTAGAAGGGGCTTCAGAGGAAAAGAAATTCCCAAAGGCTCCCAAATTTTAACACATCTCTATACCAAAAGAGCCAAGGATTATATAGTAGGGATATTATTAAAAGCCCTCTAGAGGCCAAAATCACCCTTACCACCTCCAAAACTGATTTTTTATTCTTTCTCAAAAATCTAAAGTCAGAATTTTGGAATGGCATACCTTAAGCATCACAAAAGTATTAATAAAAAACAAACTAACATTTTTTAGTGACCTCATCTATATTAAGGTTTGGAGAGGGGGGAAAAGCCAAAACTAGCATTTATACTCTCACTTCATAAGAATTCTTCATATTTGGAGAAAAGAACATAATTAAAAATATTTTCAAAAGTATAACTTATTTTGACTTTGAAAGCATTATTTTTGATAATGTAAATATATTTTCATTTGTTTGTATTTGCGTAAAACAAGTACACATACCTCTGGTAGGTTCATCTGAGCACAAAGCTATGATGCCCAACTTTTTCAGTTGAAAACTATCATGGTTTTGTTTTCACAACCCCTATCCTTTCTGTGCCCCTCTTTCACTATCAAAGGACCAAATGACAAATATTTAGTTTTTAAATTAAAAGCAAATTTGAAAGTTTTTAGCCAGATTTTCTGTCACTTCTTGAAATAAATACTTACTAGATCTTTAGAAAACATGTCTAGAAAACAGGCTAGAATAACTAGCCTGGATTTTTTTTTTCCCTATATGCATGAATTCTTAAAATATTTACCTTAATATACTCACCAAAGTTCAGAATCTGCTACCTTTGTTCCAAACTCAATGTCAATCTTGCTACATGAAAACTGTTGTTCTATTAGAGTTGTACATCTGAGGGTAGTCAATAGTTTAGCAACATGCATTTTTAATGTATCATCTCCACACAAAGGTAGACTTAGTTAAGGAACAATAAGACATGAGAAAATTTTAAAAACATCTCTCATATTAACAAACTATTAAAGATGAGAGAAAGGTAGTGTTAATAAATCTATTTGTCTCATCTATGCTACAAGATGACCTAATTTGTTTTAACATATTGGTTATCTTGTCAGGCTCTTCTACTTGTTTAAGTCATATTTCTGAGTCATGATGAGTAATTAATCCATACTGAGCCTGAGTGTATTAAATAGGAACAAAGAATGAAACCATATGTCCCAACTATTCAGAAAAAGGAGGAGTGGGAACTAAAAAGAGAAGATTGTTCAGAAAACAAGACAAACTTGAGTAAAGCAAGTTGCTCTAAAAGGATGAGGTCAAGTGAATAAAAGACAGTTGACTGAAACAGAGGTTCTTTTTTTTTGAGAGTTTCTTGTTAGTAACAAAGTAGAATGCTGGTTGCTTATCATCTGACTTAGAGAAGCTAAAATAGTGTAATGACTAGAAGAAACACAGACAAGAGTACTATTTTGCACTTACAAGAAAAAAAGAAAGAAAAAATCTAGTTTTATAGTTTACTTATTTTAGTTAAAAATTATTTAAGCACTTTGTTTTATGATAATTTTATTTCTTTACATCAGATTGTAAGCTACTGAAGAAGAAGGATGGTTTCATTTTCATCTTTGTAACTCTAGCTACCCAGCATGATAACCAGACATGTGGCAAGGGCTTAACAAATACTTCCTGAATTGAAATACGTATCAACAAATGTTGCAATGAATCCATCAATTCACTGCAATTTAGTTCAGCAAACATTTATTAAACATTTACTATGCACCAAGCAGCGTACCAGGTATTAGAAATAGAAAGAATAAAGGGGGAAAACAATCCCTCTTCTAAAGAAGGGCTTACTTTTTACTGGGGGCCTAAAATACGTACACAGATATAGTGGACTCACATTTTATTGCAGGTTATATTCTAAAATCAGTGCCAAAGTCAAAAATGTAGTTATTTTCAAAATTGCCCTTGAAATTCCCTTAAGTAATCCATAAAGTAAATTTAGTAACTTTCTACAGTTGTAGCTGGAAAGGGGCCAGGGTGTCTTTAAAAGAAGGCAGTCCGTATCAGAGAGAAGATGGAGCTAAGATGGTTTCTATGGAAACAAGTGAAGGGAAATTTTATTTTTTATAATGTCCAGCTAACCCATGATTGGCAAAGCTGGGGAGTAAGGGGACTTCTATTCAAATAGAAGCAAACAAAAACTTGTGGAAAACTGATGTGGGAAAAATACGCTTGAAAGGGCTTCACACATAAGCACAATTATATCAGAAGGAGATCAAATATAACTGTTCTTTTTCCTGCTTTACCATCAGTCTAGAAAGGATACAAGGAAGTCAAATGAAACGAAGAAGGAACCTTCTAGTTGACCAATTAGGGCTGTTTCTTTGATTAGCTTTACTAGTTTTATCAGAATGAACGGACTGTAGATATGATGAAGGGCAGCTAGGTGGCACAGTGGATAAGAGCACCAGCACTGGAGTAAGGAGAACCTGAGTTCAAATCCTGCCTCAGACATTCACTAGCTCTGTGACCTTAGGCAAGTCTAACACTGTTTGCCTCAGTTTTCTCATCTGCAAAATGAACTGGAGAAGGAAATGGCAAACCACTCCAGTATCTTTATCCCTAATTGGGTCATGGAGAGTCAGATACGACTGAAACAAAACAACAAAATGATGAAGAAAGATTCTAGAATCGCACTCATTAGGCAAGATACTCTCACTACAAAAGACCTGAGGGAACTGAGACCTGTCTGTGGGAATAGCAAACTCATGTGTCTCATCTAACTCTCACTTCAGCCTGCTCACTGAGTGGCACAAAACCACCTAAACTATATAAATTATTATTTTTCTCTCTTCTCTTTTTCTGTCAAGTTGGTAGAATGTAAATTAAATGCATAGATGATATGACTCCACCACCAGATAATTTGATCAGAGATAGAAATCACAAACAACTGAGGAAATGCTTCAGGTAGGAGGAAGCAAGTAAGGGAGTTCAGTTTTAAAGAAGTTATGGATTCATTTACTAACCTCGTAAGTGCCTATTAAACATCAGATGCCACGTACTAAGCAAAGGCTTACTTGCTTTCTCATGTCTTAACTGTTTTGCTTGCTATGAAACTTGAAAAGAAAAAGAGAATTATTTCACGACAGCAACCAGAAGTAAAAGTATAGCCTAGAGAAGAAAATGAACAGCATCTTTAGAACCTGCTTTAAGATTCCAATGGGAATATCAGATACAATTTTTAAAAGCACTAACTGAAGTAGATTTTTACATAAAAATTTCAATTTTACTTTTTAGTTAAAAAAAAAGTAAAATAAGGGATAACTTACTAGAATATCCTCACTAAAATATATCATTCTGGGATTTTAAAATTCTGGCCTACTAATTCTGAGCAGACAATAATATCAAGAGTGATAAAATATAACTGAAAATTCAAATTCAATACCTTAGTGGGAAAATTAGGAGAGTAAATATCACATATATTCTGCATCATTTCAGAGGATATTAAGCAAAAGATCAATGGCCTTAGCCATTCTTTCACATTTTTTCCTTGTTAGTAGGTCATCAAGATTCTGTTCTGTGAACTGAAGTTGGTCAAGAATGCTGGGCAACAGCAGGGTCAGAAAACGATCAGTAGAGGAATAGCTGGCAGAATCTATGACATCCTGTAGAGGTTACACAGACACCATGGATTAACAATAAAAATGTTAGCTATAATATGGTACACAGAAAAAATGGTCATTATTGAACATTCTTCTTATGCTATCTATTTAGATCTCTTTTCCTTAATTAGGTAATTTTCTTTATTTAGTTTTTGCATTCTGCTATATTAGTTATTCTAAACTTAGGCTTTCAGTTAAAACTCAGAATCTCTTACTTATAGTAAGGTATGAGGAGAGAGTCTATACCTTTTATTTCACTGATACAGGGAACTCTTGGTGATAGAAGGAACTAATATTACTCATGCAGGAAAGTACTTATAGTCTTAGAGTACTACCCAGAGCACTGGAAGGTTAAGTTACTAGCCCATGTCACACAGCCAGCAGTGACTAGATGCTAGACTGAGTGAACTTGAGTCTTTCTTAGTTATGATAAAAAAAAAAAACCCAGCAAAATAAAACTAGGAACTAGATTTAATGAATTAATGAGCCTTTATTAGGTGCCCACTATGTGCCATGCACCACACTGGGCACAGAGGAGTACAAAGACAAAAATGAAACAGTCCCTGACTTAGGGAGGATATATTCTATTGGGGGAAATAAGTATGAATATTGATAATTATAAAAAATATGCAAAGTAAATACACAGTAAGTTGGATGACAAGAGGCACTAGCACCTGGGAGAGGGCAGAATCAGCAAAAATTTCATTTGTATGGTAATGTTTGAGCTGAACTTTGAAAGATATCAGGGATTTTAAGAAGGAAAGTATTCCAGACCAGCCTGTGCAAAGGCATGGGAAGAAGGAAGAAAATGCCAAATGTGAAGAAAGTTAGCAGTTCAGCTGGCTAGTCTAATATTTTGCAAATAAATTTACAATAAACTGTATGCAGTTTTCAACACACTCAAAATGCTTTATAAAACACAATGATCAAGGATCAAGACAAAAGACTAGTAATATGAATAATTCAAAATACTAGTATTACTAAGGATTATCTTCCAAATGTGCACACCACTCTCTTGTACCTAAGACTCAGATAAATTGCAAGGGAAGCCCTTTTGGAGAAGGCAGTGGCTAGGAGAAGAGGCCATCAAGGTGAGAAATGCTAAGCTATGTAATCACCAAGACTTGATGAGATTAGGCTATATAAGCCTATATATATATCTCTGCGTGTGTGTGTGTGTGTGTGTGTGTGTGTGTGTGTGTGTGTGTGTGTGTGTGAGTGAGTGTGTGTGTGTGTGTGTGCATGCCTTATAACACTAGTAGGCAGTATTTACTAGATATATTGGTTACTGATTACAAAAAAGTGATATCAAATCAATAAAGTCCCCACTGTTTCTGTTAAACTACATTAAAGGCAAGTGTAAAAAAAAAAGTTAATGGAGGAGTACTTAGGCACTAGCACTTATGGATATTTCCACCTAGCTAAGTGGAAGAGAATACAGCCATCAATTTTTTAAAATTCCCTAGAGATACACTTCTTTCAAAAAGGGTTATTATTATACAGTACCACACAAAAAAGAGCAACATTAAGATATCATCACTATCATATTACCTCAAATATTTCCTTGAACAATTCCAGTGCTAGAACAGAACAGTTTTCTGATCCTTCCAAGGGATGCTTTGACCAACGTAACAGAGCAACTGTTGGCTCTAAAGATTTAGGATGGTTTCCCAGTCTTGGGTTACCAGAAGCAGGTGATTCAAATACCGCCTGACTAAGAACATGGCGCAGTTGTGTCACTGAACAGAAGGCAAGAAGTAATTCTAAAACCTGTGCAGTATAAACATAGGAGATCTTATTAAAAACCAATGTGACTGGACATTAACGTGTGAAATCAAATGCTAAGCTTAAAAGTTAGTCATATTTAAGTGAATACATGAAAATTAATATGAAAACAACTTTCAACCATGCCTTTAAAATTGATAATATAAAACTTAAGGGTTCTTGTAGCTTTCAAGAATCACAAACGACATTCTCAAAAGATCTAGCTTTAAATATACCTTTGAAGAAGAATCAGGGTCCTTCCCATGAAGAAGACCTAACACTTGATTAAGGCATGAGTTGAAGTGTTCATACCTAAATATAAACAAAGATAAATAGCATCACTATTATAAAATCATAACAAAATCACACACTTTTAAAATTTCTGCTCCCAAAGTAAAATGAAAATGCTTTTTTAAAAATGTGGATTTTAACTTCAAATATCACATGAACTACCTTGAGCCTAAAAATGTACAGGTTGTATAAATCTACTGAATAGAACAGTGTGGCATATTGGAAGGAGCACTTAATTTAGAATCAGGACCTGGCTTAGAATACTGACTTTTTTACTTATACTTTTGTGACCTAGGGCAAGTCACTTTAATATTGTAGTTCTCAATTTCTCTAACTATATAATGACAGGGTTGCACTGAACTACATTTAAGGTCCCTTTCAGCTCTAACTCCTATAATCCCAGAAATCAACACAATTATGTATTCATTAATCAGTCATTAATTTCTTAATTACTTCAGTTCTCCTATATTCAAATCATAACATTTACCCCCATGCTTACCATTACAACGATGTTCTCCATAATAAATGTGATATTGAGGAAGAGTCTCTCATTGGTGTGGTGCCCAATAGGATTTTGGTATTCGTAATAAAGTAGATTGCATACCATCTGCTACCTCATCAAGGGAGATGTGAATTGATAAATCAGAGGGCAATTATGAAAAGAGATATCATGCTAAAATGGAAGAACAACAGCATGGGGAGGGCACTAGTAAATCTTGGAAAAGTCAGAGTCCATTTTACTGCAGAGGATATTCATTGGACACATGCTAAATTAACACTCTTGTCCAAATGCTTGAGATATATTCTCCATTCCTACAATGATCTCCTATGTTCATCTCAAAAAGTCTCTAGTATAGAGAATGGTTTAGGCCAGTGGTGTCAAACTCAAATAGAAGCAGAGCAGGCCACACACCAACTTAGAAAGGCATAAATTAACATTATCTATGTTATACTGTATTTTTATTTGTTGAAAATTTCCCAATAACATTTTAATCTGGTTCCTCTTTCATGAGTTTGACACCTTTGGTTAAGGCAATTAGAGGAATTTAGTTTAGAATGCTAAATAACATAAATTAAGTGCATAATGACATATATAGCAGGGAAACAGAGAATAAGAGGTAGAAAGTGTTGCTTACTATGCCAGTGATGAACCATAGCTATAATAAACAATTATAACAGAACCTTAGTTATAATAAATAATATCATCCACTAATATAAAAAGCCATTCTGACCTGATATTTAAAACCAATTTTTGTTCTTTAATTATTTTTTGAATAAAGGTAATCCAGACAGCCGAATTTCAGAAGATAAAAGACAGATCCAATCATTTAAGGCAGTGGTGACAAACTCAAACAGAAACAGAGGCCACTAAACAAAAACCCTTGTCTATACATACTGACTTAGAAAACCACAAATTATGTAGTTTCTATGTTTTAATGTATTTTTATTTATTTTGCTAGATATTTGCCAATTACATTTTAATCTGGGTCAGCTATGCTCAAGAATTTTGTAGGCCATATGTTTGACATCCCTGATTTAATACATGAATCACATATTGCCTTTTTGTATTTCAAGTCAAATATAAAATATAAGTGAAATGAAGAATGTTAAAATATTCCTGCTTATAGTCTTCAGTGATTCATTAGAAATTAATTTCACTGCAACTGATGAAGATGACAGTTATATTTTTAGCAATGAAGGGTTCTCAACATACGCTTGTACAGAAAAAAAGCTCTAAGTTTACCAAGAGAACATAGATGTACCTGGTGAGACAATCCGCAATTTTAGGATTCTTGAGAAGATCCATAAGTAGGTCAACTGAATACTTTCTGGTTAATGTACCATCACCATTTACAAGAATATTAAATATTAACTGAAAAGTCTGATGAATGTTTCGAGAATGGAATAGCTTAAAAACAAAAATAAAATATAAGAGGTGTAATGCATATAAAACTGAACCAGATACTGGTGTTCAATATGTCCAAAAACAAAAACAAAAAAACCAATGAAAGCAGTAATGATGTGTTAAAACCAGAGAAAATTTAAAGTAAGTTATATTTATAATTTTTTTAAAACTCACTCAATATTTACCTTTTCTCCAACCTCTTCATTTAATGTTAGACTCGATAATATTGAGAGTGCAAACACAACCACAGTTAAACTACTGTGGGCCAAGAAACTAATGAGAGTACGATATAATGTCTTCACATTACTCTGAAGAAGAAAAATATTTAACATAAATTAGATTTAGGCTAAAATTGTATTTTACTCCTCCTAAGAACATAAGGTACACAGAGCAGGTACTCAATAAATATTTATCTAATTAATAAAGTACAGAAGACCCCAAGTATTTACCCAAGTAAATGCTCCTGAGGCCAACTGTAACATGACACTTATTTTTATTAAAAGGACCAAGTTTTTTCCTAAGTTCCAATATAAAGGATTATAGTTTATAGAATCAGATCTGGAAAGACCCTTAGAGATAATCCTTAATGAGGATCTCTCACTTACAAACCCTCCATAGACAAGGTACTTTGTTGATAAAAATGAGCAGCTATGCAGAACATGAAACCCCAACCCCAAAGACAGCAAAAAAGTTTGCTATTATTTTCCTTTCAGTTCAGCTATATGTGGAAAATGCTATCAAATACATTTTAATCCTTCTCCTATATGGCCATTCAAATAGCTATCATTTTGAAGAAATTAAAGCTATCTATAATCATATGAAAAAATGCTCTAAATCAATATTGATTAGAGAAATGCAAATTAAAACAACTCTGAGGTACTACCTCACAGCTATCAAATTGGCTAATATGACAGAAAAGGAAAATGACAAATGTTGGAGAAGATGTGGAAAAATTAGAACACTAATTCATTGTTGGTGGAGTTGTGAACTGATCCAACCAATTGGGAGAGCAATTTGGAACTATGTCCAAAGGGCTACAAAACTGCAATACTAGTACCATGTCTGTATCCCAAAGAAATCACAAAAAAGGGAAAAGGACTCACACATACAAAAATACTTATAGCAGCTCTTTTTATGATGGCAAAAAACTGGAAATTGAAGGGATGCCCATCAATTGGGGAATGGCTGAATAAGTTATGGTATATGAATGTAATGGAATACTACTATGCTATAAGAAATAATGAGCAGGCTGACTTCAGAAAAACCTGGAAAGACTTACATGAACTGATGCTGAGTGAAGTGAGCAGAACCAGGAGAACATAGTACACCATAACAACAATGCATGATGATCACCTATGACAGACTTAGCTTTTCTCAGCAATACAATGATCCAAGATGATTCCAAAACACTCATGATGGAAAATGCTATCCACATCCAGAGAAAGAACTATGGAGTCTGAATGCAGACTATTTTCACTTTTGTCTTTTGTTTTTTCTTTCTCATGGTTTTTTTTTCCTTTTGTTCTGATTCTTCTTTGTGGAAATATGTTTAATATGACTGTACATATATAATCTAGATCAAATTGCTTGCTGTCTTGGGGAGGGGAGAAAGAAAGAGGGAGGGAGAAAAATTTGGAACTCAAAATCTTATAAAAGTGAATGTTGAAAATTATCTTTACACGTAATTGGAAAAAAATAAAATACTATTAAGTAGGTAAAAAGTAAAAAAAAAACAAAAACAAATAACTATCATTTTTTTTGGATACTCTTGGAAGACTGAAAACTTTTGTACTGTTGTAATCAGTACCCTTCAGAAGACAGTTACCAACTATCACTCTTCACCTCTTCATCTGATAAGTGCTCCATGAAACGTTTTTTCCTTTTTAATCTACATCACACTACTATACTATTCCTTTCTATTCTTATCATCCTTGACTCTCAACCTCTAGGAAACACTTCTACCTTCCTTGATGACTTCAAAAGTTGACTAATTTTTCCTACAGACCCATTTTTCTCTAGTCAACTTGCTCAGCAATTTGCTTCCACACTGATAATCTACCCAAGAAGCATGACCTTTCCAAACATCACTTCCTTTACAGATGAGGCAACTGAAGTTGGAAGTTACATGACTTGTTCAGGTCACACAGCTAGTAAGTATCTGAGGTGGTGTTCTTGATTACAACTCTAGCCACTATGAAACACAATCTCCAATATATACACTGATGTCCTCTCAAATATCCATTATACCAGGCTTCTTAACTCTTCACCTCAGCAACCCACAGGGATAAATAAATCCTAGTTCAGAGCACTCACTTGTAACTATGCTACTAGCTCTATAATCGAGACCCAATTTCTCTGATCATAACTTCCTACCCCTTCCATGTCTCCCTCTGCCTCACTGCTCCTAAAATCATTCATCATCTTTAACTGGGATCTCCAGTAACTATACATGGCCTTGATCTTCCAATTTATCAACTGTGATGACTTTATTCTCTTCAGTTTTTACACCTACAGTTTAACAATTCAACTATACTTCCTTTTATTCTTGACTACCTTGCCTTCTTGACTCTTGCCACTATGTCTCCTTCCCCCTTGCTTATCCCCATTAACATATTCCAACCCCTGCCAACCTTAAATTACCATCATCATCTGCTTCCGATGACCCTTCCTCTAATGGTGTACATTAGTAGAAAAAGTAATGATGCCAACTACAAGTTTAAGCCATCTGGTATCAAGTAGGCCCTATATGCTATACAGCAGTCCTTTTTTTCTTCCTTGATTGACACTATCATGAAAGTGACAGTAATTGCTCCAAACCTTCTCTTCCCAAGTCCTTTATATAAACTCCTCTCAGCAGGGACCCTCACCTCCTAATTAAATGAACAGAAGCCACCTGCTTCCAAAACAGCACTTTGTCTACTATACCACACTTTAAAATTCCTTTATATTATCCCCCTTTTCTCTTCCTTGTTCTAGTCTCTGCAGAAAGGGTGGTCCTTCTCCTTGCCAATGCCAAATCCTCTATTTTTGCCCTTGATCCAATTTCTTCCTATATACTCTGGAAGCTTGCCCCTTTGATCACTTCCTCTTACCAACAATCTTTCCATAATTACTACCATCTTTCCTGCTGCTTTACAAAAAAGATCCAGTTCTCTTCAATCTTTAAAAAAATCCTCACTTGACTTGACAGTCTCCCCAACCAATGGTCATCTTGTTTCCCTCTTATGACCAAACTCCTAAAAAGTTATCTATGATTCTCATCTCCATTTCCCTCCCTCCAATTCACTTATGCTTACATATTCAATTCACAATGCTTACAATATGACTTCCAACCCCAATTGAATCAAATCAGTCTTTTCAAGGTAACTGATGATTTTACAACCGCTAAATCTGATAGCATTTTCTCAATCTTCATCTTACTTGACCTCTGCAATTTTTGATACTGCTGACCAGTTTGTCATGTGGAGACAGTTTTACTTCTCCCCAATCTATCTTCCAGAGTGCTACCAAATGAGCATTCCTTAAATAGTTCTATTATGTCACTCTGATCAAAAATCTTAAGTGTCTTCCTATTGTCTTTAGGATCATACATAAATTCTTCAACCTAGCATTCAAAGCCCGTCACAACCTGGTTCCAGCTTACCTTTCTGAGATTTTTTCACTGTACGTACATTGCCTCACCTACAAAACAAGAAACTAGATGGAATGAGGTTCCTTCCAGCTCCAGACACATGACCATTAGTCCTCCCTCAAAAACTATGTCCTAGCAACACAAGCCTACTCATTGTTCCCAAACTTAGCCTTCTCCCTCTATGCTCCATGACTCTGTACAGTCTATCCCCATTTTAGGAATGCTCTTCCTCTTCCCTTTCATGTCCTTAAAATCTTGCCACTTAAAATCCTAGCTTTCTTTTACAGCTCAGTTCAGGTTCCATCTCATATATGCAACCTTTTCTGGTTGCCTTTTTTTGTAAGGGATTTTTCCCTGCTCAAATTATCTTGCAATTACTTCTCTTTGCCTACTCTATTATCCTGGCAGAAGGTAAGCTCCTTGAGGACATGAATTATTTTTATTCTATTCCTTTTGCCTCATATATAGTGGATACTTAATAAATGGCTGTTCAATAGTATTCTATTAACCCAATCCTCCTAACTTCCTTGTTTTATTCATCTCACTACTATTCTCTTAGTCAAAGGAATTATCCCTGATTCTTACCTCTCCTTTCCACAATCTATTTTCTTTTCTTTTTTTAAAAAAAAAAAGTTATTTTTTTCACAAACAGAAATCCAATTTCTTCTCCCATATCCACTCAATTTAGGGGGAAAAAAATTCTTGTAACAAATATGTAAAGCAAAACAAATCCCAGTACTGGTAGTACTCAAAAAAGATATGTCTCATTCTTCATCCTGAATTCATCATCTCCTGGTCAGAAGGTGGTTAACATGCTTGATCATCAGCCCCCTGCAATCACAGATGGTCATGGTGCTGATCAAAGTTCTTATAGCTTTGAATGTCATTTGTCTTTACAAACAAATGTATAAATTGTTCTCCTGGTTCTGCTTATTTCATTCATAAGTTTATAAAAGTTTTCAAAACTGTTTTTATACTATTGACATTATAGCATAACACATATTTCATTCTAAATCAGTTAATATGTTTTTTCCATGTCTCTTTAAAGTCATCTATAGCATAATAGTTCCATCACATTCATATACCTCAATTTACTAAACCTTTCCTGATGTGTACCCCTTTAGGGCTGCTATAAATATTTTTGTACACATAGGAACTTTTTCTCTTTCTTTCACTTCTTTGGAGCACAGATCTAGCAGTGGAATATCTTGGTCAAAAGGGATGCTGTGTTCAGTAACTTTCTGGGTATGGCTCCAAATTGCTTTCTATAATGGTCATACCTATTCACAAACCCACCAACAGTTAATCAATGTGCCTGTTTTCTCATAGCCCCTTCAACGTTTGTCATTTTCCCTTTTAGTCATCTTTTCCAATCTGATGCGTGTGAAGTAGAACTTCAGAATTATTTTAATTTGCATTTCTTTGCATACTAGTGATTTGAAGCATTTCTTTATATGGTTATAGATAGTCTGGGTTTCTTTTGAAAAACTGTCTGTTCACATACTTAGAGAATGAATATATCTTGTATCTTAGAAATGAAACTTTATCAGAGAAACCTGTGCAAACCTTTTTCCCAGTTAAATATTTCCCTTTTAATCTTTACTTTATTGGATTGACGAAAAACTTTAAAAATTTTATGATAAAAATTATACATATTATCTTATGTGATATTTTCTATCCCTTGTTTGGTCATGAACTTTTCCTCTATTGATAAGTTTGATGGACAATTTTTCCCATGTTTTTCTGATCTGTTTACGATGTAACTAGGGCACATATCCATTTGGAGCTTATCCTGGAGCTTATCAAGGGTGCAAGATGTTAGCATAAATCGAGTTTCTTTCATATTGCTGTCCAATTTTACCAGCAACTTTTACCAAATGAGTCCTTATTCTGGTAGGGGATCTGTTTTTATCAAAAACTAAGCTATTAGGTTTGTTTGCTTCTGTATGTTGTGTACCTCGTCTGTTCCACTGATCACTCTAGCAGGCGTGGGGAACCTACGGCCTCGAGGCCACTTCTAGGTCCTTGGATGCAGTCTTTTGACTGAGTCCAAATTTCACAGAACAAATCCTTTATTAAGGGAATTTGTTCTGTGAAGTTTGGATTCAGGCAAAGTGTCACACTTGAGGACCTAGAGGGCCACATGTAGCCTCAAGACTGCAGATTCCCCACTTCTGCATTTAGTTTTAAACCAGTACCAGATTCCTTTCTCTCCATTCACCTGGTCATCACCATAATTGAGGGCCTTATCATCTACTATATGGAATAATGCAGTAGCCTCCTAATCGATCTTCTGATAACCTCTCTAAAAGATCTTTCTTGAAGCGGTCAAAATAACCTTCCTAAGGAACAAATCTATGTCACTCCTCTGCTTGATTACCCTCAGTAGTTTCCTACTGCCTTTAAAATAAAAATTCCTTAACCTAGTATTTTAGGTCCTTCAAATTTGAATCCAACTTATATTTCCAGCATAGTTTCACTTTACTAACCTTTATGAGTTCTATCTTCCAGCCAAACTGCACTACTGGCTGTTCTCTGAACCTGGAATTCTATTCCCCTCCTCCATGCCTCTACAGAGGCCTAGAATGCCCTCCTTCTACATGTTTGCTTTTAAGAATATATTCTTTTGGGGCAGCTAGGTGGCGCAAAGGATAGAGCACCGGCCCTAGATTTAGAAGGACCTGAGTTCAAATCCAGCCTCAGACATATAACACTAGCTGTGTGACCCTAGGCAAGTCACTTAACCCCAATGCCTACCCCCCACAAAAAATTCTTTTTAAGATTCCACTCCGGTACCACTGCCTCTGCATAGACTTCCTTGATCACCTCCCACCGCCCCACTCCTAACAAATGAAAGCATTCTCCTGCTTCTCAAATATTCCTTGGGCAAGATCTCTCGTTGGTGGCTCCCATTATTCCTCATGTTCTATAATACTCATTTATGTATGCTTACATAATATATACACTCATCAGAATATAAGCTTCTTGAGAAAAGGACTATTTAGTTTTTGTCATTATATCCCAAGTACTTGTAAAGACTTGATATTAAACTAAATTCACCTGAAATGCTCATCGCCCCTGTCTTTAGTTATCAAAAAACTGACCTATCTTCAAAGCATCAGCTCAGATACCAGCTCTTCCTTAACCCCTTTCTTAATAATTCTAGTCAGAAATAATCCCTTTCACTTGGCACTCAAATTAATGTTATTATTCATATAGTATAGCTAACATTGTGCTTTGTGTAACAGATAACTGTACAAACACTCTATCACTCTGTTCAATTGTAAACGCTCGAAACGATGGACAGTGTCCTTTATAACTTTGTAGCAATGTCATTTTCTAAGCCCTGTGGTTTGGGTCTTTGAGGTAGGAAGTATTTTTGATGAATAATATGGTTTATTCCTTCTGAAATTTAGTGTGACATGATCCAGTTACTAAAAACTGTGATTACTTAAATAAATTTTTTCATTTCCCTGTAAAAAAAAAATTTGCTATTGCTATATTAAAAGAAATGCCTAGTCAACCTGATGAAATTAATTATCTAAATAATGGGTTACTTATATCCTTTCCTTTTCCCCCTTTCTTTCTAATGACCACAGATTTACTTTTGTGTCCACACAAATATTGCTAGGGATGAGGAAGGGAAACTAGCCAATTTTGTTTCAAGATGATCTAGTTAAATCTAATAAAAGCTTAGGGGTACTAGATACTCAAATGAGAGCTAGATTTATGTATCAATGTCATGACTTGAAGTGAAAAGACCTGGGTTTTAATGCCAGGTCTGATACTTATTACTTGTGTGAAGTAACTTCACTAAACTCTATGATCACATTACTTCCTTTCACATATTATGATTCCAACCAAACAAGTCTACTTACTTCTCATACTGGACATTCCATCTCTAATCTTCATGCTTTTGTAAAAGCTGTCCCTCATGCACTTGCTTCTTAAAATTCCTAGATTCAGCTCAAGTGCCACTTACCTACAAGATAGGACTTATAAGTCCTATCTTGATACACCAACCCCACGGCCAGTGCCTTCCCCCTAAGAAATATTTTGTATTTACCTCTTTCCCACCCCATCCCCCATACACACAACAGAATGCATGCTCTTTAAGGGAAGGACATATTTCAGTTTTGTATTCTTATTTCTAGCACAGAGCAAGTACTTAATAAATGTTTGATGAATTATGAACCAGACCAAGAAAATTTGGGCTCCAGCCCTGGCTCTGCCTATGACTTGAGGCATGTAACTTAAAACTCTCTGGGTCTCAAATTATTTATCCTTATAAGGATAGGCTTAGATAATTTCTAAGGTCTTTTCAATTCAAGGTTTCATGATTTTAAATAAATACTAATAAATTAATTCTTTGAGAGCCATAAAATAATGGGTTGATATCCTAGAAGGAACCCACTATGATTTTAAACCTTTAACAAAATAATCCAGCATTTCTCATATATACTCTTAAACCATGTTTTCTTTGGGATTCCAACATAATACTTGTGGCTAGGGTTTTTCAAAGTATAACTCAAAAATGAGAATACTCTAGACTGCATCATTTAATTGTCAATTCTTTTATAAGCTCTGAAGCATCAGATAGAATGGATATAGACACACAAGTCTTCAAAATAAATAACAAAGTAATAAGATTTCCTTGAGACAAAGAACCCAACACAAAAGCTGGAAGATTAAACACACACACACACAGAGACACACACATTAAAAAGAATTCTTACCAAAGACTTTACATGGGTTTGAACAGCTAGGTTGTGCCGACAAAGATTTGCTAAGAGTCCTAGACAAGACATTGTTAATTCATCTTCAGGAGACTGACTATTTTGTTTCAGGAGAACAAAAAAAAAGGAAAAAAGATTGCATTACGTTGAATTCCAATCTACTTAAAACGATACATGGTAAGTCACATTTTAAACATTTGATTTCTAGTAACTACAGCAGTTAATGTGAACATTTTCTTTTTACTCTTACAAGTCAAACTCAACTACAGTAATAATTCAATATGTGTGAAACCAAATTATTCAGTCTCAACACGGAAAAATTGCAAATAAAAGTCAATGATGCTATGAACTGTACGTTTCCTTATATACTGAAAACTGATATGATTTTATCAGAGGAAATGACATTTAAAAAAAAAGGCATGAGGATCTGCTTCATGCTGTACCCTAGGGATCATGAGACCTTTCCAAATGACTTGCATCTGAAATCTTTCCCCATTAGAATGTGAACTCCTCAAGAGCTGGGATTGTCTTACTTTTCTATCTGTATCCCCAAACTTAAACATAAAGCTTGCACATAATAAGTGCTTAATAAATGCTTTATTCGTTTATTTATTGTTAGACTAAATCCATGTAGAAATTTTTATTATGACTTCATATTTTTCTTTAACCATTCTGTAATAATACTAATTGAATCCATAGGACTTCTCAAATTCAATTTATTAACATGGAGAGATACTTTATAATACTAAGATTTTTAAATTGATTTAATTTTTTTAGTTTAAATTAATTTAATTTAATTAATTTAATTTTTAATTTTTTAAAATTGATTTAAATTGAAAAAGGAAAGAGCAACTTTCAGATTTCTTTTTTCACAAAAATAAATATATTATTTACTTCAATGCTCAAAGATGGGAATACTTGCTCCACCAAGGCGGATCACAATCCTTACACAATCTGGAGGGCTGCTGGCACCTCCAATTTCAGTAGCCTAGTTCTTGAGACAATGGACACACAGTTCATTTCCAAATCTGTAACCAACTACTTCCACCTTGGTAAGATCTTCTAGAGCTTATTTGTATACCCATCAAGAACTGAAAATCCCAACCTATACCACAAACTGGCCCTAGAAAAAGATGACTTGCCTAAAAAACTACTTAACATAACACGTTTCTGGTTTCAAAGATGGCCTGTAGATTTTTCTTAAGCAGTAAGGATGAATATAGTACATTAATATACATATATATAACTTACATATGACCTATCAGGAATGTAATTAGCTCATCAAAATTGGCACCAGAATGGAAAACTTTGACACTGTAGGTCAGCTTCTGCAGGAGTTGAAGGCACTGCAGGTAATAAAATGGTTATTAACGTATAAATATAAAAATATACTCACTGCTCACAGGAGTACACTACATTGATAGAGAGAGACTAAGGTTAAGATTAAAAAATTCTCCATCCTGGGTTCAAGTCCTGCCTCTGATACATCCTGGCTGTGGCAAGTCAGTTACCTTCTTAGTGCTCTAGGTATGTGGTATCAAAGCCAAATAAAAATGAGGCCAATAAACAATACATACTGTTCCCTGCAGGCCACATATTAACTTAGAAAAATCACATACTGACATTATCTATACTCTATTGTATTTTTAATTTATCTTGTCAAATATTTCCCAATTACATTACAATCTGGCTCAGGCTGAATCTGCTTAAGGTCACTCTTTAAGACTAAACTGAAGCTAGGTATGGCAGACGATAATCCCAGCTGAGGCTGAAGGGGGCAGATCTCATAATAAGTTCAGGTGTTGTGAGCTATAACAGGACCATGTGATCAGGTGTCTACACTAAATTCAGCACTGATATATGATTCCCCTGGAAGCGGTTGGCTACCAGGTTGATTTAGGAGGGTCAAACCTGCTCTGGTTGGAATAGGTTAAAGCTGCCATATTGATTGGTAGTGAAACTGTGAATAGCCCCTGCACTTCCAGCTGGGCAAGATGGGGAGACCAGGTCATCTCTTCAAAAAAAATTAGAAAGAAAAAAAAAGACTTCATTGCAGAGAAGATGCCAATCTGCATTGGTAGTGGCAGTTTCCTCATACAGGAATTCCCTATATCAGAGGTGGGGAACCTGTGGCCCTCCAGATCCTCAAGTACAGCCCTCTGACAGAATCCAAACTTCACAGAACAAATCCTCTTAATAAACGAATTTGTTCTATAAAACTTGGACTCAGTCAAAAGGCCGCACCCAAGGACCTAGAAGGCCACAGGTTCCCCATCTCTGCCCTGAAACAATGAAATAACAATTACTCTATTTGGTAAGGAAAGGTTTTTGGGTTTTATAAAATGCAATAAGTCATTGTGAGTAATTATTGAGATTGAAAATGACCCCACCTAATTGCCCATCTCCTAATTTACCCTTACCTATATATTCTACTCCAATTAGGACATCTTGTCTCTATCCCTCTTGATTTCATGACTGTCCCTCTCAAAGATATCTTTTTATTTTCTAATTTGCCAAATAATACTCTTTAAAACAGAGTTGTAGAGTGGAAAGATTAGTGGACTGGAATTAGAAGACCTATGCCTGGGTCCTGACTTTACCCATTATTAGCTATGTCAATAAACAAGTCATAACCTCTGTGAGCCTCAATTTTACTTGTAAAAATGTGGATAACATTTACAATACTTATCTCACATTATTAGGAAGAAAGTATTCTACTGTGTAAATTGTAAAGTGTTATATAAACATGAGCTATTTAAAACTACTATTCCGATTGAAATTTCTCAGAGCACATTAAAACTAGACACCTTCTCAGAAAAGGGCCATCAAAGCTCAAAATTAATTTGTTCATAATTACTTTTATTTAGCAGTGTTCTAAATTATATAGGGATAAAGATAAACTACTATCTACTGAAAGCTTTTATATGACAGTAACATGTTCAACCAAATTTTAAATTTCTCAAGGGCAAGGACTATGTCTAATCAGCAAATTCTCCAGAACTTAGTGGGTATACTTTAAATTAATTGATGATGACAGATTATTTATTGTTTTAATTCAATTCTTATCACTTGATGAGTAAGGATAGGAAAAGAAAGTAGGTAGAAATATCATTTTGTACCTGCAATGATACTGAGTCATTATGGACAGTACTGCTTCGATATACCACTCCTGCCAGGACACTATTCAGATTATAAGTGTTCTGGAGCCACTCTCTGCTATCACTGTCTAGAGCTGTAATGTAAAATAAAATAGTATACATATATTAAATAAGTATGTTTAAAATGTTGAACTTATGACCTTTATTACCGCAAGATTTACCTAACTACATTTCAAGAATCTGTAATTTCACTGGTGTGGGCATTTCTTTCATCAGTTCAGATCACAGCCCCTCTAAACCTTAGTATGAATACATCTGTCCTATTTTATTTAAAAAAAAAAACTATCACTGGCAAAGACAAGCAAAATTTAAATTGGATTAAAAGCAGCAGTTTATTCAGTCAGGTGAAAATATGGGTCATTCAGCAAACTATACTCTCCTTCCCTTTTGTAGGCCAGGTCACTTTGTTGGGGCAACAAGACACCGTGTGAGAGCTGCCAGAGTCAGGGCTCAACAAATCCCTGAACATCCCTGAGCCTGTTTCCTTATGTTTAAAGTGAAGGGTTGAAGGAAAAGGCCTATAAGGTTCCTTTCAGCTCTATATATATGTAATCCCTGAGAAATCTAAAAGAAAAGTCAGGTAAAATCTATTAGACTTAACGCTGCGTGATTGATATCTGTCATATTATCTGCAACTTTTCGGCTAATTCCGATACTACTAAAACAACCGCCGCCACCACAACTAGTATTTATATGGTGCTTTAAGGTTTACAAAGCACTTTACAAATATTCTCATTTCATCCTTAGATGAATCTAGGAGGTGGATACTATTATTATCCCCATTTTATAGATGAAGTAACTGAAGCAGACAGAGGTGAAGTGACTTGTTCAGGGTCACACAGCTAGGAAGTATCTTGATTTGAACCCACTCCTTCCTAGCTGCCTCTAAGAAAGGCATGAAAATGAACCAATGACAGTGAGTGGCCTATTATAATTTTCTTCTTTAAATAGTTACTTTAATATATTGTATCAAGTGTGAATTAGAAGTAATCATCCCTAAATCAGAATTATTTGTACCTTAAGATTGCAAATTACAACTATTTTAAGGCATTTTCATGTTTTTTCAACATATTTCTAAGTCTGATGCCTACATGTCAGTATCATTTTCTGGGCCAATTACTATTCTGGCCCTATTACTATTCTGGGCCTATGGATACTATACTATAAACATTTAAACCAGCAATGCTTTGTTTTCTTTTACTTCAACCTCCCTTCCATCTGGAACAAAGTGAAATGGATACCTTACCTAGATGAGATAACAGATTGATGATGCTTAAAGTTAGTGAAGTGCTTAAATTTGGGTCTTCAAGGAGCTCTATAAGGCAGCTCAGACATTCACTTGGCAATATCTGGTTTGATGTAAACCATCGAGTAAGTTTCTGTCCAGAAATGACCTGGAAAACAATCAATTGTAAAGCAATGAATTTTTAATAACTGTTCAAAGGACAGGAACAAACAGTTCTCAAAAGAACTGTAAACTCTTAACACAAAAGACTGTTCCATATCACTAAAAATAAGAGAAATGCAAATTAAACAACTCATGTTTTGCCTCATACACTCCAAACTGAGAAAGACAACAAAAGATGTGATGAATCACCACTGGAGGAAGTGTATAAAGACAGGAAGACCAAAATACTATTGGCTGAGCTATGTTCTACCATCCTAGAAAAAAATCTGGAATTATGTTAGGAAAATGACTTAAATGTCTATATCCTTTGACTGAGAGATCCTATTACCAGGTATATACTCCAAAGATGTCAAATAAAGAAATATTTATAGCAACATTTATTGCGGTAGCAAAAGACTGGAAACAAAGTAGGTGCCTATTAACTGAAAGATAGCTAAAATTGTGGTACACAAACGTAAAGGAATGTTACTGTGCTATTAAAACAATAAATTTTAATACATAGAAGCATAGGAAAATATGCCAAGTGATACAGAACCAAGAAAAAAAAAAGAAAAAGAACATATAACATGACTATTACAATCTAAATGGGAAAAACTATAAAATCAAAACCACAAAAATGACTACCGTGCAATTATAATGACCAAACTTGGCTCCAAAGAAGAGATGAGTTAAACACACCTTCTTCCCTTCTTTACAAAAGTGAAGGGAAAAAAGATGTGGAATATTGTATATAATGTCAAATTGGGTTAACACTAATTAAAAACAAGTTTTCTCAATGGTCAGCATAGATTTACCTTCACAATTATATTTTATTTAGATTAATACAAAAATAAGTTTGTATTTCCTAAGCACATATCAAATTAGAGGCAACTAAATGGCACAGTGGATAAACCATTGGGCCCAGAGTCAGGCAGAACTGAGTTCAAATCCATTGTCAAATACTTTCTAGCTGTGTGACGCTGAGCAAGTCACTTAATCTGTTTGCCTCATCATCTATAAAATGGGGATAATAATAACACTTACGTCCCAGGTGTATTTGTGAAGATCAAATGAGACAATAATTGTAAAGCACATAGCACAATGCCTGGCACACAGTAAGTGCTATATAAATGTTAGGTGCTATTACTATTGTATAAAATTTATTGTTGTTGAGTCATTTCAGTCATATCCTACTACTCATGGCCCCATTTGTGGGTTTTGTTGACAAACATAATGGAATGGTTTGCCATTTCCTACTCTAGTTCATTTGACAGATAAGGAAATTGAGGCAACCAGGGTTAAGTGACTTACCCAGGATCACACAGCTAATGTCTGAGGCTATTTTTGAACTCAGGAAGATGAATTTTCCTGACTCAGGCCTGGCATTCTATCCATTGTGCCATCTAGCTGCCCAATAAAAATTTATATATAAAATTTAGATCTATATTTTACCATGTCTTAGAATCACAAACTGAATGGAACCCTGATCATCTATCCCAAGCTCATTTCACAGATGAAGAAACTGAGACTCATTTGTATCCCCTTTTAAGGGAGGTGATGTGGAAGAGCTTGAATTGTACTTTCAAAAACTACTAGCTTTCTAACTCTAGTAGACAAAATATATTTAACTTCTCAGTCTCATTTCATCACCTACAAATACCTACCTCGAAGGGCTGGTGAGAGGTTCAAGTAAACTAATATAACTGAAGGGATTTGCAGATTGTAAGGAACTATACAAATGTCAATTATTATTTTGCATCGGGGATATCCCCTTCATCACTTAATACACACAACATCACTTCAGCAGTTATTTGTTGAGCACCTGAATCAAAGGATAAGACTAGTCCTTCCAGAATCATTCAATCTGGTAGGAAAAGAAGATAAGAATAAACAGAAACAAAAACAATTGCAAACACTGTAAAGAAAGCAATACAGTATTTCTTCAAGATTTCAAAGTAACTGCAGGCTAGGGGGATAGTCAATGAGGAAGTAAGTGGGCCTTTGAGATTTGCAGGAAAAAAGAAAGGAAAAGCTAATAAAGCATTCCAGGACACAGCAACTCTGGCAATAACAACTATTTAACTACAACATTCAATTAGGACTAGTCTTCAAATATTTGAAAAAACTGTCATTTGAAAGAGGGATTAAACTTATTCTGCTTGGCTCCAGAGAGCAGAACAAGAAACAATAGCTAAAAGTTTAAAAGGATGCAATATCAACACGGCTAAAAATGGGAAGAGGTGACCAGAAACAAAAAAATTGAGTGCAGCCCTCCAGTCAGGAAGACCTGGGGGGTAAGTCACTTAAACATTCAGTACTCTAGGTAATTTTCCAAGTCTCTAAATAGCAAGAGAAAGTTCCCTATTCTAGTGAAGTAACACGTCTAGTCCTTATCCTCAACCTAACAATTGGAGCTATCCAAAAAAATGTAACGGGCTATCTAACGGAGAAGTTTTCCATCAGCGTAAATCTTGAAAGAGACAATTAGTGCTGCCCAAGACCTAACTGGGCTACCTTGAATAGCATTAAGTTTTGCACCTTGGAGATCTTGACCACTTGACTATTTCATAGAGGGACGTTATAGGCAGGTTTCAGAATACACATCCATCCATCCTAACAAGTATGTGCTGCCTTGCTGTGTACTGAAGCTAAAAGAGAAAATTTTTAAAAATAAAAACAATATCTATTCTCAGTAAGTTTATATTCTTGTAAAGCAGCCTGGCCTCATGGATACAGTGCTGGATTTGAGGTCAGGAAGACTTGAATTCAAATTCTCCATCAAGTACTTTAAAGGTGTATAACACTGAACAAGTCACAACCTCTCTAAACGTCATAACCCCCCATACACTCCCTCCCACCCCGTGAAACGGAGGTAAAAGCACCTGCCTCTCATGTAAACAAAGTGCTCTGCAAACCATAAAGCATTATATTATATATCATTCTCACTATGGGGTTGGGAATAAAACATGGGGAGCTATGTACAGGACAACTTGAACAAGAGCTCTAACAACTAAAGGGTTGTAGATAGATTTTACAAATCTAGTTATTACTTTTGTGATTTTTCCCCAAATTCATTCACCTCACTGGGCCTCAGTTTCCTCATCTATAAAACGGGGGGGGGGGGACACCACTAGATCAAGAGTTCTTCACCTCATGTTAATGACATTGGCTCCTTTTTTTAAAAACCGTAATAAAAAGTAACTGTGACAGAACAATCCGGCATTTAACAAAACACTTTTAAAAACAATTTATTATTTTTTATCATTTTTTCTTTTTACTTTGAGTTCTGAATTCTCTTCCTCCCCCCCAGTGCCTCCCACACCCATCGAGAAAGCAAACAAAATATCAATTATGCATGTGAAATCCTGCAAAAGATTTTAAAAAATAAAAAAGGCACTTTCCCGAGAACAAAAGGCTTTCCTGACAACCCCTCTGGGAGGCAGGTGGTGCAAATTCTCACTCTCTCCATTTTGCAAATAGGGAAACTGAGGGCTCCACCGAGAGAGATGGGGATGCAAAAGTGAGGGTGCTTTTCGCCCCCCTTCTCCGCCCCTGGCCCTGGGATTTCTCCGGGGGCGCCTCGGAGCCGGGCCGGGGTGAGCCGGTCGGGGGGTCCGGGCTCCGGGGGTCGGTCGGGCCCGTCCCCGCCGGCCTCTCACCTCCAAATGCCGCAAGAGCTGGGTCGTGTTCGCCTCAGATTTTACCGCCTTGTACTGGCTGATGGCCAGCAGCAAAGACTTCAGGTTGGCCGTGATGTCCATCGCGCCCGAGGCCTGGACCTCCGCGGAGACCGGGGAGGAGGCGCGGGGTCAGTGGCCGTGAACCGGGGAGGTGACGGGGACGGCGACGGCGACGGCGACAGTCGTTCTCCGGCGCTTGGGCCGCGCTCTTTTTTTGGATTTCTTTAGCCCCGCCTTTCCACTCTCCGAGAACTTTCCAGTTCCGGTCTGGAGTCCGGAAGTTCCCTTGCGCCCGAGGAGAGGGGGCAGGGTCCTCGGAGGCCGGGGCAGAGGAGCCGGTGAGGGAACACCCCTCCCAACACCCCCTCCCGGATCTTCCTGCCGGGGCTGGGACCTCGCGAGGTTACCCCGCGCCCTCGGGCGAACTCTCGCGAGAAGGGGGACTGTGAGGGCATACGCCGGAGCTTCAGCAGAGGGTCTGTGGTATCTAGGATCGGCTGCCGTAGGACCCCCGCCGCGCTCCCTCACTCGTACTGTCGGGGTGTGGGGTTCGGCCTTATGGAAGTGCAGCGTGGAGACGCTGGCGGGGAGGCCTGAGTCTGGCCCCTCCAAGTGTGACGGGTCGGAGCCCCCCTCCCCCCCAGGCTCAGGGGTAAATCGGAGCTCGATACATTAGGCAAAAATGACTTGCTTTGGGATTGGTGGCTTCCACCCACCCAACCCCACTCCTGTCACTCAAGCATTTATTAAGCACCTACTATGTGCCTGGCGATACTGGGAATACAAAGCTAGACAAGTGGGGGGGCGGGTGTTGGGAACGTGCAATAAATTTCTTGTATTTATGCAAGAAAAGATTAGATTGTCATAAAAAATTTGTTAAGAACGATGTGAAAAATGGATGTGATGCACAAAACCACCTGGGATACGCTGGTGAATGGATAGATACGGAATAAATTATAATTAAACTCTAATGCTCTAAAATTTCATGGGATCTAAAACACGAGGTATTTTTTCCCTATTTTCTCACCTTATGAATTGAGGCCAAGAGGTTAAGTGGCTTGAGTAGAGTAAGAAGGCACTATCTTATTTCCCTGTAATCACAAGAAGAATAGCATTTATATCGCAATTTAGGGTTTGCAAAAGCACTTGAGCTATGTTATTTGATTTGATCCTCACAACGACCCTATGAGATCGGTGCTATTGTTATACCCCTTTTAAACGTGAGGAAACTGAATCTTGGAAGGTTAAATGGTTTGCCTGGTTCGTAAATGCCCAAGGTGGGACTTGAATCCAGGGCTTCCTAGCTACAGTCCTCTGCATCCGCCAGTCACCCGAATATGCTAATGTATTTAACTCCCTGGGAGCGGGGACCTAGGCAATTTGAGCAGAGTTCCGCAAGTATTTATTCCGAATCTGCTCTTCTATTCTCTAAGGGGAAAACAATCCAGGGGGTGGGAAGTTAAGTAGGAAGCTGTATAAATATGCCTAACAACTTGAAGAAGTGGTCTGACCTAATGGATAGAGAACAATACTTATGCAAGAAAGACCAGGAGACAAATAACCTAACCACCTCTGTGCTCTAGGCAGCAGAGAAAGTGCTGACTTGTATTGGTAAAAGGAGTTTCCTCACCTGGGAATACCCTGTATCAACCCTTAGGTTCGGGTATTATACACACATGGGTACATTAAATTCAATTAAATAAACATTTATTAAGTGCCTATATGCCAGGCACTGTGGTTACAGAGTAAATACAAAGTAATGGATACGATTTTGTTAACTTCCCTCTTCCCCAACAAGTACAGACTAACACAAAGCAAACCCTTTTGGGGCACCAGAAAGGACCTAGACAGAACTGATGTCCAGTATGCCTTGATTTCTTGGAGCTTCAGTCCTTTCCATGCACCAGGAGGTGAACTCTCCTACATGCATTACCTTTTCCAATTAGACTGGGAGCTCCTTGAGAGCAGGCAATCTTTTTCATTTGTATTCTCAAATGTTTAGCATACAGCATTCATTCATTATATGAATTTCAAATAATATTTATAACATCATATAAGAAAAATCTTGTATGATATGCTGTCTAATGACAATGTGACAAAAGATTTATGAAAGAAAAGATTATTTTAGGATGTCATAAAATTTTATCTAGAAAAATGTGAAAAGAGATGTGACACACAGAACAACAGGGAACATACTTGCATGTAAATGGAAAGCATTTCAATGTTAAATTACATAAGGATTTGTTGTCCAAAAAACCTAATAGCTGCCTGGATCTGTTACTTTTGACATTGTTTTTAGTTATCGAAATTGACAGAGTGCTAAGCCTAGAGTCAGGAAGACTCATCTTCCTGAGTTCAACTTTGGCCTCAGGAAACTCTATTTGTGACCCTGGGTAAGTCCCTGTTTGCCTCAGTTTCCTCATCTGTAAAATAAGCTGGAGAAGGAAATGGCAAACCACTTCAGTATCTTCGCCGAATCCCCAAAGGGGTCACAAAGAATCAGACACAACTGAAACAACTGAACAAATGACATTTAAAAGGATTGTTCCATGTGCTAGTGGTGTGTTTGTTTTTACAGGTTTGAGGGTTTTCCCCCCCCAATATAAATCTGGAGGATTGGAGTCATTCGTAGATGTAAGAGAAGAAAAATTATAAACAAAATATATAGCATGAAAGTAGACCTAAAATCAAGGTCAACTTAAATACCCAAGAAACCTCTTCAACTGTTAGATTTATAATAAAATTAATATGAATGAAATAAATAATTACAATGGAATTAATCCAGTGTTTAGCCTATAATGAATGCTGACTGGAATGGTGCTCTGGGAAGTATGCCAGTGTTAGCAAAATGGCAAAATTCTTCTACCATGAAATTTGTATTTTAAGACCTATGGTGTCTAATGATATCCAAAGAAAGGATCAAGATTCCACAACCTCCAAAGAGACCAACATAGCGCCTTTAATTTTAATGGATTTCAAACATAACTTTAACTCAACAACCTTCTCAAACCCACATATTAAAAGAATTCTAGCCGCTGTATATGACCTGTACATTTGAGTCAATGAAGGAAAAAAGAAAAAATGTTAAAACTCTTAATATGGTCCAAGCATTATGTTAAGTTCTGGAAATACATTTTTTAAAGGCAGTCCCTCCCTTCAAGGAGCTCACGTTTTAACAAAGAAAGACGAACATAGTTAGGGTAGTGGAGACAAGAGAAAGGAATTTTGTTCTAAAGAAACAGAAGAAGTAGGGATGACTGCGTGTGGCAGACGGGATGGGATGTGAAGGATTACCCAGTAGCTGCAGTAGGCTAAGAATACCTTTGTTTTGGGAAGAAGGAGAAGGAGGAGGAAGAGGGGAACAAAGAGAAAAAGAAGAAAAAGAAGACGACATTATTATAGAACCTCTGGAGACATTGCATCAATGTATACCATTGCATCTATGACAGCTCTTAAGTCTTTCAAAGTTGTTTATCTTTACAATGTTGCTGTCCTTGTATTGATTGTTCTGCTCACTTCACCCTGCATCAGTTTACACTACTAAGGATTCTCTGAAATCATCTCTTTGACCGTTTTTTACAGTATATTAATAACCCATTATATTCACATAAACACTTTGTTCAACCATTTGCTGGTTCTCTAAGAAGCGAAGGTAACTCCTGAGATCTCAGCCCTTTACTTTTTTCCCCTCCCATTTAATTGTCAATTCAGGATCAGGAAGTTTGTTTTACTTGAGACTATTCCCTCTCCATTATTATCCTCTCTTTCAACTTTACTCTACCCTACTCTACTCAACACCTCCCTCTCCCTGCTCCTGGCCTATCCCAGCTTGTTTCTCTTTGAAGTTGGTATTTTTTGGGGAGCTAGGTGGCACAGTGGATAGAGCACCGGCCCTGGATTCAGGAGGACCTGAGTTCAAATGTGACCTCAGACACATAACACTTACTAGCTGTGCGACCCTGGGCAAGTCACTTAACCCCATTGCCTAGCCAAAAAAAAAAAAGAATTTGACATTTTTTCTACAGACCAAACTATGTATGTTCAACCCTAATTTGCCCATTTCAGATGAGGGAAGTTCACATGATGCCTACTCATCCCACTCCTTCCTCCACGTCTGTATACTCTACTCACAATTCCCCATTATGAGAAAAAGCAAGTTCCATTCTTTCCTCTGTGCTCTTTATTTTAAAAAAATGATTATGAACATTTAAAATCAAAATAAATTAACCCTGCTTTGCAACTATTTACAATGAAGTAAATTTGCTGCACATAAAATGCTCATAGCAACTCAATGCTCATTAGCAACTCCCTTGAATCTTTATCAACTTTCTTTGTCTATTCACTCCCATTTACTTTTTCTTCTACATGGCTATAGTTATATACTGTTTTTCTGGTTCTTTATTTATTTTTGCATGATTTCTTCAATTTCTTTCCAGACTACCTTAATTGCAATTTATTCAACCATTTTTCTGTGGTTTGGGAAGTGCTTTTTTTTATATAACATCTTAAAATTTATGTCGTCGATCAAAGAGACAGTGTGGCATAGTTTAAAAAGTACCAGACTTGTCAGAAAATCAGGGGTAAACCAATTCTGACCAAAAAAAAAAATTATAACTGGGCAAGTTACTTCACTTTTCCTAGACTCCCTTTCTTCATTTATAACTAAAGGGATAATACCATTTTCCCCCTCACACCAATGTTTTGACAAGAGTGTGATATAAATTATACACTGTTTTTATTATGGAGCAGCTAGGCTTGGAATCAGGAAGACTTATCTTCATGAGTTCAAATCCAGCCTCAGACATGTAGTAGCTATATGACCCTGGGCAAGTCACTTAACCCTGTTTGCCTCATTTTTCTCAACTGTAAAATGAGCTGGAGAAAGAAATGGCAAACCACTCCAATATCTCTGCCAAAAAAACCTTAAATGGGGTCAGACATGACTGAAAAAAGACAACATGTTTATTATAGTGCTATAATAAGTATGAAAAGCTATTATGAATTTCTGCATAATACTGAAATAAAATACTGAAATTGGACTTACTGGAACAGTTAAATAAAGAAAAAAGTGACTTGAATTTATTTTATGTCAACCTGTTCATCAATAGACCTGTGATTTCATTGATATGGTATACCTTCAATGATGTAGATTATCATCAATCCATGCCTTCTCATCCTACATGACTCTTCACATGACATATCATAAATCCTACATAGGAGACCACTAACTTTATGAAATCTTAACTCTCTTGACAATGCATGGACAGAAATAGAATATGAAGGTTGTCCTTCGATCATCCCTTACTCTTACTACATGACTAGCCCTCCCCCCTTTCCCAGTCAAACATGTCTGATATCTTTTGACCACTTCTCTTGTATAAATCTTTGTTGTTAATATAATTTTGTGTATTCATAATAATTTGCTCCTTTGCCCACTGGGTAACCTTCAATTTAAATTCTTCAGAGACTACTACTATTCTAGGATTTTCATCCATACTACATCATGAGAATACTGAATTTTAAAAGATGGGACTTCTTCATTTTTCAAAAAAGAAATTACATTAAAAATTAGCAATTAGAATAGCATCAAACCATGGAAATGAAGGAAAAACACCAAAACTGAACAAGAATGTGCAAATTACTTTTAAAAGCAGAATTGACCTCCAAACACATACCCTACAAATAGGCCAATATTTTTATTTGAACTAGACCTGTGATTGCATTAGCATAGGAAATTCCCATTCAAAATTCCTGGTCATTCCTCTACCAGTGCAGTTCTGTACCTGCTTGGCAGGGGCACAAAAAGGTTAAATGTTTTGCCCTGGATCACACAGCAAGCATGAGTCAGAGGCAAGACTTAAACCCATATCCTCCTGAATCTGAGGTTGGCTCTATATCCATTATGCCATACTGTCTCTCATGATATTGTCCATATTGGTTGAAAATAGAAGAATTGACATCAAAGACACAAGATCTAGAAGAATTTATCAATAAAAATCCACAACTAAGTAGATCCCTACAAGCAATAAAGAAGGAAATTTAAACCAACTAAAAGACAAGTTCTTAAAAAATAGTAATATAATTTGTCTATTACTAATTATAGTTAAGATTTAATGTACATGCCCATGTATTCATGTATGCATACTAAATAAAGCATATTATCTTTTAAAATTACAATGGAAACAAAATTAGAGTTTTGATTTAAAAATATGTATTATAAACAAAAAAGGTAAAGAACACAATGATAACCCATACTTACCAATCAAAGATTTGTTTAATTCACATGAGAAATTAAATAAAAACTAAATAAATCAAATAAAATAAGGGGAAGAAGAAGGAGCTGAAAACCACAAAGGTAAAATTTCTAATAAAGTAACATGGTGAATCTCAGGAAAGCATAAGAATTAATAGTCTAATAAACCATGATATTTATTTTTAATAACTTGGTATTTGTTTTTATTATTTAAAAGATGAAGATAGATTTCACTCTCCCTGCGCAATATTGAGAATGAGAAGAAAATGTTAAAAGACAGATCAAATGTATTACTTAAAATAAATTATTCCATTAAAAAAATGTACAGCCTGGATCAAAAAATTAAATCCATTAACACAATAGCCTAATGTAATACTGTACTCTGATGTAATTAAATAGATAAGCATGAGGAATATAAAGAAATGTAGGCTTTTAATGACATAATGCAAAATTAAAAAGCAGAACCAGAATAGTGTACCCACTAATTACAACCACATAATAAGGAAAATGATAGGCAGCATGACAGAAAGGACAGTGTTCATCAAAGTAGGATCCATGGTTCCTTAGGTCCCGTGGAATGATTCCCAGGTGTCCATGGTATGATTCCATAGTGTGTGTGATTGGCTAATGAGAAGGGAGAAAGATACATTGCATCCTACCCTCCTACCCTTTTATCAAGCATTGCCTTATCTCTAACATGACCTCACCATCTTCAATATTACCCTTTTTGTTAGGGACAAGTCTAATGCCATTACCTTGTAGTTCAGGTATAATTTTTAGAGGAAATGTGATTTTTCATAAATCATTGAACAATTACAATAAAAGGAAATTTACTTTGTCCTAACACCAGAAAAATATGCAACAAGGATAAAGTGGCATTTAGTTTTACCTCTATATGGAAACCGGTCTGGTCAGAAGGGAAGGGAAGCAAATAAATATTTATATAGTGCTTACAATGTGCCAGGCACTAAGCTAAGTGTTTTACAATTATCTCATTTGATCCTCAAAACAATCCTGTGAGGTAGGTGCTATTATTCTCACCATTTTACAGTTGAGAAAAATGAGGCAAACAGAAGTTAAGTAACTTGCCCAGGGTCACACAGCTAGTGAATGTTTGAGACAAGATTTGAACTCAAATCTTCTAGACTCCAGGCCTAGTGCTGTGCCACTTAACTGAGTGTAGTGACTTCCCTGGTCTTCAGACATCCACCAAGTTGAAGGGGCTGTTCTGACCTTTTGAAATTCACAAGGTTGTAGCCTCCAGATTAATCTCCTTTATTTAAAATGAAAGAACAAATGTCAAGGCAAAGAGCTGTGGCCTGTTTTCATAAGGGCACATGTTGGCATCACAGGGAGAGGGTTCAAGACCTCTGTCCTTATAGCATTGTCTCTCACTAGATGGCCACTGTCAAGGCAAGACCACAGGCCCAAAGGAGAGAAGGCCAAGACTGAGGAAGACCCGCTGAGCGTGCCTCCAGTCTGGTTCTGCAACAGTAGCCAATCAAAGAGGCACTTGGTTAGCAACCTGGAATCAGTTACAGAATATCTGTACATGCATACTTCAAAGTCCCTCCATGAGACTTTCATTATACATCACCACAATTCAAAAGTCTTTTCTTTGAAGATTTCTCCTCCCTCCTAGGGGCAGTGATGCTGGACTAGCTTCAGAAGCCAACATAGACACCACTCCTGGACTCCCAGGCGCCCAGATTCTAGGACAACACACAGTACTGATCTTTAGAAACTCATAAGGTTGTAGCCTATGGGTTAGTTTCTCTTCCCAAAATTCTTCCAAGTGGGGAACTGCTGCAGCCAACACTGATACTTCTGTGAAGTTTTTAGGGGCTGGACTCATTGGCTTGTTATCCATTACACACTTTTCTAAGATTAAGTTACAGACATACAAACTGAGTTGCTAATATGCATCAATGGGAGAAAATTTTTCATCAGGAATTTCCTATCATAGCTCTAGTCCTCCCCACCCCCTTAAAAAAAGGAGGAAAAATAAATGCGAAAGAATGGACAAAGAATCCTGATAAAACCTTAGAAGGAATGAAAGGAAAATGACACTACATAGATTGAATTGAATTTATTTAAAAGTAAGCAGTTGCAATTCAAATGTAATTCATCGCTTTGATGTCCAATATTATTTATTTCATTGTTAAAGGATGAGCCTTTGAGAAGAAAAAATTTGGATAATTAAAAGCACTTTGTAATTTCCAAAATGCCCCTCTCTTCTTATTCAATTTTGGGCCAAGTTCATTAACCCTCTTGAAGGTCTGTTCAAGCTAAGGACTGATGAACTAGCCTTAGGTTGTCCATATGTGTATCTCGGTGTGGATAATATAGGATATAGGCTGAACTCTTTTCAATACTTAAAGTATTCTAGAGGTTAACAGAGTGAAAACAATATCATCAACAAAGAGAACCGCTTTTTCATTTGTACTTTGCATTAGACATCTCCATGATGTTGGCAAACACCTTTGGTGAGCCTCTATCTCCCTGTTTTATGCCTTGCAGGCTGAGGATCATCTAACAGTGTTATTTCTATTATTAGATCTTTTAAGGAAACTTCTGTCATTTTGACATATGTATGTGAAACATTTTGAAAGAGAACCTTTTTTTTCATATTTTTTCTTATTAATTTATTTACTTTTAGTTTTCAACATTCACTTCCACAAGATTTTGAGTTCCAAATTTCTCTCCATCTCGTCCCTCCCCCCACCCCAAGATGGCGTGCATTCTGAATACCCTTTCCCCTAATCTGCCCTCTCTTCTATCTCCCCCCCTTCTATTATCCCCTTCCTCTTCTATTTCTCTGTAGGGCAAGATAGATTTCTATACCCCATTGCCTGTATATCTTATTTCCCAGTTGCATGTGAAAATTTTTAACATTTGTTTTTAAAACTTTGGATTCCAAATTTTCTCCCTTCCTCCCTCCCCACCCACCCTCATTGAGAAGGCAAGCAACTCAATACAGGTTATATATATATAGTCACGCAAAACACTTCCATAGTAGTCATGTTGTGAAAAATTAACTATATTTCCCTTCATCTTATCCCGCCCCCCATTTATTCTATTCTCTCTTTTGACCCTGTCCCTCCTTAGAAGTGTTTGCTTCTGATTACACCCACCTCCAATCTACCCTCCCCTCTATCATCCCCCTGCTCTCTCATCCCTTTCCCCTCTATTTCCCTGTAGGGTAAGATAGATTTCCATACCCAATTGAGTGTGTATGTTATTCCCTCCTTAAGCCAAATCCGATGAGAATAGGATTCACTCATTCCTTCTCACCTTCCCCCATTTCCCCTCCACTGTAAAAGCCTTTTCTTGTCTGTTTTATGTGAGATAATTTACCCCATTCTACCTCTCCCTTTCTCCTTCTCCCAGTATAATCCTCTTTCACCCCTTGATTTTATTCTTCAGATATCAACCCTTCATCTTCAACTCATCCTGTGCTCTCTATCTATATATACATACATATAATTTTTTTCCCTCCAACTACCCTAATACTGACAAAGGTCTCATGAGTTACAATCATCATCTTTCCTTGCAGGAATGTAAACAGTTCAACCTTAATAAGTCCATTATGATATCTCTTTCTTCTTTATCTCTTCATGCTTCTCTTGAGTCTTGTATTTGAAAGTCAAATTTTCTATTCAACTCTGGTCTTTTCATCAAGAATGTTTGAAAGTCCTCTATTTCACTGAATATCCATTTTTCCCTCTGAAGGATTATACTCAGTTTTGCTGGGTAGGTGATTCTTGGTTGTAATTCTATCTCCTTTGAACTCTAGAATATTATATTCCAAGCCCTCCAGTCTCTTAATGTAGAAGCACCCAATCTTGTGTTATCCTGACTGTGTTTCCACAATACTTGAATTGTTTCTTTCTAGCTGCTTGCAATATTTTCTCCTTGACCTGGGAACTCTGGAATTTGGCTATAATATTCCTAGGAGTTTTCCTTTGGGGATCTTTTTCAGGAAGTGATTGGGAGATTCTTTCCATTTCTATTTTGGTCTCTGGTTCTAGAATATCAGGGCAGTTTTCTTTGATAATTTCTTGAAAGATGATGTCTAGTCTCGTTTTCTGATCGTGGCTTTCAGATAGTCCAATAATTTTTAAATTATCTCTCCTGGATCTATTTTCCAGGTCAGTTGTTTTCCAATGAGATATTTCACATCGTCTTCTATTTTTTCATTCTTTTGGTTTTGTTTTACAATGTCTTGATTTCTCATAAAGTCACTAGCTTCCATTTGCTCCATTCTAATTTTTAAGGAAATATTTTCTTCAGTGAGCTTTTCAACTTCCTTTTCCATTTGGCCAGTTTTGCTTTTTAAGGCATTCTTCTCCTCATTGCCTTTTTGGACCTCTTTTGCCATTTGGGTTAGGCTATTTTTTTCAAAAGCAAAAACAGATTTAATTGAAAGAGATAAGCAGAGAAATTACATTTTGCTAAAAGGTACCATAGACAATGAAGTAATATCAATATCAAATATACATGTACCAAATGGTATAGCACCAATATAAATGAACTTCCGTAAGATTGCCCATCCTAACGTAGCACCTCTCCACTTCACATCCCCCCCCCAAACATACACCAATGAGGAAAATGGACTGGTCACCACTATGTGTCCACCAAGCTCCATAGATAGTCACTGATAAACTTCTTAGTGTGCTGGGTGCTGTCGAAATGGATAGGCTGAGCAACGTTGGAACCATGATGAATGCCTTTGATCACAGTTGGTTCACATTCATAATCACACTCAATTTTACTGACTCATTGATAAAGTTGAGACACATACACAACTGAAGGGATCACAATAGTTGAATCTTCATCCACTTCTCCTTCTGTCTTTGTGAGGTCTTGCTCCATTTCCTTGAGTTCTTCCAACTCTTTCATCAGCAGATGGAGATCAGCCTTTAGACTGGCATCATTCTCGCTGATTTTCTGAAGCTCAGATTCAATTTTCTGTAACTTGGATTCAACATGTTGTGCAGTTTCTTCCTCATCAATTAGTTTCTGGGCCACATCTTCCTCCATAGCAAGGATCTCTGAGAGGAGTCAATGAGTGCCATTCTTCGTGCACAGCAGCCTCTCGATCATCTGCTCCTGCCACCCCGGGAACAGCTGCACCCGTGGGGGTTGAGCAGACAGAGCAGTCCCTGGCTCACCTCCTACGTGTCCTAAAACACCACCACGACCAGAGCAAGAAAAATCATAAGAAAAGAGGTTAGGCTATTTTTTAAGGTGTTATTATCTTCAGTATTTTTTGGGTCTCCTTTAGCAAGCTGTTGACTTGTTTTTCATGATTTTCTTGTATCACTCTCATTTCTTTCCCCAGTTTTTCCTCTACTTCTCTTACTTGCTTTTCTAAATCCTTTCTGAGCTCTTCCATGGCCTAGGACCAATTCATATTTTTCTTGGAAGCTTTAGATGTAGGAGCTTTGACTTTGTTGTCTTCTTCTGGTTATATGTTTTGATCTTCTTTGTCCCCAAAGAAAGATTCTATGGTCTGACTATTTTTATGCAGTTTGCTCATGATCCTAGCCAATTACTTGAGTTATAAACTCTTTGTTAAGGTAGGAGTCTGCTTCCAGTGTGGAGAATGTACTGTCCCAAGCTTCAGGGGTTTTGTGCAGCTGTTTTCAGAGATACTTCTAGGGACCTGTAAATTTTCAGTTCTTCCAAGGTGCTATGATCAAGGGTGAGGTTGTTTACTCCTTTCCTGGCCTGGGCTCTGGTCTATGAGTGACCACAAGCACTCTTTTCTGCCTTGGAACTGTGAGGAGGATTCCCTCTCCACTGTCACTGCAAGCTCCACCATGCCAGCACTCCTCCTTGCCCCAGGACCACTACCCAGAACTGTGACCCACATCCTAGCACAGGCAAAGCAAGCAATCCTGCCTCAGAACCAGCAAAGAGATCCCTACAATCTCCCTCTGATCAGCCACTTGATTCCCCCACTATCTATGGGCCGAGAACTCCAGAACAGCTGCTGCCCAGGGACTGCGCTGGGACCGGAGCTGGGACAGAACTTCTCTCTCACTGTGCTCACAGACTTTTCCTCCTGACCTTCTAAGTTGTCTTTGGCATTTGTGGGTTGAGAAATCTGGAAACTGCCACTGCTGACTGTGATTTAGTCTCCTGAGGCCTGCTCCAGGTTTGCTGAGGCCTGGTCTTTGCCTGTGCGCCCATGCTGAACTGTGTTCCTCTCCCAGCCTGGTGCAATATACCTTTCCAATCAACCATCCAGGTTGTCTTGGGTTGGAAATTTGTTTTCATTCTGTCTTTTTGTGGATTCTGCTGCTTTAGAATTTGTTTAGAGCCATTTTTTTACAGATATTTGGAGGGGTTTGGGGGAGAGCTCAAGCAAGTAACTGCTTTTACTCAGCCATCTTGGCTCCACCCCCCAAAGGAGAAACTTTGACATCATTTTAAACATTTAAAGAGAAATAGCCTAGAAGAGGGAAGAAGGGCAAGAAGGGACCTCGTATCTCTTGAAATTCAGGTACCGCAGGTATAAGTAATTAACAAAGATGGGGATGAAGAAAAGATAACCATATTAGCCATATACTTATCTGGACTGCATAATCAAAGGTAGAAAAATGAATGACTGACAGAAGAAAAACAAAATAATCAGGTATCATGGGGTTGACAGGGGAGGGAGAGCTCTCATCTTTAGGATGGGACGGGGAGGACATTGTCTCATGCAAAAAAAACTATAGCCATGGATGGTTGATTACAATATAGTGGAAGAGAGAAGCAAGAAACTGTGATTTATAAGAGTGGGGAGAGAGACTAAAATTATATTGTTCCAAGCAATAAAACTATAGATACAGTGTTGATTTCCTTCCTTCTTTCTTTCCTTTCTCTCTCTGTCTCTCTCTCTCATAAAATAATTATGATAGGGCTGTGTGGCAGTAAAAACATACAACAATCATAATCATGAATGTTATGATACGAACTCTCCCATCAAATGGAAGAGGATGACAGACTAGATTTGAAGGCAAAAATTAACAATTTACTATATACAAGAAGTATATTTAAAGCATAAAGAGATATATAGTCCTAAAATGAGAGTTTTAGTAGTACTTATTATGCCTCAAACAAATTTTTTAAGAAGTGGGCATGGCAATCATGAGCTTAGACAAAACAACAGTTAAAAGAAAATATGGACACGAGAGACAAACAGGAAAACAACATCGTACTTAGAGGCACCATAGATAATAAAACACTATCACTGTTAAATTGATATATACAAATAGTATAACACCTAAGTATTTAAAGTGAAAGCTAAGTAATTTTATTTTTTCACTCCTTCCCAGGCTTACTCCCGAACTTTGACTTATATTGGCAGGCTGAGTCTCCAGAAGATGACCAAATAACTTCTTTCCTCATGGTTCTAGGGGCTAACTTTGAGGGGCTGGGATCTCTAGTACTATTACTTAGGAGTCTCCACCTGTCTGCTTCCTATCTGTTATATAATCTAGACATAATTACCTTTCAGAAAATGCATTTACTAGTATCAGGTATACAAAAGACAGTTGTTATAAAAACATCCCCTCAACCTGAGGATGAATTCTCCCCTCATACATACAAGGTCCCTGAGGGAAGTAGTCTCAAACTGAAAAAACACACACAGACAAAAGGTAAACTTATAGCTCCTAGTCCCTGGAAGTACCTTCTTCCCTTTGTGGAGTTCTAATGACTTTACCCTAATAGTCCTTAAGCTGCCTTTCTTCCATGTATCCATTTTGTCTTCAGTGTGTCTTTTAGTTCATGATGCAGAAGCTACCATCAACCACTGATGCTCTGAGGATATTCCTATCGACATCTCTGGGAACTCCAAAACTTCTAATCTTCAGAACTTCTTTGAGAAGTTCACTTGCTCAATGGAAGAGAGGGAAGGAGAGAAATTCTCTTAAGAATAATTATATCTTAGGAATTCTTCACCATTGGATTTCACTTCCACATGACTGGAGTGTTCCTGGACCAAAGCATTCCAAACTGGCTTGTTATGTTATACATATACATGATTCAGATAATCACAAGATATTTCTTGAATGATAACATCTATTATCAAAGCACTTTAATCCTCTCAAATTTATTAAGGCTTTATTCCATTTAGTTTATAATTTTCATTGATTAATTCAGTTAAGCTGAGTGGGCTTTCTTTGATTACATTAGTTAGGGTTGATGTAAGGGTGAGGTTTTCACCCTTATACAATAATTGTAGGTAATTTCAACATGCCTCTGTCAGGCTCAGTAAAATCTAACAGAATAATAAACAAAAACAATTAGGAATCTGAACAGAATATTAGAGAAATTAGATATAATAAATCTTTGGTAATTACAGGATGATACTATAACTGTTTTTCATTAGGGTAGAAAGAATTCAATTCTTCAGTGCATTAAAGAACAAAATAAAAATCCCTAGTTAAACATCACATTGGAAATCCTAAAAATTAAAGGTGAGATTAAGAAAATTGAATGTAAGAAAACCACTGAATTAATAAAACTGAAGTTGGTTCTATGAGAAAAACAAGAAGATAGATAAATCATTGGTTAATATGATTTTAAAAAAAGAGAAAGAGAAGAAAACCAAATTACTAGTATCAAAAATGAAAAAGGTAATTATGTCACTAATGATGATGAAATCAAAGCAATTATTAGAAGTTATTTTGCTCAATTATATACTAATAAATCTAGCAATGTATGTGAAATGGAAAAATATTTACTAAAATGCAAACCATCTAGATTAATAGAAGAGGAAATAGAATATCTAAATGAAAACTTATTTTAGAAAAAGAAATAAAATAGGTTATTAATGAACTTCCTAAGAAAAAAAATCAGTATCAAATGGATTTACAAGTGGATTCTACCACTCCTTTAAAGATCAACTAATTCTAAAATTAAGTAAACTATTTGGAATAAGAGGCAAAGAAGGAATTCTATCAAACTCCTTTTATGAAACAAATATGATATTGATACCTAAATCAGGAAAAGCAAAAACAGAGAAAGAAAATTACAGACCAATTTCACTAATGAATATGAATGCAAAAATCCTAAATAAAATACTAGCTAAGAGACTACAACAGCACATCACAAAAATTATATATTGTGACCAAGTGAGATTTATACCAAGAATGCAGGGATGGTGTAAGATAGGGGAAAACTATTAGCATAACGGATTATATCAATAATAAAAATCATATGATTATATCAATAGATGCAGAAAAAAGCTTTTGGCACCATTCAACACTCATTCCTATTAAAGACACTTAAAGGGGCAGCTAAGTGGCTCAGTGGATAGAGCTCCAGCCTTGGAGTCAGGAGGACCTGAATTCAAATCCAATCTCAGACACTTGACACTTACTAGCTGTGTGACCCTGGCTAAGTCACTTAACTCCAATTACCTTACCTAAAAAAAAAAAGACACTTGAAATCATAGGAATAAATGGATTTTTCCTTAAAATGATAAGAAGTATTTAGCTAAAACCATCAGCAAACATTATTTGTAATGAAGATAAGGTAGGAACCTTCCCAATAAGATCAGAATAACAAAGATACCCATTATCAATAATATTATCCAATATTGTATTAGAAATGCTAACAATTAATAGTTTACCTGTCAGATTTATGGAGAACAGAAGAATTTATGATCAGACAAGAGATAGAGAACATTATGAAACGCAAAATGGATATTTTTGATTATATTAAATTGAAAAGTTTTTGTACAAACAAAGCCAATGCAACCAAGATTGGGAGGGAAGCAGAAAACTGAGGAAAAATATTGCAACCAATGTCTCTGATAAGGGTCTCATTTCTAAAATATATAGAGAACTAAGTCAAATTTATAAGAATACAAGTCATTCCACAATTGACAAACGGTCAAAGGATATGAACAGTTAGTTTTGAGATGAAGAAATTAAAGTCAGCTATAGTCATATGAAAAAATGCTCTAAATCACTATTGATTAGAGAAATGCAAATCAAAACAACTCTGAGATTACCACATCATACCTATCAGATTGGCTAACATGACAAAACAGGAAAATGATAAATGTTGGAGAAGATGTGGGAAAATGAAAATATTACGGCATTGTTGGTAGAGTTGTGAACTGATCCAACTATTTTGGAGAGCGATTTTGAACTATGCCCAAAGGGCTATAAAAATGTGCATACCTTTTGACCCAGCAATAACACTTCTAGGGCTGTATTCCAAAGAGATCATAAAAACGGGAAAAGGACTCACATGTACAAAAATACTCATAGAAGTTATTTGTGTGGTGGCAAAGAATTGGAAATTGAGAGGATGGCCATCAATTGGGGAATGGCTGAGTAAGTTGTGGTATGTGAATGTAATGCAATACTATTGCGCTATAACAAATGATGAACAGGCTGATTTCAGAAAAACCTGGAAAGACTTGCATGGACTGATGCTAAGTGAAATGAGCAGAACCAGGAGAATGTTTGTACACAGTAACAGCCACCTTGTGCAATGACTAACTTTGAAAGACTTGGCTCTTTTCAGCAATGCAAGGATATAAGACATCTCCAAAGTCTCATGATGGAAAATGCTATCTACATCCAGAGAAAGAGCTGTGGAGTTTGAATGCAGATCGAAGCATACTATTTGCTCTTTTTTTCTTCTGTTTTGTTTTGTTTCGTTTATTTTTGTGGTTCCTCCTATTGGTTCTAATTCTTCTTTACAATATGACTAATGCAAAAATATGTTTAATAGGAATGTATATGTAGAGCCTATATCAGATTGCACACTGTCTTGGGGAAGGAGGCAGAAAAGGAGGGGAAGAAAATTTACAACTCAAAAGCTTATGGAGGGGCAGCTAGGTGGTGCAGTGTATACAGCACTGGCCCTGGAGTCAGGAAGACTGGAGTTCAAATCTGGTCTCAGACCAGACACTTGACAATTACTAGCTGTGTGACCCTGGGCAAGTCAATTAACCCCAATTGCCTTGCAAAAAAACAAAAAAACAAAAAAAACAAACGCTTATGGAAGTGAATGTTGGAAACTAAAAATAAATTAATTAAAAAAAGAAGATAAAAAGAAATGCTAGCAGTTGCAATAAGAAAAGAAAAAGAAATTGAAGGAATTAGAATGGGCAATGAGGTAATAAAACTATCTGTCTTTGCAGATGATATAATGATATACTTGGAAAACCCTAGAGATTCAACTATGAAGTTAGTTGAAACAATAATTTTAGCAAAGTAGAAGGATATAAAATAAGCCCACATAAATCATCAGCATTTCTATATATCACCAACAAAACCCTACAAGAGATGGTAAGAGATACCCCACTAAAATAACTGTAGACTGTATAAAATACCTCAGAGTATACCTGCCAAGACAAACCCAGGACCTACATGAACATAATTATAAAACACTTTTTGTACAAATGAAGTCCGATTTAGATAATTGGAAAAATATTAGTTGTTCATGGGTGGGCAAAGCCAATATAATAAAAATGACAATTCTACTTAAACTAATCTGCTTATTCAATGCTATCCCAATCAAACAACCAAAAAATTATCACATTGAACTTGAAAAAAAATGATAAAAATTTGGAAGAATAAAAGGTTAAGAATATCAAAAGAATTAATAAAAAAAAGATGTAAAGGAAGGAGCTTTAGCAGTACCAGATCTTAAACTATGTTATAAGGGAATAATTATCAAAACTATCTGGTACTGGAAAAGAAATAGAAAGGTGGATCAGTGGAATGGAGTAGACATACAGTATACTGTAATAAATTATTTTAATAACCTTGTGTCTGACAAATGTAAAGATCTAAGCTATATATATATACATACATATATATTTATATGTATATATATACACATAGGGAAAACTGGAAAGCAGTCTGGCAGAAATCGGATATAGATCAATATCTTACACTATTTACCAAAATAAAGTCAAAATGGATTTATGACCTAGATATAAAGAGAAATATCACAAAAAAACTAGAAGAACATGGAACACATTACCTATCAGACTTGTAGATAGGAGAAGAATTTATAAATAAACAAGACATAGAGAGTGTTGTAAGATATAAAGTGGATAATTTTGATTACATTAAATCAAAAAGGTTTTGTACAAATAAAACCAAGGTAGCCAAAATTAGAAGGAAAGCAGAAGATTGGGAAATATTTTTACAGACTATTTTTTGGATAAAGGTCTCATATCTCAAATATATAGAGAACTTTGTCAATTTTATAGGAATATGACTCATTCCCCAATTGATAAATGGTCAAAGGATATAAATAGGCAGTTTTTCAATGAAGAAATCAAAACTATATATAGCCATAGGAAAAAATAACTCCTAGGTTACTAAACTCCTATGAGACAAATATAGCCCTCACACCTAAATCAGAGAAATATAAAGGAAGAAAAGAAAGCTATAGACCAGTGAATAGTGATGTTAATGAAGAGTGATGTAAAAGTATAAAAAATGTTTAAAGAAAGACAATGTAGTAATATACTCAGAAATTATTCCCTATGATTAAGCTGGTTCAACATTAGGAAATTATAAACGTAATTATGTTAATAACAAAAATAATGTAAAATAATACAATTGTATCAATATATTAAGGACCTATGATTTTGTCAGTGAGGATATCTTTTAATCAATTATGTAGATTACAATCTATGTATAACTTATACTCTAAGTCATATAGTCTTAGAGAGTTTCCTGACACACAAAATGATTAAATGACAGTCATAGTCACATACCTAATAAATATCAGAGGTAGGATTTGAACCCAGGTCTTCCTGACTCTGGGTCTAACATACTGTCCATTATGACATACTGTCTGTACTGATGCTATCAATAAATACAGAAAAAGTCTTAGATGGAATTCAGACCTCACTTATATTAAGAAAATGCTGAAATAAAAGAACCTTTACTTAATGTGATCAAGAACCAAGAGCTATCATTATTTGTAATGGGAAAACAATGGAAGTGAGAATGCCCACTACATCTGAAATTATTTGACATAGTACTTAAAATGTTAGCTTTAACAATAAGAAAGAGAAATTGAAAGAATATATACTGGAAGAAGTAAAGGAAACACTTCTCTTTGAAATTGTATAATGATTTACTTGGAGAACCCTATATAATAAAAAATATTTATAAAGATAATTAGTTAGAATAATTAATTAATTATTCAGTAAAGTAGAAGGAAAAAAAGTCTACAAAAATCTTTAACTTTTCTCTATATTAATAACAAAATCTAGGAGGAAGAAATTCTATTTAAGAAAACAACAGATGCATTAAATAGCTGGAAATTAACAACCTCTATCAAGAACTAACATAACTACAGCTATAACAAAACTTTACAGAAATAAGAAAACTAAGTAATTGCAGAGATAGTGTTTATGACTGTACTAACATAGTAAATATAATGCCACCGCCCAAATTATTCTATTGATTTAATGCTATGAAAATCAAATTACTAAAGAGATACTTAAAAATTAAACAAAAAATAAAATTCACTTGTTAATAGATCAGATACAATTTTTAGAAGTGGGAATGCATGGGGCATGGTGCTATTAGATTTCAAGTATTATACAAAATAGTAATTATAAAAACTATGCTATTGGTTTAAAAAACAGAAAAGTAGTCTAGTGGAACATAGAACTTAAGCATATTAGGGGAAGTTGATCAGGACACAACTATCAATCAATCAAATCAAATAAGATGTCAGTCTTAGAGGAAATGTAAAGTTTCTAAACTCATTTACTCCTTTACCAGATATAAAGATATTTTCTATAAAGCTAATGGTATTAGAAGGCAGTTAGCCAGATACCACCCTGAAAGTGCCCATCTCTCATGATCTTAGAAGCTAAACAAGACTGGGCCTGGTTAGTATCAATCTGTTAGTTCATAAATATTTATTAAGCACTTACTATGTGCCAGGCACTGTGCAACGCACGGAGGCAGATACAAAAAGAGGCAAAAAATAGAAAAAAAAAACCCCAAACAAAACAAAACAAAAAACAACCCTGGCCCTGCCCTGAAGGAGCTTACAATTTTATGGAGAAGAAACAAACAAATATATATGAAACAAGCTATATACAGAATAAATAGTAAATAATTAGCAGAGGGAAGGTACTGGAATTAAGAGGGTTGAGGAAAGGATTTTAGGTTGGACTTAAAGGAAGTCAGGCAAGTCTGGGGCTAAGTACAATAAATAGTTGGTTTGGAGAAAATGGGAAACAGCATGGCTAGTTAGAGAACCTGCCTGGAAGATACTGGCTATGTGACCCTGGGCAAATAACTACACCTCTTAGTGGTCTAGGCAACTTTCTAAGACGGCATTGCAGAAAAGGTGCTCAGCTGCTTTGGTAGAAGGCGGTCTTTATAGTAGTGGAATCACAAGTGATCTCTATTGCTATTAGAACTATCAGCTGGCCAGGAATCAGCCATACTCCCCATGGCCCTTTAAAAAATTGAGACAAATGAGGCAGCTGGGTGGTGCAGTTCATAGGGTACCAGCACAGGAGTTAGAAGGACCTGAGTTCAAATGTAACCTCAGATTATTTACTAGCTGTGTCACTCTGGGCAAGTCACTTAACCCTGATTACCTTTAAAAAAAAAAAAAAGAGAGAGAGACAAACTAAGAAGTGAATTGAAACAAGTGAAATCTCCAAGGAAAATGACTTCTGGCAGGATAGAAGAGAGTCAGTCATGAAAGTGTTCCTTGCCCCAGGGAAGGGAGAGGGGATTTCTCTCTCCTATCTTATTTGGCCATGACATCTTTTAGTGGAAATCTCTTACCCAGCAGGAGACACTGCATCTCTCGGGGAGGAGTGCTGAGAATCAGTGAGAAAATAGCTCTGAGATATATGACTTCAGTCATTTTAGAAGAGAGACAGTCCTAACCTTTTGGGATTGAGCTGTGATGAGGCACAGACTCAGGCTCAGCTACCTGCTCAGTAGAGATGCTGTGCCCAGGGGAAGCATCATGATAACACCATGAGAAAGGAAAGGGGCCCAGACAGTCAATATCCATAAGGAGAAGGCAGCTGTGGCACAGTGGATGAAGAACTGGTCTCAAAGTAATGAAGACCTGGGCTCAAGTTCTGCTTCTGACCCATGTCAGCTGTCTGACCCTAGGCAAGTCACAGCTTCTCAATAGCCCAGGCAACTGTGTAATATGGCAACTGTCAAGAGTCAGGGAAGTTCTACATTGGTACCAGAGTTTCCTCAAAGGGAGTTCCCTTATACCAATGAAATCACAGGTCCAGCAAAAAAAAAAAAAAAAAAAAAACATTCAAAGAATATAACCTAAAATAGATACTAAATAATGTTATCTAAAATAATTAGTGGGTCAAAGAACAAATAATAGAAGCCATAAATAATTGTGTTAACTAAAATTACAAAAATGAGAAAATGTGGAAAATAGTTTGGAATTATGCCAGAAAAATTTCTTTCTTTTAGAGAATGGTTCCTTATCCTGGGGTCTGTCGATACATATCCATGAATTTGGATGGGAAAAAAATTCCTCCTTTATTTTATTAATCTTTGACTTCCTTTTTAAAAATATCATTCAGAAAAATGGCCCATAATCTCCACCAAATGGCCAAAGGAGGCTATGACAGAAGAAGGGTAAGAATTCCTGCTTTAGAAAAGTTTTTATGTATTGTGATACATCTTATGATACATCCAGTTTGTTTCTGAGTCCATTTTTTATACTTATTTCCTGTCTGTTGTTCCTTAGGGTGTTTTTACTTTGGATTCTTTCAGTTCATAATATATATCATGTTGGAGTTTTCTGTTTGCTCATTTCCTTGACTGCTTCTTTTTCCTTTTCTGAAAAGCTGTTCTGTTTTGAAGGCCTTTTCCTGTCTTTTTCAGCAGCCCCATTTTACTTTTCAGGGGCATTTTTACATCTCTTCATTCAGGGGTTATTGAGGTGATAAGCTCCTTTATGATTCCTGACTGACTTTTTGTTGAAAGTGTTCCAAGTGGCAGATTTCCAACATAAATTTGTAGTGAATCAGGATTTATCTTTTTAATATATTATAAATGCATGCCAAGTAGCTAGTCATATTCAAGCTAAAAGATAGTTGAGCAAAAAGAAAATTTGAATAATAGTTTTCTACAAAGCTAATTGAAAGAGAATTTAAAAATACATAGTCAGGAGGATGGTAACTAGAAACCACAGTGTAAAAGATGAATTCAGGATTAGGCTAGATAGAATCAGATGAAATTTAACAGCAATAAATAAATTTTATACTAGTTCAAAAATCCTCTTGACATGTACTCAGGCATAGATAAAGAATAGTTCTTCATTTCAAAAACATCTAGGGGTTTTAGAAAACTTCAAGTTCAGTAATATAAGTGATATGCAAACCAAGAAAGCCAATTTTATTTTTTAAGTGGCATAGAATATAGTAATAAAGCTTTGGGCAGATCATTTGTATTGCGTTCTGTTCTGGCTGCCACTTTTTAGTGTAGAGGGTTGATCAAAGGGCCATCAGTGATTAACTGGAGGTTAAACGGATAAGACCATTGTTTGAAATTCTGATTATGTGCTAAAAGACTGATTATAACTCTTAGATAGGTTTGAACATCCCTAAAAAGTTGTTAAGTCTCTCCATGCTTAGTGTCTTCATGGATTGAGTAGATGTGAAGAACTTTGTCAGCATCTCCCTATGGAAGGACTGGGTATACCCAATGATAACTTATTGAGATGACTGAGGACATTTTCTTAATGGGTTTGGAGAGTAATAGAGGCCTTAGTGCTTGATAATACATTTATACCTCATTGAGGATCAGTGACTGAGTTTCAGTGTTAGGCCTAATTTGGTTGGCTCAGGCTACTATAGATTAGAGTCTATTAAATCTAACTTTCCTAAAATTTTATTAAGGGACTTAACTTTTTTCTTTTTTCTTTTTTTTAAATAGGTCTGGAAGTTGAGGTTTTCCACTCTTTTACTGTATTTATCTCACTGTAACTTGCTTAGCCTTTCATTTAAATAGGTAGATGAAATGTTACTGCATACATATTAAGCATTGAAATTGTCTATGGTGGCTTTAAGCATAATATAATTTTCTTGTTTATCTATTTTTAGTCAAATCAATTTTTACATTGTTGTGTCAGAGATCATGACTACTTCGCATGCTTATTTTAATTCAAATGAAGCATGAAACTTTACCCTATTCCCTTATATTAACTCCTTAGGAGTCTTTATGATTCCAGTGTATCTTCAGAAAATAACATACTATTAGATTCTATTTTCTAATTCATTTCACTATCCTTTTCTGTTTTATGGGTGAATTCATCACATTCACATTCATAGTTGTGATAGTTGTGTATTTTCTTCCATTCTATTCTCTTATAACTTTTGCATTCTTTACTTTCTGTACCCTTTTTACAAAGAAGGCAGGGAAGGAGGATTGTGCTTAGCACCAGTAATCTATGCTTGAGGCAGTTCGCCTCCACTCTCCTTCTCTTTCTCAGTCTCCTTGATCAGATGTCAATCATAAGCTATTATCTTTTCTTTCTTTCCATTTAAACTCTTCTTGACATCTCTTCTTTGAGGTTAGAGTTTGTTTTAGTTACAACTAATTCCTTCCAACATCTACTCTCCTTCTTATTATCCTCACCCCCATTCCTTTTCCTATTTCCCTGTTATGTTGAATGTATTTCTACATCAAACTCTTCCCTGCTATATTACTTTTTCTGTTCCTTTTCTTTTTCTTCTTTTAAGATCAACAAAACACAACAAAACCATTCCCAGATCTCTTTCATAGTTCTCACTTCTTTTACACTACTTTCCTCTCACATACTTACTTTATATGATTATTTTACAACTCTTAAACACCCCCCCCCCCCACACACAACTTTTGCCTCATTTCTTCCAGCAATTCTGGTTGACTTTGTGGCCAAACTCTGTTTTCCTTTGAGACTTTGCCTATAGGTATTTGGAGTTATTTTCCTCTCTCTGGTTCTGGCAACATAAATGTATCTTTTTAGTGAGAGTCTTCTTTTGTTTACTCATTCTTCCAACCTTACTTCTCAGATTGGGATTTTGGATTAAAATTAGCCTCTCCACACTTCTGGAGGGAATGTTGGAACCTTGTTTAGTCATTTTTTGTGTTGTGTGGGGTCCTACTACTTCTATCCTTGGATAATGAGTCTGTTCTTCAAGGCTTTCAGGGGGACTTACAAATTCTCAGTACGCTCTAAGTTATCTGATGTAGTGTAAAGACTGGTCACTGCCCAGCTGGTCTGAGCTTTACAGACTCCTGACCATGGTTTTAGTCTGGGCAGCAAAGCCATAGATTTGGTTGGACTTCCAGTAGATTGCTACTATCCCTAGTCCCCATCTGCAAAACTGCAGATTCAGAGAGACAGCACTTCAATCTCCCCTTTAGTCGAGCTCGCTCCCCTTTGTTACTCATTCTCAAGCCTCAAGCTGGTTCCAAGGCTGATTCTAAGGCCACTATCTCAGGTTGGAGACAATAGTAGTGGCTAACTTTGGATCCCACTCTTTGCTCAGTACATAGCCTTAGGCCAGTTTAAACTGGATTTGCAGTTCCTGTTCACTCCTTGCCCTGAGTCATAGCTGGAAGTCAGTCCCATCTGTGCATCCTCTCCTAAATCATCTAATTCTATGGTCAAATGATCATAGCTGTAGATTGACTCCTCGGCATCTTGAATAGCTAGGCTGTGTCCCAACCTCTCCCCCTCAAACTCCCCCCCAACTCTGTGACTGCCCTTGCCTTGAAATACAGCTTCAGATCAACCTCATGTCCAGTTGTAGGGTCTCCCTCCCCCCCCAAGTTTAAGTCCTGTTCTATGTGAAAAATGATTCACTGTTGCTTTTTGTTTGTTTGTTTTTTCCCTTTGGATTTCCTGATCACTACTTTATCGTCATGTACTCTTTGATCCAGTGACCCTGGCCTCCTGACTGTTCCATGAACAAGACACTCCATTTCTGGGCTTTGGGCATTTTTGTCTGGCTATCTCCCCAGCCTGGAATGCTCTCCTTCCTCCACTGGGCCTACTAACTTCCATAGCTTCCTTTATGTTTAGTTGTGTCTGACTCTTTGTGACCCCATTTGTGGTTTTCTTGGCAAAGATTCTGGAGTGATTTGCCATTTCTTTCTCCAGCTCATTTTATAGGTAAGAAGACCGAGGAAAACAAGTTTAAGTGACTTGTCCAGGGTCACATAGTTAGTAAGTGTCTGGGACTGGATTTGAATTCAGGTCTTCCTGACTCTGGGGCTAGTGCTCTATTTGATGAGGATAGGACCTAGACCCCAAAAAGGAAAACCCAACACCCCCCCACTCCCCCACCCCCCACCCCCATCTTTCCCAGGTGGCCAAATTAGTGTTCACCCGAGGCTATAATCAACTGGCCTTTCATTAAGGCTACACCCAATCTCCCAATTCTCTGTTACCCTTAACTGTAGCCTAGCCCTCCGTTGTCTTTCCTCCCTATGGCCCCAGGCCACTTCCCACCCTTAATCATATCTAGGCTCCATTCTCCCTTGACCAAGTGGTCCAGGACCCTGGAGTTCTATTACCTCATAGACTACTGGGCCACTCCTAGATCCTTCCCATAGTCTTTCTGTATATAAGGTCCATCTTGTCTCCATTAAGATGCTTAGATTCTTATAATCTAGCCAATAGCTCACTAACATTCAGACTCCTTAAGAGTCTGACGAATATTCTAATATGACGAATGTTCTAATAAACCTTGTCTTTGACTGAAAAAAGGCTTGGGTCGAATTCTTTCAGGCAGAACCCATGTGTTGAGATTTTGGGGTCCCAGCAACCCTAAACCCCTAAACCTCAACATATTCACAGCACCACTGAGCTTCTAGTAACTTCCTTTAAGTCCCAATGAAAATCCTTTTACTTTCAGAAGCCTTCATCAACCCCTCTTAATTCTACCACCTTCCCTCTGTTAATTATTTCCTATTTGCCTCTATATAACTTGTTTGTATGTATTTATATGCTAGTTGTCTCCCCCATGGCATTATAAATTCCTTGAGGGCAGAGGCTGTCTTTTGCTTCTTTTTGTATCTCCAGTATTAAGCACAGGCCTGGCATATAGTAGGTGATTAATAATATTTATTAATTTCATTAATTTTAATAAATATTTATTAATTGATTGTTTGAGTGGTTTGGGGCAGAAACTAAGTTGTGCTGCTTCTTCCTACTCCTCTCTTTTGGTTGTTCTCAGATCTGTATTTCAAAGAATGTAGAGCCTGAGGGAAAACTTAGTCAACCTTCCCTACCCTCAGGAAATTTTTTTTCCCCTTAGTGTCATGGCTTGGTCTGTTCACACTTTTTTTTCCCTTGAAAGAACTCTAGCAGAGAGAGCTTTGGAGTTTTAAACTTAGTATGACATAGCCCACTAAGATTAAGACTTTCACTGAGAGTAAGAGATATTGTTTGTCTTTCATTTTCAAAGAGGACCAATGGCATCATGGGGTGATGTCTTGACTCATGGGTAAATTGAATTTAAGTGATGCAGAATTGCAGTCTCAGCCTCACTCACTCTTCCAGAGTCATTGAAGTCCAGTGGCAAGACAAAAGTCAGCACAAATGGTGATGGCCTGAGATGCAGTGGATGAACTTGGCATCTTCGATGTCTACCCAAGCTCTAACACTCCACAGCACCTGCTTAAGCTGCTTTCAAGGCTGTTGGAATACATTGTTTTTATCCATCCATTTCAGTGGGGGAAGACTTAACAAGCTTGGGGTAGATACACCCTAACTCACTGACAGGTTTGAGGCCTGTCCTTTACCTTCAACCTTGTTTAACCAGTCTGCTGAGACGTTTACTGGTTTCCTGGAGTGTGGCCGTGCATGCTACAGCTTCTTAGAGCCACAGGTGAGAGTTGAATGCCAGGTGGACACCAAAGGTGGATGAGCAACCCTGAAAAGGACTCGGCAGAGTTGCCAATCTTCCTTGAAAACCCCATACACCCATGAATGAAGGAGTATATGAGTAAAAGATAGACTTCAGCTGAAGCCAAAAGCTAAAAGCAGAAAGGTGATCTACAAATCAGTGCTAGAAGGCTACACGTGCCGGGGGATTATCAGTGCTCTACAGAGACTTCATGCTCTGCAATGTCAATAAGGAGCAGGCCTGTCAGAACAGTGATGAAATCAGCGTTATAACATTCTTGCTATTAAAGTTATTTTTATTGTTATTAACCATGACCCTTCACCAGTGTATGAGTTGTGAGTTGCCCTTCCATTCCAGAGCGCCAGGCATGGCCCTGTGTGTGACTCTCCACATGTGGTACCTTTGTGTGTTTACTCATTGCAGTGTCTGTCTAAAGAAGAGTGGACCCCAGATTTATAGAGGAAATGTTTTATTGCTTTTTTTTTTACTTTGCTGTTTCACAAAATACCTTTGATCTGAATTAACTGTGTCTTCTTGTTGACTAGTAAAGGTGAGTCTATCAGGAGGAGCGTTTTATGACCTCTCATTTTGAGTGGCTTTGAAATCAGAGTATCTTGAAAATAGGGTAAGTTTGTCTGGTGGAATCCATTCTGAGAGAAGGTGGTGGTGGTGGTGGTGGTGGTGGTGGTGTCCCCAGGTGCTACAGATAAAATCATCTCAGTGCTGTTTACTATGCCACATGGCCAGGTAGGTAAAGGTGTATGCAGGTTCTGTATTTAAAAAACAAAAAAACAAAAACCAAAACCAAGTGACTTTAGGCTGCCCTCAGATGACACATTTGTAGCAAGCCTGAATATGAGAGCACAGGTTGCTGGGAAGGGGCGGGTCCCTCAAGTTCCAGGAAGGAGGGCTTAGTTAATAAGACCAAATGAGTTGGTTTCAGTTTCATACTAACTGGAAAAGTTTGTCCTTGCTGGTGTGACCACAGGAACGAAGCTGAGATTCACCTACCTCTTGTCCCTACCTAAGAATTTTAAAGACCTCCTCTCATTCTATCCTGGGACGGTAAGAACGTTTTGTGATTTTAACTGTACCCTGTTAAAATATTTCTTTAGTTAATTCCTGCCAGTTTCTAGCAACACAAGCCCCGTGCGGCGGCCGCTGTTGCTGCCAAACCCTTCTGGTCCTCACTCTGGGCTTCGGAAGCTGTAGCAGAACTGTACTCCATAGTGAATGATAGAAATGGGAGCTTGTAGAGCGATGGGGCTTCCCCTAGAGCATTTTTCACTGCATAGTTTCACCTCGGGACGTTTATATAAGTAGCTTAAAAAAATACACCCATACGTCTCTTGATTCCTCATTCAATCATTCTACAGCTAAGTTTATTTAGTGCATTCATTCATTTCTCTACCCTTTTAAGATTCAGCCCAACACTTAGTGTGTGGGGGGAGGGGAGGAGGCGACTCGGAGGTAATCTCTATGTCCTACTATAGTGTGGAAACTGCCTTTTTTTTTAGACTGATTCCTGCGCTGCACCCCTACCCCAGTATTTCCTCAATATTACTCCTCCCTTTTAAAACTTGCTGGGGTCTGTCATGAACAGCAGCAGATTGAGAGCTTTTAAAAGGGGAAAGTTTTAACCTACACTTAAAAAATTTTAGGAAATGAGCTAGTTGCTTTTTTGCAGATTGAAGCCCTGCTTGTCCCTGGTCAGCAATCGATCAATGAGGGGGTCTCCCAGCACAGCAGCAACTCTGGGTCTTAATATTGTTTGGGAAATCCAAGGGAACGACAATAAATCTCAAGAAAAACATTTTCGTCACATGATCATGATTAATCCTTAGGGCTTGTGCCCGTGCCTTACCTAGCTTTATAAGTGAAATGAAGCAAAGAGAACAGAACAAGTTCATTCCTCCTCCCCAGACTCACCTCTTTTGGCTTTCTGCACCCAGAAATAAAGGCAGGGGGAAACCCTGCAAACTTAACTTTAAACACATGCAAACACACACATACGATTCTAAAGGGGTACGTGATGAAAGCGAGACTTACTTGAGTCTAGGGGTGAGTTGGAAGGTGTGCGCTATTGGAAGACTCAGTTTCAAACAGGCAGGACGCAGGCTAGGAAGTGTGCTTGGGGGTGGGGATGGGAGTGGGGGAAGGAAAAGGGAATTGGCAGATGACATTACACTGCCTGAGAATTAGCCAGTTCTTCAGATTTCAGTATGTGACACCAAACAGGTGTAAGGTCAAAGATAGTGGCTACAGGAAGTCTAATAGAGATGATTTGCTTATGCATTCATTACTAATCTGTGCATACAGTAAAGCCTGCCTCCTGGGAAAGTCTGAATCCAAGAAAAGAACTTTTATTTTTAATGTGACTTTGTAAAAAGATTATCTTATTTTTTGTGCTTTGTGCCTCTGCTTTGGTTTGTGAAAAAATGGTCCCCACAGCAATACAGAGCTTCATGTCAATGGGGTTCTTTCTTTCATATGTTCCTCCCACCATGCCAGCACACTGTTTGGTAGCCGCAGATGTCTTCGGTTCAGGCCTTAGAGTTACCATTTGTACATTATTTCAAGGACAAGTCTAAGACGCAGAATAGTTACAGGTTAGCAATGACTGAGGGGACACGCTTATTGAGAAATGAAAATGAAACCATAGGTCCTAACTCCCTTTCCTCCCACCTGGGAGGGGAGTAAATAAGCATAGGTGGATTGGCTTGAGAGTAAGACCATCAAGTTTAATATTATTTACATAAGAAATAGTTTTGAGAGTTCCAAACAATTGATTTATAAATCAACCTTTGTTCTGGAACACAGCTTTATAAATTAACGATTTCATGTGCCGAAGTACCTTGCAGGCAAAACTTATAAAAGACTCTGCAGGTATAACTTGAAGATAGATGTTATCTCACAGCTTTAAGAGAAAATGGAGCCTTAACAAAATAAAGAATTGGTCTAGCCTCATTGGCAGAACCTGAAAATAATAAAGAATTCTTGACACCCAGGCTTGCTGGGACAAGGGTTCAGTTGTTTTTCATTTTCCATGACCTCATTGGGGGTTTTCTTGGCAAAGATACCACAGCGGTTTGCCATTTCCTTCTCCAGCTCATTTTACAGATGAGGAAACTGAGGCAAACAGGGTTAAGTGACTTGCCTAAGAATCCTACAGCTAGAAAGTGTCTGAAGCCTCATTTGAACTGTGGTCTTCCAGGACTGGTGCTCTATTCACTTCACCACCAAGCTATGCCTTCTTGCTGCTTCTCTTCACTACTAAGACCTTCCCTACTATGCCACTTTCTCCTGGGTAGAACAGGTAGGGAAGGTACCATGAACAGAGATTAGCATAGGGATAGGTAACCTGCCTTGATGGCAGGGGATTCAGTGGATCTAGGGCTTGTAAGCAGTCACCTTGTAGGCTTGAGAGTGAGACCATCATGTTTAATATTGCTTACATGAGAAAAATGCTTTTCAGAGTTCCAAACAGTTGACTCGTGAATCAGTTATTTGCAATGATTGGCCTTTGACTAGAACAGGTAATAAAAAAGTAGTGATATTTATGTCATTCAAGGAAAAGAGATACCTTATATTCATGGATATGCTCTGCTTCCCTGTTATCTTAGTTGCTTTACTACATAGTTCTTAGTATCCCACTGGCAATGAGAATTTTGAACCACAGACTAATTGTTTGGTCCCATATAGGCTACCATCTCTTCAACTTCATAAAGGGTGTCGTACCCTTGGGATATTCTGCCTCTTTAAAAAACAAACAAACAAAAACCCAGCGATTTAGACTGGGTTCATTGGATCATAGATCGTAGAAGAGATCCCAGAGACCATCTCGTTTTACAAATAACTTGTCCAAGGTCACATAGGTAGGAAATGATAGAGGTAGTATTTGAACCCAGGTCCTTTGAATTAGGAATGAGTGTTTTCTTCATTATACTATGCTGCTGCTTAAAAAGCAACAAAACAAAACAAAAACATAGTCTTTAACAGCAGCTTTGAAAGTTAACATGAATATCATTTCGTGTTCAATGATACCAGAGTTAGTAGTCAATTGAATTGAAGACTTTAGGGCACTCAGATATGCTGTATGACCTTGGGCAAAACAGACACTTCATTGCCCTGGATCTGTTTCCTTATGTATAAAAAGCGGGACATTTCTTGAGAACATGGCTAATAGAGAAATTTGTTTTTCATGTCTGTCCATGATTGTAATGGGTTTTATTTTTCTTGCCTTCTCAAGTGTGGGAGTGGATTTGAAACTTCATTTTAAGTCTCTAAAATCCCTTCACTGGAATCTTTCTCCATTGCCTCTTAATTTTAGTGCCTTCCTTCTGTTGTTTCCCATTTATCCTGTATATAGCTTGCTTTGTAAATATTTGCATGTTGTCTCCCCCTTTACATTGTAAGCTCCTAGAGGGCAGGGACTATCTTTTGCCTCTTTTTATATCTCCAGCACTTACTTAGAACAGTGCCTGGCACATAGTAGGTGCTTAATAAATGTTGATTGATTGGAATTAAAAATAAAATAAAATTGTAGATAATCTGTAATGTTCTTTCTAGCACTAAATTCTATGATCCTTTGACAGAAATTTGTCAGTTTGTGGAGGATGCAAAAGAACATGATACAAAAAATCAGAATCTGCTGCTCTTAGAAAACACTTTTGTTTTTTCACCATATCTTTGGGAAGCTGGAGAATGACTCAGAGCAATCCATTAAATCCAAGTTTTGGGGGAATGGTAACTAAGTCCATGTTGTCAGATGTGTCAGAGCATGCTCTATTTGGGCCTCTCCCAGTGACAGGGTGGCTGTGTGTGGTTTGTTTGGGTGACTGGTTGTTAGGGAGATACAATTTCCTCCTTAGTGTCAGATCTGTCACCAGAGGAGTCATTGCAATGCTGCTTCTAAAGTCACCAAATGAAAGCCCTTTTAAGTTTTCATCTTAACAAGTGGAACTCCAGGGTCCTCCTCACCTGTTGAGACCTTCAGAAAAACTCCCTTAGCGCCTTACGTCCTCTGGGTGAGCACCCACCCTCAGCTAGGTCTCCAAAAGTCCAATGCACTTATTGACATGCATGAGCCAGCCAGCTAATTTAAAAGAAAAGTGAGAATTGGGGCTCAAATTCTTCAAATTGATCAGCTATAATATTAGACTTATCTGGCTAATTGGCCATTTCGCTTTGGCCATACAGTCACAGTCTGTGTGTAATGGCTTAATCCTTCTTATGAGGTATTTTTTTAGAGGTGTAATATTTCCTCATAACTTTATTTACTTGACATTGATGCTATATTTATTTATATATGTACTTGTCTTTCCCATTAGAATAAAATCCTTGTGAGTAATAATAATATGATATTGATAGCTTAGCATTCATATATACTTTGCAGTTTGTAACACATATACACACATATATAAATATATATAAATTTTGTGTGGGTGTATATGTGTGTGTGTATTTCTTATTTATTCTTCACAACAACCTTGTTAGGTAGGTACTCTTATCCCCATTTTTATGGATGAGGAAACTGAGGCAAAAAGAGGTTAAGTGACTTATCCAGGGTTATACAATTAATGTGTCTAAGGCAGAATTTGAATTCAGGTCTTCCTGACTCCAAGTTCAATACTATATCCATTATGTCACCCACTTCCCTCTGAGTAAGGATGCATTATTTATTTTACTTGTGTCCCTGGCACTTAGCAAAGTACTTGACAAGTTGGTGGGTGATTAATTAATACTTGTTGATTGACCAAATGTCCTCAAAAGATTAAATGTGATTGTATAGCTTTCTTGTTCTGTAGTACTATCCATGCAATATCTCAACTGTATACTTAGTATTGTGGAATTTTCCAAAATTTGGGAAGTAGCAGAATTCTTATGCAATATTGTTCATTATGTGGCAACTCAGCCTCTCTTTTAATATTGGGTTGTAATGTGGAAATGACAGAACAGACAGAAGCAAATAGGTTTGTTGTGATTTAACTTTTTTTTTTTTTGGTGAGGCAATTGGGGTTAAGTGACTTGCGCAGGGTCACACAGCTAGTAAGTGTCAGGTGTCTGAGGTCATATTTGAATTCAGGTCCTCCTGACTCCAAGACCAGAGCTTTATCCACTGCGCCACCTGGCTGCCCCTTGCTTTCTTTTTAAAGTACCTGTTGAATTGCCTGTGGTTTTCATGAATCTGGTATGTAAACCACAGGTGCAATGATTGAGCTTGCACTGGGAGTCAGAAAATGTGAGACCTTAGGCAAATCATTAAAAATTCTGACCCAGTTTTCTTTCCTCCTTTTGGTACAGAAAGAAGATACCTTAGTGTGCATGCAAAATGGATGCTTTGTATGCACATACTTATTGAATTGATATAAAGTGAGGCAGCATGGGACAGTGGAAGCGGCACTGATTCTTTATTTACTTGTTATAGGACCTAAATTCCCATACTCCCTCTTCCACTTATTTATTACCTGGATGATCTTAGGCAAGTCATTCTGGGCCTCCGTTTCTTCAACCACTTAAAAAATAATATTTAGTGTTTGAATTAAAGAAATTTACTGTGTAGCCAACTCTTTAAGGACTGATTTATTCCAAAATGTGAACTGTATTTTAATTCGTTGCAATAACTTAGTAAAATCTGAGATTCTATAGAAGTGTGCCGAGGCCTGTACTCTACTAATAAAAGGGACTGTACACATGTGTCTAGGAGGGCCAATTATTCTATCTAGGACAGTGGAGACACAACACAACTTCGTATATTTGGATGGGAAAAGGTAGGTCTTTGGTAAGGCTCCTGGTGGCAAAATGTCCTCCTTCATACTCCTTCAAAGGGTGTGTAAGATTGTAAGTTTCTTGAGGGGAGGGACTGTCTTTTGCCTCTTTTACTATCCCCAAGCACTTAGAACAGTACCTGGCACATAGCAGGTACTTCGTAAATGTTTATTGATTGATTGACTTTAGCCATCCAAATTATTTTTGGTTGTAGTTAGAGAGCACATTGTCTTTTCGTATCAGAAACCAGTGACATCTGAAAAGAATGTTTGATAATTTTTTTTCTGTTCTGTGATTAGAGAGCAACTTTACTAAATTTATTTCTGTTCTTAGAAGAGGGATAGCCAAAAGAAATTTTGAGGGAAATCCCTATTGATGATAGGTGAATCATGATGACTAGAATTAGGAGTGAAAAGATAGGTGAACTGAAATCAGAAGCAAATGATCTGAGAGTATAGGAGAGGGAGGATTTGCAGCTATGTAGTCTGCTAAATATTTATGAAAAAATGGCTCAACTATTAAAAGAATCAAATTCAGATAAAAGTAAATTAAGGGATGAACAAGAGGAACAGAGGTTAAAATATTACTTGCAGGTGGTTTGGTGGTACGCCCAGAAAACATAGTGGATTCGGTGGGGAAAAAAAAAAGTTTTCAGCAAGGTAGTGGACAGAGTATATGAAACTCTCAATCATTTATGTTTTATATACCATTAATAAGTACTGAGAAATATCAGAAAAAGCCCCCACATTCTATTATATCAAATATCTGCATTGACTCACCAAGGTCTATGTTAGATCCGTACAAAAAGAATATAGCCCTTTAAAATTTTACTAACAGAAATAGAAAAAGATCTGAGCAAATTGAAGGATGTGCCAGATACTAGGTAGCTAGGTGGGGCAGTGAAAGAAGTGCAGATTCTACCTCAGATACCTACTTAGTAGCTGTGTGACCCAGGGTAAGTCACTTAACCTCTTAGCCTCAGTTTCCTCCTCTGTAAATGGGGACAATAATATTACCTATTTTGCAGGATTGTTGTGAGGAACAAAAGAGATAACATGTAAAGCTCTTTGCAGACTTTAAAGTGCTACATAAATGATAGGTAGTGGTGGAGGTGTTGCTGTTACTTGACTAGGAAGGTTAAACATGGTAGTACAAATACCACCCAAATGAACATATTAATTCAATGCAATATTTGGTAGAATATCAACTTCTTGAGGGCAGAGATTTTGTGTTTTTGTCTTTATACCCTCAATGCCTATCACAGTGCCAGTTGTGGGCTTAAACATGTATTCACACATACCTTTTATCTGGAACTTTGATTTCATCAGTGTAGGGAACGTTGCTGGTGAGGAAACATTTCCCTATCAATTCAGAGCTTCCATTTATGGACTTAGAAAATTTCCCTATATCGCTAATATGTTTCATCAGTAATATTGGAAAGCAAGGTCTTCTTGGCTTCCTGGCCAGCTCTCTTTAGGATGCTATGCTGCTTCTCCCTGTGTGCCTGGTGTGTAACACTTAATAAATGTTTGTTAAATTGAACTTGACTTGGTGTGTATTTTTTTTCTGCTATGACATAGGCCATTAAATGTATTGGTTTCCAATTTGAATTGTTGTTCAGATAAGAAAATTAAAAAACAACAAGTCATTGCTTTTCCTATAATAGTTAATTGTTTTTCAACATCAGTTCACTTTAGATGTTGACCTTAGAATGTTCTTGAACACTAATTATTTCTGAAAACCTGATTACCTAGAAGGGATGAGAGCCTAGAGGCTGACTTAAAGAGAAACCAAATGATCAACTTGTTTTTTTTAAACAGTCTAGGTTATATAAAATACATTTTGTTCAGAGTGGGTTATCTCTACCAAAAAAAAAAAAGTAATTTCAGGGGGCCATTCCATTCAAATTAAGTTGGAATCATGCCTCAGAGTAATCTTTTCTTTTTTTGTTTGCTATTATATAACTGCTAAAGATGCAGGGTTTTTTGTATTAAGTCTTTGTGGTGTGTACTAACACCCAATAATGGAAAGGCAAAGATTTCTTTGCTTTACTCTGATTTCCCAAAAAGATATGGCATCTAGCATCAACTATCTTTTGGACAGCATAGTGAAGTCTTTGAGACTTTCATACAAGGTTTCAACAAGTCAGGAGCTGTGAAGTTAACCAAGATGATTGTATTCTGTGTTTTGAATAAACTTTTCTCTTTTAGCTTCCATTGAACCTAATACTAGGAGTTCAACTATGGAGAATGACACTAAGAAAAAAACTGAGAGACAAATGAAGACGTCAGCTAATCAAATGGTAAGAATAAACTTAATTCTTTTAATCGGTTGTTAAAGGACTTTTCGGAAAATAGTAAAAACTTTGATTGGAATTAGAAATCAGTTGAACTTTCTGTTTTATCATCTGTTATATAATCTTTATGTGAAGCTCTTTCCCTACCTCAGTAAGTAGAATATTTCACAGCAAACCTAAATAAATGCTTCTTTGATGGTTCAGAAGCTTGTATTGTAACAAGGCCAGTGTAAGAGTGCTATTTGCTTTCTCAATGGGTGTGGGAAGGGCTGGAGGGAGGAGAAAATTTGGAACTGAAAATAAAAATTAAAAAAAATTTAAGAAGACAGTAGAGTCAGGAATGAATTGAATTTGACCATTTTGACAGTGGCTAGCCCAGCCACTGGGCTTCAGTTTCCTCATCTATAAAATGAAGATTATCTACGACTGTTATGAGGAAAATACGTAGTAAACCTTAAAGTACAATATAAGTATAAGTTATTATTCTGAATATCAGTTCTCATTGCTCAGCTCCATAGATTTAAAGATAAAACTTGTAGGGTACCGAGCTGAATCTCACCTTGGAACATACCTTGACAATAGATTTTTTTTTTTTAGTAAATCTCCGAAGTTATGTGAGCTTATTTTCTTGTTACTTGTATCTTTTGTCTAAATGTTCAGTGCAGCATAACTTGGGTTCCATTTAGTGGCTCCTGCCCAGTATGGTACTTTGCTTCTCTGAGTGTACAGTCTGTTGACAGCACTTAGCAAAGTAGATGTTCCTTAAGTAATTGTTGAATGAATGGATGGTTGGATGGATAGATGCTAAAGTTTAAATGTGTAGTTTCCCTTTCCTTTTCTTCAGCTTTGTTAATATGACTTTCATATCCACAGATGAAAGATGAGTCTCAAAAGCCATCCTCAACTTAAAACTCACCAACTCCTATAGTTAGTGGCAATACAACATTTGGCGGATCTTATGATGTATTTTAATCATATTTATAGTTTTATTATGAAGATGGATCCTAATTGTTAATAAGTCAGTTATAAAGCTGAAACAATGTGCATTGTTGGGGGGCATATAGCTACTGAATGATTAAATATAAAATAACAGTAAGTCCAACACTCATTATCTACATGACTTTTTATTTTTGGAGGCAATCGGATCCCAGGATCACACAGCTAGTAAATTGTCAAGTGTCTGAGGCTGGATTTAGGTCCTCTTGACTCCAGGGCCAGTTCTCTATCCACTGTGCCACCTCGTTGCTCCAGCTATTAAAGAGACTGTTAAAGACTGTTTCCAGCTAAATTAGAATATTTGCCCTTTCCTGAACATTCACTGTTCTTTCCAGTTCTAAATTTTTGTTCATTTTGATCCCTCTTTCTGGAATGTCCCCCTCCATTTTTGCCTATGGAAAGCCTACTCATCCCTCAATACCCAATGCAAGCAGCATCTCTTCAATAAAACTTTTCCTGATTCTCTTCAGTCCAAAGTGACATCTTCCTCTTCCAAACTTCCATTGCACTGTGTTCCTGTTTCCCTCAATAACTGCCACATTTTGCCTCTTAAAGAGAACCTACCATACTTGAAATAAGAAGCATAAGCAAATTGAGCTAAAGCAAGAATTATCGGAATCAGATTGAGAAAAGAAAAGTGTTTATAAACAACTATGTGGGGCAGAAGGGTAAATTATCGACATTACAACTTGTTGCATTGTGGCATCAATTTTCCAAAGATGGATTGAGGGCCTAATGTTATGAAGACATACATGTTTTGTTCCAACCAAGTATATTAGCAATACATTAATGCTACAGAAGAAAATAAGTTACAGTTCTTCCTTGAATAATGATTATTAAGAGCATTACAATGTAGCAGCTAATGTAGTGTTCTAGTTTATCATTTGTCTTTGGCTGTAATTGAGAGAATGAAATATTATATACCTACATAGGTTTAAAAACTTATTCGATTGATCAATCAATAAGCATTAATAAACTCTTTTTTATTGTACCAAGGCCAATTCACTACAACATTACTGTAAATCATTACTACATTAAGATAGCTTTATAAAGTATTTGATGAAAAGAATCACAGAATTTGAGAATTGGAATGAACCAAAGCTGCTATCTAGCCCAATCCATGTGACAAGGGTTCTTAATTTGGGACTTGAAAGAGTCCATTAGCATTTGAGGGAGTCTATGAATTTGGATGGGAAAAAAAGTCTATCTCTTTATTTTCACTAACTTTGGGTTTCCTTTGTAATTCTGTCAATTTACAAAACATGATTTTGCAGAGTCCAATAGATTTTTACCAGACTGACAAAAGGATCCATGACACAAAAAAAGGTAATCACATATTCCATAAGATGAAGCTTCTTTACAATTTCATTCACCAACTACTGGCTGAAATCCCATTATGTGCTGTCAACATAAGATATGAACATAGATAACTACAATACAAGGCAAAATGTGATGGTTGTTGAGGGAAACGGCAACACAGTAGAGTAGAAGTTTGGAAGAGGAAGGTGTCGCTTTGGACTGAAGAGAATCAGGAAAAGTTTTATTAAAAAGATGCTATTTGCATTGGGTATTGAGGGATGAGTAGGATTTCTATGGGCAAAAATGGAGGGGAACATTCCAGAAAGAGGGATCAAAATGAACAAAAATTTAGAACTGGAAAGAATGATGAATTCAGGAAAGGGCAAATATTCTAACTTAGCTGGAATATAGGATACATGTTGAGGAAACTGGAGGTTAGTGACTACTAACATGATCCTTCAGGTGATCATGAAATGATCAAAATGACTTTTAATGTCTCTTCAGAATCGTAAGACTAAGAATAATTGACTATATCAAAAGTCCTCTTCATCTGCTCTTATGGCTCCTGCACAGATCACCTATACAGACAGATAAATGTGGCAGAAGTCTCAACTGCTCTTCTGAGTTCCAGAAATGCAGTGCTGACTACTTGCCATCAGCACCTGTATGTCTCACCAGTGATTCAAACTCAATTTCTGTTAAAACTACTCCTCAACCATCATTTCGACCTTCCATCACAATCACAATGCCCTCAACTAGCTTCTTCTGACTTGCCTGTTTCTACTAATGATACCACCATTCTCCTGGTCACTTGGGTTCAACAGCCCTAGAATCAAGGTTAATTTTCCTTCTTCATCATCCCCATATCACAAGGGATACATTGCATTGGGTATTGAGGGACCTCAAGGGACCTCAAAGGTTGTCTAGCTTAACCCTTTTATGACGAAACTGAGGTCCAGAGTGATTAAATGACTTGTCCAAGGTCACATGGGTAATGAGATACAGCACAAGAATTTGAACCCTGGTCCCCTGGCTCCAAACTAAGTGCTCATTCCACTTTATTCCACTAATGATAAGTCTTGACAAGTAGGTTTAGGAGCTAGATTGTGGAGGGCATTGAATGCCAGGTTAAAGATTTTAGCTTATTCATTGGGTACTAGGGAGGTTTTTGAATTGGGACATGATCAGACACGTGCTTTGACATTTGATCATTGACACGATCAGAATTGTGCTTTATTGATCTTTTTACAGTGTGTGGGATTTTTTAGAGAAGAGTAGCTGACATAATTTGAATTGAATGATGGTAACATATTATGTCTTGTATGAACTGATGTAAAGGGAAGTGAGCAGAACCAGGAGAACAATTTATAAATAATAACAATATTGTGAAGAGAAATCAATTTTGAAAGGCCTAGAAATTCTGATCAACATATTGACCAACCCTGATTCCAAAGTACTCATGATGACACATGCTACCCACTGCCAGATAGAGAGATTCAGAGTTCAGACTGATGTATCTTTCCTTTCTTTTTCCTTTCCTATGTTTTGTATGACTACAAATATTTATAATAGGTTTTGTTTTTCTTGCTTTTTCAATGGATGGGGGAGAGGAAGAAGGAAGGGAGAGAATTAGGAACCAAAAATAAAATAAAATTAAATTAAATTAAAAAAAGAGATTATAAAGCTAGAATCAAAGTGTGTAGGGGTGATATGGGGATGAAGAAGAAGGAAAATTAACCTTGATTCTAGGGCCTTTGAACCCAAGTGACTAGGAGAATGATGGTATCATTAGTAGAAACAGGCAAGTCAGAAGAAGCTAGTTGGGGGCATTGTGATTGTGATGGAAGGTCGAGATGGTGGTTGAGGAGTAGTTTTAACAGAAATTGAGTTGGAGTCACTGGTGAGACATACAGGTGCTGATGGCAAGTAGTCAGCACTGCATTTCTGGAACTCAGAAGAGCAGTTGAGACTTCTGCCACATTTATCTGTCTGTATAGGTGATCTGTGCAGGAGCCATAAGAGCAGATGAAGAGGACTTTTGATATAGTCAATTATTCTTAGTCTTATGATTCTGAAGAGACATTAAAAGTCATTTTGATCATTTCATGATCACCTGAAGGAGCTAAGGGGACTAAGGGGGGGAAGTGAAGGGGCTTTTGGGAGGGTTTTGGGTTAGACCAAGAAAGGCTGTTCAGGCTGAGAAGCAGCGGGTGGGGTATCCAAGGTAATGCCTCTGCCTGTATTTGTGCCAGTGTCTGGCCCCTGAGCCTCTCTCAGTGGGATCTGGGTCAGTGTGCTGAAGCTGTGAGGACATTTCCATTGGGAGGGACCAGTAGCAAATCTCTCAACCCCGGCTAACCACAAGGAAGTAAGGCTCAGGTGAACCAGGAAGAATCAGGACCCACTGGACATCTTTAAATGGAAGCTGCAGGTCTACTTTTTTGGGAATATGAGAGGATTCCCGACTAGTTACAAGTCTGGCTAGATGCCCCCTCCAAGCGCTGTGATTTTGTAATTTAAGTCATCTGGTCCAACAGAAACCTGGGAATCAAAAGACTTGAATTCATTGATTTTTGAGATGAAAGGAAGCTCAGAGGTCATCTAATTTCCTCATTTTACAGATGAGGAAATTGAAGCCTAGAGAGGTAAAATTGTTTGAGAGTTACTATCCATTTGACCTTGGGAAAGCTGTTCAACCTCCCTGATCCCCAGTTTCCTCATCTGTAAAATTTAGGGATAATAATTCTCTGCTTAACACCTAGAGTTTTTAGGATCAAATAAGATACAGGATATAAAAGCGCTTTGTAATTTGTAAAGGGATTGGCAAATGTAAGTTGTTAAAATGATAGCTAACATTACCATAGCACTTTAAGATTTTGCAAAATGCTTTATGTAGTTATCTTGATTCTCACACAACTTTGTGTGTAAGTGCTATTATTATCCCCACTTTAGAGATGAGGAAACTGAGGCTGAATGAGGTAAAGTGATTGTCGAGGGCCACACAGTAAAGTGTCTGAGGCAGAATTCCAGCTTAGGTCTTCCTTGACATCAAGTCTAGTGTTCTATCCATTACACCACCTAGCTGCCTCAAGTCCTATTCCTATTTTTATTATCTTACAGATGAGAAAACTAAGAACCAGAACAGGTAAGTGATGTTCCTTCAAGGTCTCACAGATTATTAGTGAAAAAGCTGAGGATTTTTTATTACACTGTGGCATTTTAACCTCTTTACCACTTATGGTTGTCAGTTGAACAGTGAATTCAATGTGAAGGCAAAATAATAAAATGGAGAGAAAAATATAATCGAATTACATATATATATAATATAACATATGTCTTCTCATTTTATCACTACTGTTCAGGAGTGAGATGCAGTGTGACAATAGTGGATAAGGGTACTGGGCTCCAACACAGGGAGATATGAGTTCAAATACCATTTTTTAAAAAATAATATCTTATCCCTCCCCAATTACATGTAAAGACAATTTTTAATGTTTATTAAAAAAATTTTTGATTTCCAAATTTTCTCCCTCCTTACCTTTGCTCCCCCTTTCTCCTCCCTGAGACGGTAAGTAATTTGATATAGGTTATACGTGTTCAGTCATGCAGAATATATTACCATGTTAGTCATGTTGTGAAAGAAGAGATAGACCCAAAGGGGGAAAAAATGAAAAAAAAAAAAAGAAAGTGGAAAATAGTATGCTTCAGTATTTTTCAGACTCCATCAGTTGTTTTTCTGGAGGCAGATAGCGTTTTTCATCATGAGTCCTTTGGAATTGTCTTGGATTATTGTATTGCTGAGAATAGCTAAGTCATTCAGAATTGATCATCATACAGTATTACTGTTGCTGTGTACAATGTTCCCCTTGTTCTGCTTACTTTGCTTTGCATCAGTTTATGTAAATCTTTCATGTTTTTCTGAAATCAACCTGCTTATCATTTCTTATAGCACAGTAGTATTTCCACTACAATCATATACTATAATTTGTGGTGGCTGACCATTTCACAGTTGATGGACATCTCCTCAATTTCCAATTCTTTGCCACTACAAAAAGAGTTGCTGCAAATATTTTTGTTCAATTGGGTCCTTTCCCTCCCCCCCTTAAAAAAAAATCTCTTTGTATGTAGACCTGGTAGTGGTATTGCTGGATCAAAGAGTATGCACAGTTTACTAGCTTTTTGGGCATAGTTCCATATTCCTTTGCAGAGTAGTTGGAGCAGTTTACAACTCCACCAGCAGTGCATAAATGTCCCAATTTCCCCACATTCCCTTCAGCATTGATCATTTTCCTTTTCTGTCATATTAGCTAATCTGATAGATATGAGGTGGTGCCTCAGAATTGTTTTAATTTGCAGTTCTCTAATCAGTAGTGATTTAAAGCATTTACTTTTTTTAACTTTTTTATTTTTTTATTAATTTATTTTGATTTATCAATAATCACTTCCATATGCTTTTGAATTTAAAATTTTTCTCCCGCTTCCTCCCCACTACCCTCCTGAAGACGGCGCACAATCTGATATAGGCTATACATTTACATTCATATTAAACATATTTTCACATTAGTGATGCTGTAAGTAGAACTTAAAACCAATAGGAGGAACCATCAGAAAGAGGAAACAAAACTCAACAGAAGAGAAAAAAAATAACAATTCGGCTTCCATAGTTCTTTCTTTGGATGTGGATAGCATTTTCCATCACAAGGCCTCTGGAGATATCTTAGATCCTTTTATTGCCAGGAAGCGTTAAATTTATCAATATTAGTCATCACACAACATGGCTGTTATTGTTTACAGTGTTCTCTTGGTTCTGCTCACTTCACTCAGCATCAGACCATTCAAGTCTTTCCAGGTTTTTCTGAAGTCAGCCTGTTCATCATTTCTTATGGCACCATAGTATTCCATTACATTCATATACCACAACTTGCTCAGCCATTCCCCAATTGATGGGCGTCCTCTCAATTTCCAATTCTTTGCCACCACAAAAAGAGCTGCTGTGAATATTTTTGTACATGTAGGTCCTTTTCCCATTTGTGTGATCTCTTTGGGATACAGACCTAGAAGTGGTATTGCTGGGTCATAGGGTATGCACATTTTTATAGCCCTTTGGGCATAGTTTCAAATTGTAGAGCATTTTTTATGTGACTATAAGATAGCTTTGATTTCTTCATCTGAAAATTGCCTGTTCGTATCCTTTGACCATCAAATATGACTTTTGATACTTGCTAACTGTGACCAAGTCACTTAATTTCTGTGTACTTCAGTCAATTTCCTCAGTCTAATCTAAATGTCATAGGTAGATTGCAGTCTGTGTTGGTGGAGGGAGTTTTTATACCAAGGGCTTCGAGTTTAGGAATAACACATCCTTTCAACAAAATTTTCATACAAATTAATATAACATTATTTAAAATATGAATGAGGTGATGTTAGCCTGGCGTAGCCCTAAATTCTTCTGTGTGAAAGTGAATCATTAATCTTCTGTTGGTTCATGTTATAGATTTTCCTGTCTCCAGGTTCAGCTGGGGTACTTACATAAATACATTTTGGAACCAAATGGGGCTTGGCCTGGGGCAGGGCAAGGGATAAAATGATGGTATCAGGTCAACAGACAGCTGTGCTTTCTAGTTTTTGACCTTATCATGCCTCTGTTTAGTTTGAATTGCTCTCTGCAGAGATGAGTTTGTAGCTGCTGTGGCTACAAAGCAATTCTTTGGTTCTATGCTTTCAAAAACTTGAGGAGTAGAGAAATATCAAGTATGGGGATGGGAGAATGTAAGCTCCTTGAAGGCAGGGATGATTACCTTTTTTGTCTTTGTAGCCCCACCACCTAGTACTATGCTTTGCACACAGGAAGCATTTCAATATGTATTGAATTTCTTTTTTGTTTGTTTGTTTGTTTTTTTGGCTACGCAATGGGGGTAAGTGACTTGCTCAGGATCACACAGCTAGTAAGTGTTATGTGTCTGAGGTCAGATTTGAACTCAGGTCCTCCTGAATCCAGAGCTAGTGCTCTATCCATTGCGCCACCTCGTTGCCCCTATGTATTGAATTTCTTAAAGGACATTTGGGTTGGGGGGAGAGGAGTTTTCTTCTAGGCCAGACCTGCACAACTTGGCAGTAGGTAGGGGCCAAAATTAAAATAGGTTGAACTTCTTTGAGCCATAGATAGGTTTTTAGCTCACTTTTCAAGTAAAGGTATAATTAATAATTAAACTATTTTGCAAATAAACCATGTTAAAAAAAAGGACATTTCAATGCATATCAATTAATTACCCTTATTACTTAAGATTTTTATCATGAAATCACATTAATGTCAAAAAAAAATTACTTTGCTGCTCTCACTTTGTCCCTGTTAAACACCAGTAAGGATGGAAAACAATGAAAAGATACAACTCTCCTTCTCAGACTATACAGAGGCTGACGATGATTGGTTGCTGCGAATCACGTGACAAACAGGAGAGAGTGCGCAGTGGCAACCACCTACCAAGTTACATGATGGGCACAGTAGTGACTAGTGGAAGGCAGGTTAAGCAGGGCACAGACAAAGCACTTGTTACATCTTTACTTTCTTTGACATTCTCTACATTTTTTTCGGGCTCCAGGAAATCCTTTGGCAGGCTGCAAGTGGCCCAGGGCCATGGGTTGGGCAGGCCTGTTCTAGGCAGTGAGGAAGGGCATTGTGAGGAAAGAGAAGTTAGTAATACTAGTGAGAGAGGAGAAAGGAACGGAGACCACCAATTGGAGAAAAAGCCATGGGGTTTAGAGTACTGATAGAGGAAGGAGAGTAGCCTTCTGAGTTAAGAGGGCCACGTTTTCATATCATCAAGTTCATTTGGGCCATTGAGAAAAAAACCCAGTTATACACCGACATTTGAAGATATGAGGTCTCAGAAGTTAGTTATTGTACAGGTTGGTCAAAAAGGTGAAATGTTCTAATTCTACACCAAAAGAAAGTAAAGTGTTATTGGGAAATTTAAGTTATACTTCATTTGCACAACACTCACTGTTCCCTGTCATTAAAATGAATAATGGTGTAGTATATGCAGCAAGATGCCTGCAGGATATTTTTTTGTTTGAACTTAGCTTCCTTTTTAGTAGCAGTTCAGACATGTCACTAATAAATATTCGGCTTGGGAATATCAGATGGTCCCAGGGCAATATCTGAAGGAGGTTTTTAACTGAGACTTGAAGAGCTTGTCCTTCTGACCATGGGCCATTACCATTCTGTGTCGTCATTTCTAATTGAATGGGGCTTTGTTTTCTACAGAGAAAAATCTGTTATACATGCCTTATTTTACACTTTGGTTATTGTTCAGTTGATTTTTAAATGGTTCTGTATTTAGTGGCTGAAGCAAATAGCTCCATTTTGCAAAAGTGAATATTCTTGACTCAGCATGGCATAGTGGATAAAGGACTTAGAATTGGGCAGACCTGGGTTCAAATTCCTGTATCTTATATTTACTGGTTACTCTGTAACCATGGGGAAGTCATTTAATTTCTTCAAGCCTCAGACAACTCTTTAAGACCAGAGATAGCAGAGTATAGTGGTTAGGACACAGAACTTGATTTCAGTAAGACTGGGGTTCAAATCCTACGGCATATGCCTAATGAGGACACTAGCTCAGTGACCCTGGGCAAGTCACTTTACCTACTCTGTGCCTCAGTTTTTTCATGTTTAAAATGAGGGGGTTGGACTCCATGGCCTCTAAAGCCCCTTCTAGCCCTTAATCTCCAATCCTATGAGTTATAGGAGGGCTAGTATCTGGGGCAAGAGTTCCTACTTCGACAAAATCAAGGTCCTTTGCATGTTGAGGCTTTCTTTATTCATAGCCAAACTGTGGGGCAGCTAGGTGGGGTAGTGGGTAGAGTGCAGGGCCTGGAGTCAGGAAAACTCTTCTTCCTGAGTTTAAATTCAGCCTCAGGCACTTAGTAGCTGTGTGACCCTGTACAAATTGCTTAACCCTGTTTGCCTCAGTTTCCTCATTTGTAAAATGAGAAGGAAATGGCAAGAAAGCCCCAAATGGGGTCATGAAGAGTTGGAAACAACTGAACAACAACAAAGGCAAAATATAAATGTTAAAGAACTACTGGCATTTTTTTGGTGTGTTTTTAGTAAGTCTAGAACATGAATACTTCATAGTATCAATCAAGAAGCATTCATTAAATATCTGCTATGTCAGTCAGTTGATAAACATTTATTAAGCATCTTCTACGTGCTAGTCACGGCACTTAGCATTAGAGATGAAAAGAAAGGTGAAAGGCAGCCTGTGTGGTCAAAGAGGTCACAGTGTAATGGGGGAGACAGTGTGCAAACAATAATGTACAAACAAGCCACATAAAGGATAAACTGGAAGTGTTTAGCTATGTGCCAGGCATTTGCAGTTATGTTCAGATTGTCATCTAGTGATTTAAGAATAATGATTGGTAGTAAGGAAAATTGGAATATGTGCAATGAAATAACTGGTTCACATTTCTTTTATGTTGAACAGGAAAAAAACATATGTGAAGATCCCGTAACCAGTAAGGGACTATTGGAATTGAGAAGGGTTTTGAAAGTGATTTCAGCAGTGCCCAGAGCTTTGAATCCTCACATCAAGGAGTTTATACATACAACTTTGTCCTTGCAAGTGGTGCAGGTAAAAGTATAATTTGTTTGGTTGTGGGGGAGTTTAGTAGAAGTATAATTCTATTGAAATGTTTTATTATCCTCTTCCTTCTCTGTAAATTTTGTCACAGTTTTCTTAACAGTAAAAGGAGATAATAACATAACCTGCCTCCCAGGGTAGTTGTGAGGCTCAAAGGAAATAATATTTGTAAAACGCTTAGCGTAGTATCTGACACATAGTAGGCACAATATTAATGCTAGCTATTATTAAATCCAGGGGAGATCATAATCTCTCCTGTCCTGAGGAGCCTTTTAAATAGTTGGGCATTTGTTATTTAGAAAGTGGGTTTAAGTGACTGTTTTCCTTCAGGGACCTTGTCAAGAACATGGTAGATGTAAAGTAAACTGGAGGGTCCAGTGTTCTAATCCCAGATCTACAAGTAGTCACTTTATTTTAACATATACCAGTTACTTTCTCTTTCTTGATTTGTTTCTTCACCTGTAAGACCGTGATTATAAAATCAAAGATGTTATGTTAAGAATAATTAATAGCTGAAATTTCTTTGAGAAATTAGATTTGGGTTTAAATAAACATGTGAATAGTTAAAAAAATATTGATTTTCTATTTCATGAGTTAGAGGAATAAGGAAGACTCATCTTCATGAGTTCAAATCTAGCTTCAGACACTTACTTGCTATGTGACCCTGGGCAAGTCACTTAACCCTGTTTGCCTTAGTTCCACACTTGCAAAATAGCTGGAAAAGGAAATGGCAAACCGCTCTAGTATCTTTGCCAAAAAACCTAAAAAAATCAAAATGGAGTCATAAAGAGTCAGACATAACTGAAAGGAATGAACAATTCCAATTTTAAAACGAAAGCCATCTCTCACTTGCTTTAAAAGCCACACATTCATTCAAACATTTATGAAGCATCTATTATGTGCAATGCATTGTACTATCACGTCATCTCACCTCACTTCACTTCATTTCCCTGCCCTCAGTGAGTTTCTATTCTACTGAGGGGATACAACATATGTACAAATAATTATAGTAGAAAAAAAAATAGAAGGGGCAACAAGAGACCCAACCTTGGTGAGATAATAGGTACACATGCAAGGAAGTGAGTAGAGACATAAATGATTCACCTCACCTTACTTCACTTCACTTCACTTCCGCAGAGGTGTGGGCAGCTAGATGGCACAGTGCATCGTCTACCAGCCTTGGAGTCTGGAGGACCTGAGTTCAAATCTGGTTTCAGGCATCTACTACCTGTGTGACCCTGGGCAAGTCACTTAACCTTGTTTGCCTCAATTTCCTCATCTGTAAAATGAACTGGAGAAGGAAATGGCAAACCACTCCAGTATGGGTCATGAAGGTTGGACACGCCTGAACAACAACAAATTGTGCAAGAAGAGTATCTGTCATATTTAAATTGAATGTGTTTTTCCCCAAATTAGAGGAAATGTGCTGTTTTTTCTTTTGCACTAGTCATTTTCTTTAATTTAGAGAGCTAAAATCACTACAACTAGATTTATCTTAGAAATAGCACATGTCTTTCCTGTGAAACATCATACTGTTTCTGTGAAAAACTATTACTAATCCTTGGAAATGAAAAAACAAAAACAAAACAGAATATTGAAGGAACTCAGGGTGACTTTGTACACATTTCTGTGCTCATGTCTCTGAGCAGAGATTGTGAAATCAAATGGTGATGGTTTACATCAGTCTAGCAGGACTGTTGCCCCTATAAAGAATTACCCACAGGAACAAAATCATGGAATCACAATTTGAGGAAAGACTACAGATCTGGAGTTTCACATAAACCTTGTTGGAGGGCAATAAAATCATAAACTTTCTCTTTCCAATCTAATCCAATAAACATTTATTAAGTACCTAGTATGTGCTAGATACTGTGCTAAGCATTGGGGATGCAATAAAAAAAACACTCCTTGCCCTCAAGGAGCTTATAATTAAATGGAGGCGGGCAAGACAGCACACAAAAGGAAGCAGGAGAGGTGGCGTGGAGGGCTGGGGGGAAGTACCCTGATCTTGTTAGCTTAAAACCTAACTTAGGTGAATCTAAGTTTCTACTCTTGATAAAGAAAGGCATTGGGAGGAGTTTGGTACTCCATTCTCCAGCCTTCCACTGTGAGGGGAGATGAGGCTGAGGAAGGTGGTATCAGTCAAACTTTAAGTTATTATCATGGTGATGAGTTTAGGGGTGAGGGAAATCTTGTTTCCTGGAGTTGAAACCTCCCGCCGCCCCCCCCCCCCCCCCCCCCCCCCCCGCAGAGCAGCAGATGCAGGGTAGTTCCTTTCCGATGTTTACTTTAGTCTCTCGCACTTAATATCTGCTCTAGTGCTCCTCAGATTCTGTCCCACAGGTGGAACCTTTACTTTAAACAGACCGGTTTTGAAGTTCTCCTGCTAGGAGCTGAGTTCTCTGATCTTACAGGACTGTGGTTCAGGAGAGCATCTGTGTCTGCTGCTGTGACTGTTAACTCTCAAATTGCAAGAATAGCAGACAGTGAAAAGCAAATTTAGCTCAGTACTTTTCCCTCTCCTAAAATTTAGTATTTTGCCTATATTATGCTTGGATAGAATGATTATATATGAGCCAGCAGTGTAATAGGCTTTCCCCCCTCCATTCTTTTTAAATAAGTTGTTTGTTATAACCTTAACATTAATAGTGCCAAAACAATTAAACTTAGCTATTTGTATTATCAAAATCAGCACATAAAATTTCCCTAGTGACAGCTACTCCCTCTGTGTCCCCTTCAAGGTTTTTCTGTTTGTACATTTGTCTGTCCCCTGGACCATTTTTGTTTTGTGTAATTGTAGTTGATATACACTGTCTTCTTCTGTTTTGCATTTTTTGCGTTTTGTATTTTTAAATTTTTTTTGATGCATTTAATTTTTTAGAATTCTTATTGTTTTTGCTTAGAAGCTATGCTTTTTTTTTTTTTTTTTTTTTAAAAGACTGGATCTTCCTATTTGGCTATCAGGCTGGAAGTGGATTTGAGACCATTACTGTTTAGCATGGGAGCTTTGACATGCTCTGTTTCCAACCTGAACCAGTTCACTCTTCCTTAGGCAACCTGGTGTCCCCTAACCCTCAATCCTAGTGGCTTGCCATGTTAATGCCAAAATCAATGTGTATACCTGATTGGTTTAGCCCACTATTTCTCAGAATACCTAAAATCAAGAGACAGATGAAAGCTGGGAATTACAGGCATGTGCTACCACCTCCAGCCATATTTTTTTCCTTTTCTTTTTGTTAATTCTTCACTTATTTTCAAGGTGGCTCTTAGATAGTTGAAGAATATGGTTGCTAGACCTTCTTTATCTACTAAACAAAAACTTATTTTTTTTTTTTTGGTTTTAAACAAACTTAACATAACTTTCTGAGAATGCTGAGCTATGTCTCATTCTAGCTAGTCCTTGAAGAGAACTTCAGTAAAAATGGAGGCAGCATCAGTATCCTCAAAATCAGTGTTGGGGTGGGGAGGAGAATATTTACTATTTTAAATAGTTGCTCTTCTCTTGTTCAAGTTGATTTTTTTTAAAAATAGAAGAAGAGGGGCAGCTAGGTGGCACAGTGGATAGAGCACCAGCCCTGGAGTCAGGAGGACCTGAGTTCAAATCCTTTATATTGATCAGGGAAAAAAAAATTCATACATGAAGATCTCATAACCAAGAAGGGACTATTGAATTTAAGTAAGGTTTTGAAAGTGATTTCAGTGGATCCCAGAGGTTTGCATCCTCACATCAAGGAATTATACTTACTAGATATGTGACCCTGAGCAATTCACTTAACTCCAGTAGCCTCCAAAAAAAGAAAAAAAGAGGAGGAGGAAGTAGGAAGAAGAAGGGCCAGGTAATGAAGTGCTTTAAATGCCAAATTGGGAAATTTGGAGACACTGAAGCTCAATGATCAAAAAGGAAGGGAAGTGGTGACAGGGTCAACCCTACACTGTAGAAAAATGACCTTGGTAACTGATTGAAGAACCAATGGAAATAGACTTGAGTCATAGAGATCAACTAGGTTTGTGGCTGTATGAGTGAAGGAAAAAGGATGTATATGAGTGATGTGAAGATAGAAACAATAAGACACAGCAGAGGATTGGATATGTGGAGTTGAGAATGAGGGCTAGAGGATGACACCGAGGTTTCAAGCCTGCATTTCTAGGAGGGTGGTGGTGTAATCAGCAGTAAGTAAATCTAGAAAAAAGGAGATTTTAGAGGCAAGGTAATGAGTTCTGTTTTGGACATAATGAGTTGGAGATGCCTGGCAGGACATCCAGTTGGAAATTTCTAAGAAGCAGGTGGTGCAGGACTGTGACTCAGTAGAGAGAACAGAACTTGATACATACAATTTATTATCAGCGTAGAGATGATAATTGAACCCACGAGAGTTGATAAGATCACCAAGTGAGTAATCCCGTGAAATGAGATAAGGGACCAGGACAGAGCCTTGGAGGACACCTATGCTTAGTCAGTGTGTCCTGGGTGAAACAACCAGCAAGGGAGACAGAAATAGCAATAAAGACATGATAGGAGGACAACCAGGAGATAGTAGTGCCATGAAAATCCGGAATGGAGAAAATATTCAGGAAGAGAAGGTGATCTAGAGCGCCAACAAGTTATGAAGACCGATAATTGAGAAAAGGCCATTAGATTTGTCAGTTAAGAGCTCTCTGATAACTTCGGAGAGCATAGTTTCAGGGGAATGATGGTTTGGGAAGTCAGCTTGCAGAAGGTTTTGAATGGAATAAGAGAAGAATAAAGGGGAGGTACCAAGTGTAGACTGATTTCCCAAGGAGTTTAACCTGAAGGGGAGGAGAATATGGAACAATAGCTATTGGAGATGGTAGGATAAAGTGATTTTTTTTAAGATACAGAAATAAATGGGCATATTTGTAGGTAGTAAGGAAAGAGTGAGTGCGTATGTGTGTGTGTGTGTAGATAGCAAGGAAGGAGTGTGTATATTTATATGTATACATACATATATCTATATGTATATCTACAAAGAGAGGGAGAGAGAGAAAAGGGGAGAGAGAGAGAGAGAGAGAGAGAGAGAGTGGGAATGCTAGTGGAGACAATTTGCTGGGGAAGTCAGGAGAAGATTAGATCAATGGCTCGTGTAGAAGAGATGATGGCGAGGAGAATAGCCATTTCTTTATTACCTCTTTGTCTAAGACCAGAATGAAGGAGAAAATAGTAGGGAAAGATGTTTGAATAATGTGAGGTGGTAAGGGGAAGAGAAGGGGACCTCAGTGAGTGGTCTCATTTTTTTTGGAGGATGAAGTATAAGTTAAGTTTTTTAGCTGAGAGGGTGGTTGGACAGTGGCTGGATCAGCTGCTTTGGAGAGTGGAATAGTGAATCACTTAGGGAAGAATAGAATGCTTGCTTTGCTACAGTAAGAACTCAGTTGAGATTAGGTAACATAAATTTGTAGTGGACACAGTCAGCCCAGTTTTGTGATTTTCTCTAGTTTTATTCAGCAGCATGTGAATAGTGATAAAGGAAGTGAAGGAGTAATCTAGGGTGGGTGGACGTTTGCAAGGCCTGATCAGCTGTATTGTACTGGAACAAGGGAATTAAGAGCAGAGGATAGAGTGGAATTGAGTTGGTTCATCAAAGAGTTAAGTGTAGCTGGTGCAGTGTTAATTGTTTGGGAAAGGATCAAGAAGTGGAGTAAATGGAGATAAGGATAAAGAACAGGGTTAGTAGAATAGTAAGGGACAGCTAGATGGGCACAGTGGATAGAATGCCGGTCCTAAAGTCAGGAAACCTCATCTTTCTGAGTTCAAATCTGGGCTCAGATGCTTATTAGTTATATGATCCTGGGCAAGTCACTTAACCCTGTTTGCCTCAATTTTCTCATCTGTAAAATGAGCTGGAGAAGGAAACGGCAAACCACTCCAGTATCTTTGCCTAGAAAACCTCAAAAGGGGTCACAAAAGGTCAGACAGGACTGAAATGACTCAACAATAACGAAAGGTAGTAACGCATAAGGAAAGATGGAATAATAAAAGATTCTGAGTGAAGGAATTGGTCATGGTTGAGGAGACTAAGGAACAGGATTTCTGGTTGTTTGAGGGAACATCAACAAGTATATAGAAGTCCCCAAGTACAAAAGGGCAAGTGTTAGAGTGGAGAAGACTTTGAAACCAAGAACTGAGTTCCTTGTGAAAGGGGGGAGAATGACCCAGGCCTGGTAGATAACTTGCCCCTATGATCTGGACTAGATGATACATCTGCACATAGTGAACCTCACAGAATGACGCAAGGGTGAGTAAGGCAGCAGGAATGAGTGAGTGCAGCAGGAATGTTGGCATGTGACTACAGGCAGCAAAGAGCCAGCTCTCCTTCCAGGATGAGTGTAAGGGAAAGGGGGAGGAGAGGAGTGATAGAGAAGATGGGCAGGAATGCAGGATTGAGGAAAACTAGGTGTTTACTGAGTGCAGGAAAATGAAAAAAGCATGAGAAGAAAGGTTCTAAGATGAAGGGAAGTTTGTTAATGGTAGAGCAGGAATTTCAGACAGCACAATGCATAGGGCCAGCAGACTTGGATGGGGACCTGGAAACAGTAGACTTGAGCTGGATAGACATTGGGGAATGTGGGAACAGTGGGAAGCAGTTGTAGGAAAGGGTGCTGTTTTTCACTTATGGCTGATGGGCTTTTGCCTAGCTGGGACTGGAAGAGTAAGAGTGGAATTTTGCTAGTTTTAGGGACAATAGTACCTTTTGCCTAGGGCTTACACTCCTTGTTGTTTAGTCGGTTTTTTAGTTTTGTCTAACTCTTCCTTAACGCCATTTGGAATTTTCTGGACAAAGATTTGCCATTTCCTTCTCCAGTTCATTTTATAGATGAGGAAATTTGAGGCAAATGGGGGTTAAGTGACTTGCCCAAGGTCACGCTTTCTATCTTTCATGAGTACTGAGGGTATATCAGTCTCTTTCAAGTGTTAATGAGGAACCTAAGCTTATCTTTAGTGAAAATGAGGTCCTGGCAGTTTTGAGTCTTGGGCCACCCTGTTGAGGTGAAGGGCAGTTGTTGGAGGCTCTGGTCCTGGAGAGGAGGAGTGTGGTGTCTGAGGCCTAGGTGGTGGGTTGGGTGGTCTTGGGTTGGGTCCCGTCAGGAAACCTGGACTTTGTCCTAGTTAAGAGTGGTAATAAAATAACAATAATAGCAATAACAAAAAGGAACAATAAAATATATTTTAAAAAATAAGTCTTCCAACTCCTAATTCCAACAACTGATTGATGACTTTTTAATGCCATGAAATTGTGCTTTGATTTTGTAACCATTTAATTATTTTCCTTTGGTGAGGGTGGGTAAGTAGGGGACAAGCATTTATTAAAGATGTATTTTGTGCTAAGTATTGTGTAAAGTGCTTTACAGATATTATTTCATTTGATCCTTACAATAACCCTGTGAGGTAGTTTATCATAATCTCCTTTTACAATTGAGGAAACTGAGACAGAGGTTAAGTGACTTGCCCAGGGTCACACAATTAGTAAGCCTATTAGGCTGGATTTGAACTCAAGTCATTCTGACTGCAGGCTCAGTGATCTATCCACTGAGACATCTACCTTCCTCAAAATAAGAAGTGGAACACAGAATTATTGGCTTTGTATAGAGAATGTTGAATTTTAAACATTATTATCTGAAAATTTATCTATAATTTTTGGTACACAATGTTTTCAAGGTAGAAACAGTATGATAAATATTGCTAATGGAAAGGTTTTCACATTAACTGCATGTAGGCCTTTTGTAGCTATATTTTTTTAAAAAATTTTTTATTAATTTATTTTGATTTATCAACAATCACTTCCATATGCTTTTGAGTTTAAAATTTTTCTCCCCCTTCCTCCCCACCACCCTCCCCAAGATGGCGCACAATCTGATATAGGTTATACATATACATTCCTATTAAACATGTTTTCACCTTAGTGATGTTGTAAATAAAAATTAGAACCAAGAGGAGGAACCACCAGAAAGAGGAAACAAAACTCAACAGAAGAGATTAAAAAAATAGCAATTCAACTTCCATAGTTCTTTCTTTGGATGTGGATAGCATTTTCCATTATGAGGCCTTTGGAGGTGTCTTAGATCCTTGTATTGCTGGGAAGGGTTAAGTTTGTCGATATTAGTCATCACACAATGTGGCTGTTATTGTGTACAATGTTCTCTTGGTTCTGCTCACTTCACTCAGCGTCAGACCACACAAGTTTTTCCAGGTTTTTCTGAAATCAGCCTCTTCATCATTTCTTGTAGCACAGTAGTATTCCGTTACATTCATATACCACAACTTGCTCAGCCATTCCCCAATTGATGGGCATCCTCTCAATTTCCAATTCTTTGCCACCACAAAAGAGCTGCTATGAATATTTTTGTACATGTAGGTCCTTTTCCCATTTGTATGATCTTTTTGGGATATAGCCCTAGAAGTGCTATTGCTGGGTCAAAGGGTATGCACATTTTTATAGCCCTTTGGGCATAGGTCCAAATTGCTCTCCAAAATGGTTGGATCATTTCACAACTCCACCAACAATGCAGTAGTGTTCCAGTTTTTCCACATCTTCGCCAACATTGATTATTTTCCTGTTTTGTCATGTTGGCCAATGTGATAGGTGTGATGTGGTACCTCAGAGTTGTTTTGATTTGCATTCTCTAATCAATAGTGACTCAGAGCATTTTTTCATGTGACTATAGATGACTTTAATTTCTTCATCTGAGAACTGCCTGTTCATATCCTTTGACCATTTATCAATTGGGGAATGACTTGTATTTTTATAGATTTGACTTAATTCTCTATGTATTTTAGAAAAGAGGCCCTTATCAGAGAGACTGGTGGTAAAAATTGTTTCCCAGTTTTCTACCTTCCCTTTTGTAGCTTTAAAATTAGAATTCTTGTGTGATAAGACATGGCTTGAAACAATTGTTAATAATGTAACATTTTCCTTTTTTAAATTATATAACTGAATGTTTATTGATGCAGGAAATAAAAAACATGTAATTTTCAGATGTGAAATTTGAATAAGTTGCTTTACATGTGGAAAAAACTAAAACAAAATCTTTAGGAGAAAGAACTACACATGTCCAACTCTGGTATTGTCTAGAAACTAGACAATAGATTAGTGAAATAGATTAAATCGTAATGAGCTAGAACTAGATACATAATCTGATGTTTGACAGACTCTGGATTCTGGAACTCTAGGGAGAGTATTCTTTATTCAATAAAATCTGTGAAAATTCTATAGCACTTTGGCAGAGACAGGGAGCAGATCAGCAATACACTGTTCACTGTAATGCAAATAGTGATCTAAATATTGAAAACAAACCCCAGAACATCTACATGTATGAGATCATAGCTCTTTTGAAGTTCTGATATGTGGTTTCCTTTCCATGTTGTAATACTTGTACTTTTCAATGGAAAATATAATTTATTTTAAAGAAATGAGAAAAAAATTCAGAGAAATGAGAAAAAAAATGAGAATTAAAATTTTGCTTTGTTGTTGCTGTTGTTGAGTCATTTCAGTCATGTGTGACTTTTTGTGACCCTGTTTGGAGTTTTCTTGGCAGATTCTGGAGTGGTTCTTCATTTCCTTCTTCAGCTCATTTGACAGATGAGGAAACTGAGGCCAACAGGGTTAAGTGACTTGCCCAGGTTCACACAGCTAATAAGTGTCTGAGGTCGGATTTGAACTCAGGAAGATGAATCTTCAGGCCCAGTGCCACATAGCTGTCCCAAAATTCCTTGGTCTTCAAAACAGCAACTTTGTATAGCCCATTCCTCTTGAGAGTATACATAATTTAATTGGTATGATGCCATAGGCTATTAATTGGAAAGCTTCATTTTCCTTTTGGTCACTATGAATCTGTATCCATCAATAATGATCAACTATTACCTTCATGAGAGCAGAGGGCATTTTTATGTGAACTTTTAAAAACTTCCTCTAGTTCTTAGCATAGTACTTAGAACTTAGTAGGTGCTTAATAATTGTTGGATTGCATTTGAATATTTAAAACCAGTTAGTCTTTACTTAGTATCTTTTTTTGTAAATAACCACTAGCTTCCATATATTTTTTTCATATGTTTTTATAAAATGGAAAATTAAGCTTCCCGCCTATGGACCTTCATCATAGAATCATAGTTTTAAAGCCAGAAAGGATCTTAGAACCCCTTTAACTCAACCCTTTCATTTTATATTTGAAGACATTGGGGCCCAAAGAGATTTGGTGACTTGCCCAAGTCATACAGATAGTAAAATGGTAGAAGTAGGATTTTAGGCCAGATCCTCTGACTTCAGGAACCTTGCTCTTTCCGTAGTACCATGGGGCCCCATTATAAAGGGTGCCATTCACACTTGACACTTCATCTGTATCAATGACTTAATACTGGCTGTCTTCCATGCCTCGAATGTACTCCTTGTTATCTCTGTTTCTTGGAATCATAGGACCGTAGGATCATAGTTCTGTGGTTTGAAGGGACCTCAAAGGCTGTCTTGTCCAATGCCCTCATTTTATAATTGAGGAAACCGAGGCAGAGGGAAATTCAGTGACTTGCTGAGGTTCACACAAGTAGTAAACCCCAGAGGTGGGATTTGAAACCCAGGTCTTTAGACTCTTAAGCCACATCTTCTACATGAAGCAATTCTGGATTCTCCTGGTTCCTAATACCCTCCCTCCCAATGTTTCCTTGTTATGTTTTGTATATATTTGTTTTGTATATATTCTGTACTTATTTATATGTATGTTATCTACCCTAATGGAATATGAGCTGCTTGAGGGCCAGGACTATTTAATATTTGTCTTTGTATCCTTAACACTTAGATGTCACAGCACCTGGCACATAGTAGGTGCTCAAGAAATGCTTATTACTTTTTTGATTGATATATACAAAACTGGTATTTGAGAAGCATCAGTATTCTATGTGAACCAAAGTTCATTGTTATTGGTGGAGGGATTGTCATGGAGACAGGTGCCTGTCATCTTTATGGAAAGGTCCCTTCTTCAGAGTGTAAATGGGGCACTGGAGAAAAGCACTGTGGTTGGGTTAAGGGATGGAAGTCTTTGTCATTAGACCATCTGTTCTTTGGACTATCTGAACACCTTGTGTCTTGGAGACTCCTATTAATCTACCGCCTTCTATTAATGCTGTGCTTGTATGGATAAAGAATGCACATTGAGTATTACTCTAGGGAAGGCCATACCTGTGCATTGATATAAATCTTGAATAAGTAGTGTTACTTCCAGTAACAGTGATGAACCCACACAGCCATATAGTTCCTTAAGCATGAAACATCAGCATGTGCCCTAACAGAATGATGTGAAGGTCAGCTGGTTCTGAAGTCCAGACCTGAGGCTCCTGAGTGCTGCTAGCTCTAGTTTGCTTGGTGCTCTACCAAATCCACCTTTTCTTCTTAATGCTAAGTGCCTTCCTCCTGTTAATTATTTCCAATATATCTTGAATATATCTTGTGTGTATGTTTCCCACATTTGGACTGTGAGCTCCTTCAGAGCAGGGACTGTCTATTTGTTGTCTTTCTTTGTATCCCTAGAGCTTAGCACAGTGCCTGGCACATAGGCATATATGTATATGTGTGCACACATTCATACATATGTATGTGTATACCTATCTGTCTCTATCACTGCATAAATGCTTGTTGACTGACTACTGCACCTGCTGATAACTATCTTCTATTTACATTGTTATATGTCTTGTATGTACATAATGGTTTCCATGACATCTCCCTCATTAGAATGTGCGCTCCTTGAAGGGAGGGACCATTGTTGTTGTTGTTATTGTTGTTGTTGTTTTCGTTTTCTCCCTTCTTTGCCTCTTTGGTGCTTAGCACAGTGCCTGGCGTATGGTAAACACATAATGTTGTTCAGTTGTTTTTTGGTTGTGTCTGACTCTTCATGATCCCATTTGGGATTTTCTTGGCAAAGATACTAGAGTGGTTTGCCATTTCCTTCTCAGGCTCATTTTACAGATGAACTGAGGCAAACAGGATAAAGTGATTTATCCAGGGTCACACAGCTAGTAAGTGTCTGAGGCCAGATTTGAGTTTGGGAAGGAGTCTAGGCCCAACACTCTATCCACTGAACCACCTAGCTGCACATAAACACGTAATACATTCTTGCTAACTGACAGACTTTACAACAAGTGAGCTTTTCGTAGGCAGTGGTAATGGGATTCACACCTTCTAACTCGAAAGCATTGCTGTAACCCCTGGAAGTGTCCCTCATATATCTAGACACTTTATACAAAGAAACTTTATTAGAAACATTTAAAAATAAAATACATAGACACTGATGCTAGTTTAAAAATATTTTCAATTCAACTTTCTCCACAGAGTGATGATGGTGCAGCTGACAGTCTCAAAGGGGTGCCAACAGTTCCCAGGCTATCTTTGGAGGTATTGATCACACAGCTGGATATGACACTTGAGAAAATTCGAGCGGCTAATTGTAACGTAAGTCTTTCCTTTTTGGACTATGAAGCAATTAACTTGTACTACATTTTTCATCAGGCCAATTCCCATATCTGCCTGCTCTGGGGTTAGAGGCAATCCCTTTCTGACTTCAAAGAGCAGAGCGCGTAGACAATGTCTCCCTCCACCATATGGTGCCTGCCTGGTTATGTGACTGATGTCTACAGTGGGCCCTCTCTGTTTGCTTTTTCTACCAAGAAGTTATTCCTCTGAAGTAATGAGAAATCCAAACTACTGTTAGGAATTTTCTCATTTGTGAGGAGATGAAGCTATACCTTCTTTCCTGGTTTTTTTTTTTTAAACTAAATTTTCCCTCTGATGTGGTTATAGAATAGAAGTTATATTACCTCTGTATCTTCATCCAACAGATATTTTATTAAATACCTGCTGTATACAGAGGAGTGTTCTAGGTACTGGAGGAGATCCAAAGTTTAGATAAGACTCCATTCCTGCGCTCTTGAAACTTATAGTCTAGTAAGGGAATAAGACAAGCATGTGAAGTATGTGAAATATGTTCTGTGATTACATCAGCCTGGGAATGGCATGTGCGGTAATTTTTTTCCACCAATGCAAATAGCAACTCATCATTGATTTAGTGGATAAGTCCTAGGGAGTTGTCAGACACACATAAGAATTAAGTCACTTTTCCAGGGTCATATGATTTGGACCCAGGTTTTCTATGTTCAAGCCCATCTCTCTATCTACTATGCCCCACTAACTGTAAAACAGAAACATAGATAACTGTGATTGCATACAGGTACAATGGAAATAACTCTGGTTCTGGAATCAGAAGATCTGAGTTCAGATTCTGCCTTTCTTGCTTGTGACACTTGTGAATCACTATGCCTGCTGGGCTTCAGTTTCATCATCCATAAAAGGAGGGCATTGGATTAGATGGCCTCGAGGTCTTTTCTAACCTCAGCTCTATAGCTGTGATCCTATGAGTTAGGTTGGAATTTGTGTACATCATCATACCATGAGAATGTAAGAGAGGGAGGAATGTAAGAATAAAATACCATCTATTGCCTAAGGAAAGAGGCTGTTCACAACACAGAGCCTCAGAGAAAGCTTCGTGTAGGAGGTGGCATTTGAGTTGGACTTTAAAGGATAGGTAGGAATGCATCAGGTGAATTGGGGGAAGGGAGAACTTTTCAGACAGGAAATCCCATGAGCAAAGGCATTAAAGGTGGAAAAGAACAGGACATGTTTAGGTGACTCCAAATGTTTTTATCTTCATGGTTTCTACTGTCCACTCAGCAGAGATACATTGGAAGGTGTAGCTGATATTATTGCAAAATATCAATAAAATTATTATTTTTTAAATTGGAAGGAACCACAGAACTCAATCTAACACCTGCTAGGAGAGTGGAATGATTTTGAAATAGGAATGTCTCTTGTACATTGAAATTCTTAAACTCTCTAATTACAGAATAAACATGGCTCCATTTCTTGTTCTAAATGAAAGAAAAAGTTTTTCTACACAATAGGCTGAGCTGAGGACCTTTTTGCGTTAAGGAATGTCTTGGTAGAAAGTTACATAGCCCTATGCAAAGCTGAGACTTTTAAGAAGGGGAATAGTTTAAATGATAAACAGAAACTGTTTATGTGTTTGGAATTATAACGAATAAACCTCATTGGTATTGCTTTTTTATTTTTCTTCTAATTCTAGGGAATGTTTTGTTTCAAGACTTTTGACTTTTCTACTTTGCATAAATATCTTTCTCTCCACCCCCAGGTCAAGTTGTCAAATGCATCTCAAGTAGTATTTTATTAATTCTCTGTAATAATTAGTGGTTGACAATCATTTTTACTGCATAAATTGTTAGTTGACAGTTCTTAGATATTTCTTAGTCTAGAGAGCTTGATCAAATCTCATAAATTCCAGGAAATGATCTTTCAAAACTTTTTTATTTTTAGGGACATCAATTAAATATGGATTATTATCTGACATTACTATTTATATATGGATTAGCACTCATTGAAAGGGGGACAAAGCAGGTAAGTATATGACTTACAGAAACACGTAAATATTCTTTTCCTTTTATTCACTCAAATTTAGTTGGTTTAGAAAATGGAACTGCTGATTTTTAAAATGTTTTTTAAAAACTGGAACTATTCGATGACTCTTCTATCATATGCTTCTAAATCTGAACACCAAAAATCAGTAACTGTGATTATGAAAGTGAAAACAAATAATGGGAAGCAATTTACATTGGCTAATTATCTCACTTATTCCAAGCTTGGCTTGTGTTTATATTCAAATGTGACATTTTAAACTCTTAAATATCTAATTTTAAGTGAAACTGAAAGTCATTTATACTTCTCGATAGCATTTTCAGATTATATTTTGATGTTTTTATATTGGAGTTTAATTTTGCTGAGACTCAGTTTCTTCATCTTTTAAATAAGGGGATCAGATTCCCTGACCATTGCAATATCTCTTTTTAGGATTCTGTGATTGTCTTTCTGATTTTGCATTATCTTCTCCTATATTTCCTCAATTATCTTGCTGACATATTCCTGAAATATAAGTAACCTTGATGTTCTTTCTGTTTTCTTGTTGCCATAATAAATATCTATAAATTCAGTCTGGATTAAAAAAAAAAAACAACTTTCTATCTATCTTGTACTGTGTTAATATAAATCCGAATTATTAATGAACCATGATAGAATTTAATGTGCCTAAATTTACACTTCTTTGCATATAAAAATTTTAATATACAAATATTCAAAAGACCTATGATTTCTTAAATATGCTTTGGGAACTCCCTCTACCAATGCAGGTCTATTAACCTGCCTATGACTTAGTAGATTAACTCAAGGTAGTTGTCTCAAGCACATAAAGATTAAGTGCCTTGCCCAAGGTAATTCAGATTTGAATCTGGTTCTTCCTGACTCTAAACTCAATATTTTATACACTCTACCATATTGCCTCTATATAATATTAATTTATATTTGAAATGGCATGTGTGGGAATTTAAAAAACATATATTATTTTATTTTATTTTTTTTTTGAGGCAATCGGGGTTAAGTGACTTTCCCAGGGTCGTACACCTAGGAAGTGTCAGTTCAGATTTGAACTCAGGTACTCCTGACTTCAAGGCTGGTTCTCTATCCACTGTGCCACCTAGCTGCCCCCTGAAAAAGAATTCTTAAACTAAAGATTGTATTGCATTATTTTTATTTACTTTTCCTTAGTGTCAAGGCCAAATTCTGAAATTATGGAGAAAAGGAGGTGTAGTAGAAAGGGTACTAGATTTAAAAGTCAGAGGACCCAGGTTCAAATTGAGAAAGTGTCTCTCTTTTTTAAATTTCGTATTTAATTTTCCCCCATATACGTGTAAAAACAATTTTCAACATTCGTTTTTAAAATTGAGTTCCAAATTCTCTCCCTCCCTCCCCACCCCTCCTATTGAGAAAGCATGCAAGTTGATGTAGACTATAGATGTGTAGTCATGCATAACATATTTCCATATTAATCATGTTGTAAAAGAAAACATAGAACAAAATAAAAACCCAAGAAAAGGAAAGAAAGTTTAAAAAGTATTCTTTGATCTGCAATCAGACTTCATTAGGTCTTTCTCTGGGGATGGATAGAATTTTTCATCTTAAGTCCTTCAGAGTTGTCTTGGATTAGTGTATTGCTGAGAATAGCTAAGTCATTCACAGATGATCATCTTGCACTTTTGCTGTTATTGTGTACAATGTTCTCCTAGTTCTACTCAGTTCACTTTGTATCAGTTCATGTCTTTACAGGTTTTTCTGAGAGCATCTAGCTCATCATTTCTTATATCACAATGGTATTACATCACAATCATATGGGACAAATTGTTCAGCCATTCTCCAATTGATGGGCATCCCCTCAATTTCCAGTTCTTTGCCACCAGAAAAGAGCTGCTATAAATATTTGGGCATAGTTCCAAATTGCTCTGTGTAATGGTTCAGAACTCCACAAACATTGTATTAGTGTCTCAGTTTTCCCACATCCCCTCCAGCATGTCATTCTTCTTTTCTGTCCTATTAGCCAATCTGATAGGTATGTATCATTTTTTAATTTACATTTCTCCAATCAATAGTTATTTAGAGCATTTTTTGGTATGGCTATAGATAGCTTTGATTACTTCATCTGAAAACTGACCGTTCATATTTTTTTGATCATTTGTCAATTGGGAAATGTCTCTTATTTTTGTATTTAACTCATTTCTCTATATATTTGGGAGATGCGGCTTTTATTAGAAAACTTGCTTCAAAATTTTTTTTCACTGTTAGGATTGCTAACTGTATTTCCCTCCATCCTATTCCCCTGCCCTGTTTATTCTATTCTCTCTCTCCTTTTAGTCTGTCGCTCCTCCAAAGTGTTTTGCTTCTGATTGCTGCCTCCCCCAATCCCTTCTATGAGCACCCCACTTCTCTTATCCCCTTCCCCTCCTACTTTCCTGTAGGGTAACATAGATGAGAAAGTCTCTTAACCGCTCCAGGCTTCAGTTTCCTTATCTCTAAAGCAAGGGGTTTAGCCTAAATGACCAATATGGTCTAAAAACTATGAGCCTATGTTTCTCCTAACCCTGCTTATCTTTTATTGTAACTTCAGATTTTATTAGAATTGCTGATGGTTAAGTTGGTGACCATCACTACTATCATTTTATAAATATCAGTGTTGTCTTTCTCACCCTCCCGTCCCCCAAGATCTGTCTAATTCTGCTGAATAAAGTGACTTGCTCCATAGGTGAATGTTATACAATACTTTCATTGAGGAATGACAAACCTTCCATGGTTAGTAAAAATGTGCCAGTTTTGAATGGTAGTGGCTGTCACCACTCCAAATTTTTGTTGCTGTGGTTGTTTACTTTGAAATATCTTATTATACTTTGCAACATTGGTTAGGGAGGGGTGATTGCTTGTAAATTTTATCTGTGAGCATGAGACTTGAATTAGAGGACCCAATACATGAATGAATAAAATTCTTCTAGATTACCATATTTTCTCTAGCCTTTTATATAAAACCAGACTTGGCTTTTTATTCCTCCAGGATTATTCTGAAGCTAGAAGTAAATTCATGACAATGAAAATGGAAATTCAGAAGAAAGAAGATTGTAGAAATTTTTTATCTTTAGTTTATTTTGGATGTGGTTTACTACTAGGCACTCAAAAAAGGTAAGAATTTTAATTAATAAGTACTTTGTGTTGAAACACTATCAATGTGGTGGAAATAGTACAGGTATGATAAATTACATACAGGATGCCAGGGTTTTAACATGCCAGCGATGCTTCATTAATCTGTTCTCTTATTGTTTTATCTTTGTTTTTTTTAACTTTACACTTGAATACTAAACTTAAGTACATAATAAAAAAAGAAGAAACATAAACTTAAATATTAAGACAAATATAAAATAAGAAAAAAAGCATATCATGTATACAGCAGAACATGAGAGGATTCAAAACCTATAGCAATAAATTTCCATTTCAAGAAAGCCTGTATATTAAATACTCTGTTGAAAGCCATCCATCTTTTTTCTTTTGTTCTCTGCTACACATTTTTTACTTTGTTCTCCCCTCCCCCCCCCGCAGGCTACAATTACGTGTGGATATATTTATATATAGATATTAATATATACATACACATATACATATATACATGTATAAACATATACTTTTCCTAAGAGATTCTATTCCTAATCTTTGTTTATATGTTTGTGTGTATCTCTTGTTTCCTGTCCTTCCTGACTCCTCTACTTTATTTCTACCTGCTACCTTCCCCTCCTATTACTTGACCTACCCCTACTCCAGCAATCCCTCCCTTATCTTCCCATTCCCCTACCCCTTCTATATCCCCCTTTTAACCTATTCCCTCACCCTCCCCTCTAAAGGATCCTATTTTATCCTCTCCCTGCTCCCTTAGCATTTTATTTTTCTAAATTTAGAAGACTTTTATACTCTTCTAGATGTATATATATTGTTCACTCTTGAACCCATTCCTGATGAAAATGGGTTTCCAGAACTAACAGCCCTCCTCCCCCATCTAATTTTTCTCTATTGGTTCTTCCTCTCACTCTTCATTTGTATAAGATAATTACTCTTTTTAGCTGTTCCTGAATGGTTTTACTTTTTGAAGTCATATAATGCTCAGGTCTACCCCAGTCTTTTTTATGAACTACCCAATTACTACCAACAATCTTGGACATACATTTTGCATTTTACATACATAAAAAGTAAACAATCTGTCCTTATTTAATCCCTTGTAATTAGTCTTTGGTATGTACCTTATATTTCTCTTGGCTCTTGTATGTCAAATCTTCTATTAAGTTCAGGCTGAAAGTCTGACAGTTTATTAAATGTCCATTTTTTTTTTCTGTTCAGGATTATGCTTTAAGTTTTTCCTCAGTCTCTCTCATTTGATTTTAAGTCTTTTTTAAGTTCTTCTGTGAATTCTTTTTGGGCAGGTGACCATTTGACATGACTTTTTGGGGTAGAAGAGGGTTCTTTGTTTCAGTATCCTCCTTTGAAGATAAACCCTGGTCTTCTCTATTCCCACAGTAACTGTCTGTGATTGGATTCTTCCTCCTTTTTCCTGTGCTTTTTTTTTTTTTTTTGGTAATAGCTTAATTTTTGTGATCACCTCTAGTCCTGGGGTATGGGGGATGGGGCCTCTGGCCTCAGATCCTCCTTCTGTTCTCCTGTCTGACCTTGCACCCAAACCAAGACCTCCAGCCTCCTCTAAGTGCCCTCAGTCAACAGTATCTCGCCTGGTGTGTGCTGGTTCCTCCTTGTTTCTGGTCGCCTCCTCAGCACAGCTGGGTCTGGCATTCTCTGTCAGCAGGGGTTCCCTTGATCTTCCCTGGCTCAGATGCCCAACTCCCTCACTGTCCAGTGGTAAAAGTTCCTGTCTCTCAGGCTGAGGCAGCCTCCCAGCCCAGCTAACCCCAGGGCTTGCCGCTTGTTGTTTAAGCGGTCCTTAGCCTGGAGGTGTTTATTCTTCACAGGGACCAAACCTTGTCATGGGATTTTTCTTCACATCTTCTCTGATTGTCCAAGGAAGACCCCTGTTCTGCCCCTACTCTTATTTATTTTTATCCACTCAATATTAATCTTGAGATGCTGTTTTCTCTCTTTTGTGGAGGAAAATCTTGAGAACTTGGAATTTTCTGACCTATTCTGCCATCTTCCCAGAATCCTCTCCCCGTCTACCCTCTTTTTTTGCAAAGTTAGAATCTGTAGAGGTCAAGGGACCTTGGAGGTCAGTTATTACCAAAGAAGATTCTGAAGACCAGTGAGTTGTTGAAACAAATGGAGTTACTTACTGTCACTCCTATGACATTCCCTCCTGATCTCCTCGTCCTCGTCCTATGCTGCCTCCTCAAAGAATTGATCATCAGACCTGGGAGAAGTCCATCCTTTTCTGCCAGAGTCTATTTATTTAAATTTATTCAGAAGGATTAAATACAGTCAATAAAGGGCTAGAGGGGAATAGGTGTTATAAGTGTAAAGAGGTTCCATTCATACACTAAAGGAATCCCTGGTTCTAGGTTGATAGAACCCTTTTTGATTACATAGTTTAAATAAAATAAAACTAGGCAAGAGAGCCTTTGCCTTGGTAGAAGAGTGGTTGAGCCATTCTTTTCTTTCTTTTTTTTTTCCCGGTAAGGCAATTGGGGTTAAGTGACTTGCCCAGAGTCACACAGCTAGTGAGTGTTATGTGTCTGAGGCCGAATTTGAACTCAGGTCCTCCTGACTCCAGGGCTGGTGCTCTATCTACTGCGTCACCTAGCTGCCCTACAGCCTGAGCCATTCTTACAATACTACCACAGCATTTGTATTCTCTTTTTTTTTCTTTTTTTTTGGTGAGGCAGTAGGGGTTAAGTGACTTGCTCAGGATCACACAGCTAGTAAGTGTCAAGTGTCTGAAGCTGGATTCGAACTCAGGTCCTCCTGACTCCAAGGCCGGAGCTCAATCCACTGCGCCACCTTGCTGCCCCCATTTGTATTCTGTAACAGGCAGGATGACAATTAATAGCCTATATTTATAATTTCACAGTGTTTTCAGACATTTCTCATTTGATCCTCATGATACCCCATGACACAGGTGGTCCAAGCCTGATTGTCCCCATTTGACAGATGGGGAAACTGAGGCTCAGAATTTGATAATTTTCCCAAGTTCCTAAGTCTAGTAAGCTGTAGAGCTGGTCTGCCAACTTGACTCTTTTGACTTTGAATGTAGTGCACTATATTTCTATGGAGAGTATTTGGAAAATATTATTTTTTTACTTTGAGAAATCATTGTCCTCTATCTTTTCGTCAGGCTCTCTTCCACTTTAATAACAAAATCATCTTTTTTACATTTTTTGCATTGACTTTAGACAATCAACTTTAGAATTATGTTAGATAACAGTGGGGAGATTGGTACTACTACTACTCATGAGGCTTTGAATGGTACCATAAATAGATGTTCCAAATGGAAGTATTTTATCCTTAGACAATCCATCAAACACAACAGAGCATATTTTATGGATTTGTTAATGCATGTCTCTGGAGTGCTTTGAACCTGGGCCTCCAATTGCCTGAGGTGTGTATTAAATGCTCCCATTAAAGTAAACCCCTGAGAGCCTTAGTGCTATTTTTATATATATTTTTTCATCTTACATTTTATGTTTAAAAATGGTATTCAGCATATGCTGTCACCAGGGACCATAGTTCATTGTGGAATGATAAGTACTGGGGAGAATAAAGAGTGAGAAAGAGTAAAGGCCTTTTTTAAACCTTTAAATCTCTTACTGTTTTTAAAGCAGTTGCCATCATTTACTGTTTTCCAAATATGCTTCACTGAGGAATCATAATGTAAAAATGTATTTTATACTGAAAAATTTATCAAAATACTTTCATGTGATAGGAGACTCTGTCCTACATGCTAAAATCGCATTTCAGTGGTGCATGAATGCTGCAGTTATTTCTGAATACTTATTTCACCATAAGAATTTTGGGAATTGAAATACCAGCATTTCATAGGATCATGGGATTTAAATGTGGAAGGGAGATAGGAAATCATTACAATCTTCTCATTTTACAAATGAGTAAATTGAGGCCCGTAGTTGGGGAAGCGACTTTGCACAAATGGCAAATAGCTGAGCCAGATTCAGAATCAGAGAATTCAGAGTTGGAGGGAACGTAAGGGATCTTCTAATAACCTAAATAAGAGTCCTCTCAACAACTTCCACAACAAGTGGTCTTCTTGCCTTTGCGTGATGACCTCTGGTGAGGATTAACCTCTCCTCTTCTATGCAGTTCATTCCACTTTTGGAAAGCTCTAATTTTTAATAATTTGTTCATTACTTTAAGCCTGAAGCTACCTCGCCTCAGTTTTCACCCATTGTTCCTAGTGCTGCCTTCTGGGGAGAAGAACAAATCTAATCCTTCTTCCTGGTGGCAGCCTTACCATTAAATGCCTAATTTTTAGATGAAATTGTGAGTCATTCACATTTCTTATCATTGTTAAATCTTCTCTTTTCCAGGCTAAATATCCCCAGTTCCTCCAGCTGATCCTTATATGGCATGATCTTGAAGCCCCTCAAACCTTTTCTTCTTTTAATCCAGCCTCAGAATGCTGCCATATTGCAGTCTACTGTGCAGTACACTAAAACCCTTGATCTTTTTTTTTTTAAATCAGAATTATGCAGTTTTGCCCTCCTCATCATGTACTTTTTTAGGCTGATTTGCCCCATAGGCTTTTTGGCCATATGGTCATGTGAGCCATTTGTCTAAACCTAAATCCACTCTTTGCAAAGTTTGGGTGCATGTTGAGATTTGTTTCCTTTATTTTTCTTTACTATCCTTTATTATTTCTTATTATTTCTTTATCATGAATTCTAAGTTGGAGTGGTCACTTGCCCCCAGATTCCCTGTTATTCAGCAGCCAGTTATTTCTTGTTGATCAAAAGTGGGGTCAGTGTCGCTGTTTTCTTTGTCACTTTTTCTACCTTTCGAAGAATAAAATTGCCATCAAGGCAAGCCAGGAGTTTATTTGCATCTCTGTTTTTAGAATAAAGAAGGGCTCCATTCAATTTCTGAATAATTGAAATACCCTGTCCCTATTATAGAATACTTCTATCTTAGGCTTTTGAACTGTTTTTCCAAACTTTTCACGAACTTTTTTTTCACTTTTGTCCATGTGTTCTGTAGTATATTCCCATGACAATATTCCCTCTGTTTTTCATCCTTTTGATCTTCACTCAAATATTCTCCATCATGCTTCTTTCTTCTAGTTCGGTGGGGAACCTGCAGCCTTGAGGCCACATGTGGCCCTCTAGGTCCTAAAGGGCTACACTTGAGGACCTAGAGGGCCACTGGTTTCCCACCCCTGTATCTAGTTCTTGGATTTCCTCCTGAATAGATCTTTTAAATATATAATATAGCTCTGCCACTTACCTATTCTCTTCATTTTCATTAAGCCACAACCTTCCAGATTTATATTCCAGTCATGTACCTCATCTTTCCACATCTTATTGATTACTATGGGGTTAATTTGCTTTCTTGTGTTGTGAGCTGTAGTTTAACATGTTTCCCATGCTTTGTGTAGTTATTTCTAGATATCTGAAACCAAAGGGTTTCCTGGCTGAATTGCCTCTTGGATTGTTTCTTGCAATTTTTTGAGTATTTCTAGTACTGTTTTTCTTTTTATGTATGTCATGGCTCCTCCTCTCCCTGGTTTCTACCTTGGTGTAGATATTGGCAGACATTGTTTGCTCTCCCTCTTTCCCTCTTTTCAGTTTAAGGTCTTGCTTCGATTTCAGGGAATAGGAGAATTTCCAAATTTGAAGGGATTATTAAGGTCATTTAATCCAACTCATACATCTCCTTAAGACTTCAGCAAGAAGAAGCTATTCAGCCTTTGCTTGAAGATCTCTGATAAGAACAAATTCACTGTGTCTAAAGGCAACTCATTCTACTTTGGATAACTCTAATAGTTAGGAAGGGGCAGCTAGGTGGCTCGGTGTATAGAGTGCTGGACCTAGAGTCAGGAAGACTCATCTTTCTGAGTTCAAATCCAGTCTCAGACACTTACTAGCTTTGTGACCCTGGGCAGGTCACTTAATCCTGTTTGCCTCAGTTTCCTCATCAGTAAAATGAGCTGGAGAAGGAAATGGCCAACCATTCCAGTGTCATTGCCAAGAAAATCTTAAATGGGGTCGTGAAGAGTCACACGACTGAAAAATGACTGAACAACAAACAGTAATTGTTAGGACTTGTTTCCTTGCATTGAACTTAAAACTTGTCTCTGTAATTTTCACCCATTGCTCCTAACTCTGTTCTCTGTAGCCAAGGAGAACAAATCCAATCCCTCTTTCACTTGGCAACTCTTCAGATACTTGAAGATAGCTATCATTTGTTTTCCTCTTAAGCATCCTTTCCTCCACATTAAACACCCCCAGTTCTCTCAACTAGTATTTGTATATGTTCTTTATTTTTCTTGCCATCTTGTTTAGCCTTTTATGAGCATTTGTTGACTTGTCTATGTCTTACCCAAAATGTGACACCCAGAGCTGAATGCAGTACCTCAGATATACCTGAGCAGGGCAGGGGTTTTGGAGTTGTTACTTCTTCGTTCTGCGGATGCCTCTCAGTATAGCCTAATGTAGGTAACATTAGCTTTTTATTGGCTGCCTTGTTCTACCATTGACTCATTGAGCTTGAAGTCCATGAAAATCTCCAGATTTGTTTTTCCACAGGAAATGTTATCTAGCTACATCTTGCCTATCATGTAAACATGGGAAGTGATTTTTATAACTTTTCATTTGCCCTTATTCACGATAATTCTCTCTTCATTCTAGCTGGAAGGGATCTTTGGATATGGACTATCATCTACCATGTTAGCAATACCTCCAAATTTTGTTTTATATACAAATTAGCAAGTATTTCATCTGTGCCTTCATCCAAATCATTAATAAAAATATTAAACAGAGGGCAAGACCCCAGGCAGACATTTCTCTTATCAAGTGCTCACTGCTCCTCTATTTTAAGCCATGGTCCAGAAATCCAAATATTGTTCTAAGACATTTTCTTGATCAAATGTTCCTAAATCTGTCTCTCTTAGTTGCAATGATGAAAATATCAACGCTAAGTCCTCAGACGTTATAATCCCTACTAATTACTAGGTGTCTGAGGCAGTACCATTTTCCCTCACATAAAGTACCCAAAGTAGTCATTTCTTTAGATTTGGGGTTCTTAGTCTCTTTTTTTTCTGTCATGGACCTCTTTGGCATTCTGGTTTAGCTTATGGACCCTTTCACAGAATAATATTACTTGTTTTAAATTCGTAATTGAAGGAAATCCTAAATTATAGTTAGGGGTTAACAGAACAAAAGATGTAACTTTTTCCCACCTAAGTTCACTTACCCCTTGAAATCTATCCATGGACCCTTTTGGGAGGGGGAGGGTCTGTGGACCCTGGATTAAGAATTCCTCCTCTAGAACTTTCATCTTCCTCTCTGCCTAAAAAGGCAAGAGTAAACTATACTTTTGTGAATTTGTAGCAGTTATTTGGCAGCTAGATTGTGCAGTGGATAGGGAACCAGACCTACAGTCAAGAAGACCCGAGTTCAATTTGACCTCAGGCACTAGCTGTGTAACCCTGGTTAAGTCACTTAACCCTCTTTGACTCAGTTTCCTTATCTGAAAAATGAGCTGGAGAAGGAAATGGCAAACCCCTGTAGTATCTTTGCCAAGAAAACCCAAATAGGGTTTGAATAGAGTCTGAAATGACTGAACAACAACAAGCACTTATTTGCCCATGGTTGAAACGTTTTGTTTCTATGCAGAATCTACCTTGCCCTCTGCTAGATGAACCTGGGATACTCAGTCCTTCTGTTATCCCTGTTGGTAGTTCTTGTGACAGCTTGCTGTGACAACCTACTGAGGCCAAGTTCTTTGTTGCCCTGCTTGCTTACCTAGCTGAGAGTCTTAGTTTCTGAGAATGTTGTAGTTTTCTTAGGGAGAGCCTTAGCTTGTTCAGTTCCTTTTGATGGACAATTAGTGGGAAGCTTTCTGAGGCCCAGTACCAATAGAAGCTGACCACAGCTAAGGTGGAGGGGAGGGGGTTTCTAGCTGAATCCAATTACCATCCACTTCATACACCTTTCTGCTTTTTCTAATGATTAGATTTTAAGGGGTTTTTCCTGTCTTCCGACTTCTCTGGTGGTCTTTGTCTGAGTTTAATTATTTCAGATGCTCCCTGTGGAATCCAACAGTATGTGAGATACTCCTATGAACGTTATCATCAAACCTCATTCCTGCCTACTGCAAGAGAAGGTAGAGTCCTTCCTTAGCCCACTTTAGACCCATGCAAACTAGTGTGATTTTGAACTGAGGATTAAAAACATCATAGAATTCTGGGTCTGTTGTTTATTCAGATTGAATGGTATAAAATATCCCCATTACAAACCGAAGCTCAAAAGTCATACCATACAACAGGTGGCAGGAAAAGTAAAATGATTTGCCACACAGACAGGCAAATTTCTTTTCTTTTCTTTTCTTTTTTTTTTTTTTAGTGAGGCAATTGGGGTTAAGTGACTTGCCCAGGGTCACATAGCTAGTAGGTGTCAACTGTTTGGTCTGAGACTGGATTTGAACTGAGGTCCTCCTGATTTCAGGGCCGGTGCTCTATCCACTATACCACCTAGCTGCCCCTAGGCAAATTTATTTTCAAATTATTATCCCAAAATCATATTTGCTTAATGAAGGTTAAAATATGATATTATATTTAGCATAAAGGTAAATCATGCCACAAATACTTTAGAGGCCAAAGGTTATTATATATTTCACACCAATGTGATGATTACTTTCTGCTTAATTTTATGTTATAAAGGTATAGAGTTCAGTATTAGCTTTTTGCATGCAAGAAGTTCATATGCATAGCAACTTCCATTTTGAAGAGCAATGATTTCATTTAATAACCAAATGGGTTCACTGAATTTAAGAGCCAATCTTGTATAAAACTACTGATGCAGACTTAATTCAATTGGGTATTACAAATTTGCAAAGCATTAGTTAAGCTTTGGGATATGCAGTCTCTAGTGATAATTCTGAAATAACCATTCTAACTAAAATGTCAGAAATGTCCGTTCTCCTATCCTGGATGCTGGCTTAGCATCTGAATCTAAAGCTTGATTTTTGATGATAAGATCAAAAACTTTTTCAATTTTTGTTATACATGTCACAGTGTTCTAGGCTATTATTTTATTCTAAGACACAAAGATTATACTAAAATGAGTATCCTGCTGATTATTTTTACAGTATTGTTCTTTGTAGTTATATCGATGGACAGAATATAGGAAGTCTGTCAGTACATACATCTTGGAGAGATACTGAAAACAGATGAAAACAGAATTAAAAAGGAGGAAAAGAGTGAACTTATTTTAATTTGTGAAATTGTGCCAGGCTTTCAATGAGTCTATCCTCATCTTTGAAACGAAATCATGTATGGTTAATACCAGTGTTCTTCCAGTAAAGCTACATGCTATGAATCATGAAGGGCAGCTAGGTGAGACAGTGGATAGAGTACTGGTCCTGAAGTCAGGAAGACCTGAGTTCAAATGTGGCCCTTAGACACTTATTAGTTTTGTGATTTGGGGCAAGTCACTTAACTCTATTTGCCTCAGTTTCCTCATCTGCAAAATGAGCTGGAGAAGGAAATGGCAAACCCCTCCAGTATCTTTGCTAAGAACAAAACAAAACAAAACAAAAAACCAAATGGGGTCACAAAGAATCAGACAAGACTGAAAAATGACTAAGCAATGAATCATGAAATGCCATAGTGTTATTTAAGGTATTATTTTAGTGAACAAGCATTTATTTTCTCTCCCTCTTATCTCTCCCAATGGAAAGAAAAAAATCAAGCAAACCCTTGTTACAGATATGAATAATTAGGCAAAAAAAAATACCCTGTTTGGCCATGTACGAAAATGTATTTCTTATTCTGCATCTCGTATGTATCACCTCTCTGTCAAAATATAGGTAGTATAAATCACTGTCTGTCCTCTGTAAATATGGTAAGTCATCACATTGATCAGAGAATTTAAGTCTTTCAGTTGTTTATCTATACCATATTATTGATTTCATATAAATTGTTCTAATCCTTCTCACTTCACTTTGCATCAGTTTGTACAAGTCTTTCCAGGCTTTTCTGAACACACCCCTTTCATTCTTTCTTATAACAGAATAACATATGTTTGTATACCAAAATTTGGTTAGCCGTTCCACAGTTGATGTGGAGTGGCTTAGTTTCTAGTTCTTTGCTCTTACAAAAGAGCTGCTATAAACATTTTTATATGCATGATTTTTTCCTTAATCTTTGATCTTTCTTACTCTGAGGCCAGGGGGTATACACAGTTTAGTGATTTTGGGTATGGTTCTGAATTGTTTCCCAGAATGACTTTGCCACTTCACAGCTCCACCAGCATCTGCACATTAATCTGTGTGTTTTCCCACAGACTCACCCACATTTCTCATTTTCCTTTTTTGTCAACTTTGCCAATTTGATGGGTATGATGTGGAACCTCAGAGTTATTTTAATTTACATTTCCTAGTTATTTGGAACATTTTTTCCATATGGTTATCGATAACTTGGATTTCTTGCCTTTACAATTTAAAGGTGTTAGTGCTTAAAGCAAATTTATTGCAAGGAATATAAGGAATAAAAAAGAAAACTATTATAAATAAAGCTCAAGCTGAGCTTCCACATTCCTTTTCCTGCAGTTTGGGTCATAGCTTCTGCAAAAGAATCATATCACCAATCAACGAAGTCCTAATATCATGATTATAATATTGTTATGGATCATGGGGTGAGTTCAGTCATTGCTACTGATGTTATCACCCTAATCAATAGCTTCTGCTTTGTTTTAGGCACTCTTATTGCTGCTTTCTTTTCCAGAAATTTTCTGTAGCTCCTGACTTGCCTTAGGGCTCCTAGTAAGTAGCCTGGTAATCTCTGTCCCACTTCCACAGGCTAAATTTCCTCATTGCTACCATCTCCCAGAAATTTCTTTCATTTGTGATTCTTTCCTTCCTCACTGCCATCTACCCAAAAGTCCTCCCATATTCCCCACGGTTCTGTCTCACACCAGTCATTACTTGGTAATTTTTGGGCATATATCCTGAGTCCATAGCATTATGGGAAAGAGAGTTTTTGTTCTATGAGTGCTTCCTTACCCTTTTTCATCTGCTTATCTTTTCTGCTTTTTGCAAAAAGGAAGGGAAAAAGTTGAAAGACTACCACCCCCTCTGGCTTCCATATGCTCTCACAACTGCCTATTGCATAAATGAGAGATCTGGAAAAAAATGTTGATAGTATTTTGTAGAGAGAGAGAGAGCATCGTTGCTTACTCGTTTGTTTGTAGAGTATGGCTCATTCTTATTTGAGACTTTCAGCCTGAAGATACAAGTAATTATAGCTCAGGTTTATTTGTAGTTTAAGGTTTGCAAAACACCTTTCTTATAGCGATTCTATGAGACAGGTGAGAAGTACAGGTATTAGGATTCCTATTTTACAAGTGAAGAAACAGAGTCTCAGAGAGATCAAGTGACAACTAGGAAGTGTCAGAGGCAAAGGCTGAACCTAGTTCTCCTGACTCCTGTATTTTCTCTCCATTCTTTCTGCTATGTCATTTTGCTTTTCAGTAGAATGCCACCACTGAATTAATCAATGAATTTATTAATTGTAACTGGAGAAGGATGCATAGTATTAACCTTGGGGCTATTAAATATAAGCCAGGCACTATTAAAATACTTGTTCGATCAAAATTGTCTTCTTTAACATTTTATTTTATAGCAATTAAGGCTATAAAATTAATTACTAGAAGATACATTCCTTCTATGTGTGCATATGCATATTGTATATGTGTATATATATGTATTATATGTTTGAGCTAATGGTCTTTAAAATTATTTTATAGATATAATGGAGGACTACTGGAATTTCAAAAAAGCAAGCAAGAAATAAAAGATAATAATGAAAATTGGTATGGTATAGACCATATAAAAGATGAAGATTTACCTGAAACGTTTCAAGTAAGAAAACATTTAAGTCTAAGAGATCTACAGTGCCATAATGCTTAGAGTAATCTGCCAAAAATGAAGTTGGGGCACACAAACTTTGTGCTGAATTCTGTTACAAAGAATTATCTCTGTAAGATGTGGGCTATTTAAATAGACAGACATCTGAAATTCAAATAAAGTTCTGAACCTCCACCTAGTAACACAAGGAAGTCTATTAATGTGTCATAGGAAGTAGGAGGGGAGTATATGTACTAATATTTCTAAGTTACAAGTCACTAGAGTAGGTAACAGTTCAAAGTCAGTTCCATTGGTTTTCTTTAGAGATAGATGTTGATAACACTAGGTAACATTAGGTTGTTTTTTTGATTTTGGTAATTTTTACTCATCTTGCTATGATAAAAGTTACTCCTAAAGCTTTGTTCTCACTATGAATCTTTTAACAAATACAGACCTTTTGAAGTAGAGCCCAATACCAGTCAATTAACTCAACAGAAAGTGAGTGCTGAGGTATATAAAGATAAAATAATTTGTTTTCTGCTCAGAAGAAAACTCAGTAATAGGAAGGAAGAAGTAAAACATTTTCCAAGTGAAAAGAGCCGATGAAAGGGAACTTAACTACGGATTAGGAGCAGGATAAAAAAAAAAAAAAACAAACTTCAGCACAGTTCAGCTATTTATAAAAGAGACAGGAAGGAGAGACCCAAAGACACTAGTTTAGTAAGCATAAATCGCTGAGATCCTTTCTAACTCTGAGATTTTGTGAGTCAGTGAAATCTAAGACTAGGCAACATTTTCTGGCCTCTACCTCCTACTTCCCCTCCCTCCCTTCTTTATCTTCTCTTTATCTTCCAGCCCTCTCACTTCTTTTCCCTTATGCCTTCTCTTCTTCCCCTTACTCTTCTTTTTACTTCTCTTTACCTCTTTCCCTCTTTTCAATCTCTTCTCTTTTTTATCATTGTCAATGCATGAATTTTTCTTGTTTTTTCACAGGATCTTCTTGATGACTATATTAAAAAATATGAAAATCTTATAGAAAAGGGGACTATTTGCAGTTCCCGAGATTGTGAGCGGTCTTGTGAGACAGATATTTTAAAGAAATCTAAATATAAGGTATTGTCATTTTCATAAAACTGAGGAAACTTGGAGTTTATTGAATTTTGAAATTAAGTATAGCAGGTTAAAAAAAAGTATCCAAATGTTGCTTAAACTATTACTTTAAAAAACCCTTCATTTCATCATAATTAAAATTTATTATCTGTTACTCTTAAACAATGAATTATAGTATATTTGATTGTCTTTATCAGTGAGAAAGCATATATGTTATCAAAAGAAACTTGGATAATTCCCCCCAAATAGAACAAGAAAGCTTTGAGGAACTTGTAATTCAAGGCCAAACAATATTCACTGATTTGTAGACGTGGGGAAAAAAAAACCCTTGTAAGAAATTTGAATATTTAGGGCCTAAGAAAAGTGCAAATTAGGGTTATGTATTTTTTTTTCTCGTGGCCTGTATGTTTATATTGCTTATATATCTCAGGTGGTCCAACCTAGCTAAATTTGAAGAGGCTAAACCACAAAGTTTAGAGGTCAGTCACTAACTGGTAAAAATGTTTTTGGTCATGGCAAACATAAAGACTCATTACAGAGGCATGAAGGACTTGTTATCTGTGTTGGTAAAACTCAGGTGAAATCCAGATATTAATATATTGAATCTTTTTTTCAAACTCCAAATGAGGCTTAGGAATCATTGTAGCCTATTAACAGCAAAGTATGGAGGAAAGTCTAGTTTTAGTCTATTAGTGTTGGGTTTTACTATTTTATTGTCCTGCCAGATTGAAGCTTGAGTCTGTGTTGCTGTGGTGCTCAAGGTATGGCCTGCTAGAGTTTCTGCATTTTCAACTGCAGAATGCCAAGGAAGCAATAGGAAATGTGGCAATATGGCTGGAGGGCTGGCCTCAGGGTCAAGAAGACATTGGGTTCAAGTCTTGGCTCAGACTTATGTTTGACTCTGGGGAAGTCACTTAAGCTTTTAGTCCCTCAGGAAGTTCTCTAATACTATAAGTTAGGGATGAATTGCTGATCTGCATTGCTAGAGGGAGTTTCCTTGCCAGAAGTTCCATTCACTGATGAAAGCATATTTCCTGATCAAAATCCAGTAAAAGTGTGAAATCCGTGAAAACATAAGAATAACTTATGAAATTATACATAGGTAAGCATCCTATATATGTTATGTGTATATATTTATATCTTATACACACACACACACACATATGTAGTTATAGAACTATATCACATTGCCAGGCTGTTATCTGAAAGCATATTGTCAAATAGGTGCACATTCTCACTTCCTCAGTCCATGAAAAAAAGATCTTTGAGTAGACTCAATAATTTTTAAAAACCTAAGTTAAACCTTAAAAGTATTTATTAAGTGCCTAATGTTTCTCTGATTCTTGGCACAGACTAATTTTTATGCCTGGATTATATCCAATTTTAGAATGATTTATTCATTTTATTATTTTGTATGTATTATTAAATATAAGAGAAAGACTAAATAATAATTATTATCTGCAAAAAGATCTTAGAATAAAGAACTAGAGTGAAAGCCTTCAAAAGCTCCTTTAATCTTCTTGCATTATGACATTAGTATAATGAGTTTATCAGATTAGATAACTATCATCCAGGCAGTCAGAGTGAGTCAGATACTGTGAGAGATAAAGAACAGGAGAGAGAAAAGGAAAGACAGACATTCAGCAGCAGCAAGCCTAGGGATGAGGAACTAGTTGTTAAGTGAGTTCAATGACTTAAGAGAAGGAGATCTAAGTGCAGTAACCTGTAGGAGCAGGAGTTACAGAATGTGAGATTCTAAAACTGAGCTCTATTTCTTTTGAAGACTGGCAATATAAGGAATTTTCTAGCTAATTAGGTGAATCAGTAACCTATAGACTCAATTTATGTTGGCTAAAAGAGATGGAGATAGATACTTAAAATACTTTACGTGTCTATTGACATATTGACTTGCTTAGGGGTAGTTTCACATCAGGATATTCAAGAAAAGGTGCAACAGCTATCCTTTAGCATCTTTGTATACTGATTATTTGTTTTCAAGTGTTAGGAGACACCTCTAGAGATGCTTAAAAAGACCCGATTGCGTGGTTTCTCTGGATAAGTTAAATAACAGTTTCCTATACAGCAGAGGTTCTTAACCTGGGGTCTTTGAGCCCGTTTTTTTTTTAATCATATTTTTATAACTATTTCAGTATACTTCTGCATATTTTATTTTATACATTTGAAAAATTATTCTGAGAATAGGTCTCAAGCTTCACTAGACTGCCGTAGGAGTCTATGAAACAAAAAGTTTAAAGACTCCTGATACAGAGAAAGTTTGCTGTTTCTGAGGAATATGCTGGTAGATACTCTTAGAGCAGGTTTGTGACTATTGAACTTAGTTCAGATTGGTGTAGTATCAGGCTAATAAAATCAAGGTCATGGCTTTCCAGATAAGCCTGTTAACTCTTAGTCTATATTCTCAAACCCTGAGGAAAGAGGGGGTGGGAGAGAGAAGGAGAGAGGAAAAAGAAAGTTGGGAGGCGAGACATAGAAAGATAGAGACAGAGAGACAGAGTCAGAGAGACAGAGAGAGAGAGAGGGAGAAGGAGAGAAAGAGAAGGAGGGAGAGAGAGAGAGAGAGAAGAAAAAGCAGAGAGGAAAAGAGAAGGAAAGAGAAAACCAGTAAACCACTGCTGAAATAAAATGAACAAACCCTCAAAGTATATTCCTTATGGCAAATTATTGTTATAATCTTCTTGTACTAAGTTCAACATTTCAGTATTTTTTTGCTTTCTTATAGATAAGCTACTACTGCATATCGACTCATTTAGAGAGTTATTGATAAATGACTACCTTTCTTTTGTTTGTACTAATTTGTAGAACATTTTATTCAAATGTAGCTATTCATACTCAACTATGACTTCTAAAATTTCCTTGGAGTGCTTTATTACCCTGTGTTTAGCAATGCTTTAATGTTGGGTTTGGTACAGAAGTAACCTAGATTTGTCACCAATGGAGGCATCTTCTTCATAGTTTAAAACTTTCATATTGACATATTTTTATTCTTTTTACATATCTTATTCTTTCTAGGGTTTTGTTCATCTCATTTGTAGTGAAAACTGCAGTATCTACTTCCATAAAATTTGTTGGGAAAAGTTCAAGAATATAAAGCATTCTGGGAAAAGTGATGAGGTATTGCATTTGGGTGTTATTGTTAAAACTTGAATGAAATTTACTTCTATTTACTTCTCTTCATTCTGTACATCCTTGTGTGAGCTGCTTTGCTGTTGTTCTGCAGAGTGATTCAGTGGCTCTATCCTGGCTTGCAGGAACTTACAGTTTGAGAGAGACATTCTGGCTTCTTTGCTAAATACATCAAGGGCACACCAACAACAGAGGCATTTGTCTCTGGATAAATACATAGACAATAAAACTGTATTAACATTTCCTATGGGTGGAGCACAGTGATAAATTCTGATTTAACATATTCTTCAAAAGTAAATCCATAATCACATATTGAAAATCATGCAACCCTGAAATTAGTTCTCTACCACTGGAGTTAATTTAGAAGTCTAAAACCAAAGCCCATAGCAGTTATCCTCTTCAGTGAGCTAATTACAATAATTTGGAACCTGTAGTATTTGTTGTTCAAGAAGAAGAAGAAAAATACATTCTAAACCCTGGAGAGTTTCAATAAAGTGCTTTGGATTTATGGAACTTTTTTCTTTAAAGGAGTTCAAAGTGCTTAGCATATCTCAGGGATAGAAGGGGTGGATATTTTCCCATTGGAGAAAGGGAAATCAAGAAAGAGAAAACAGCTTTACTCAGGAAGGTTGGGTCAGAAACAAGTTTAGGGCACAGAATTCTCTTCCTCTTATCTTTTCCTCTTTACAGGAAGTTATGCTGATTTCTGAAATGCAAATTATGTAACAGTCATTGAGGTTATATCAGTTAATCTACAAGTGTTTATTAAGTCCCTACTTAAGTCTCTAGACAACTATGCTAGGTTTTGGGAATACTAACATAAAAGTGAGATGGTCCTTGGTCTCACAGAGCTTACGTTCTGGGGTGCTACACCATGTTCACAGATACAGAAATGCAGGATATATGCAAAGTAAATAAATACACAGTGATTTTGCAAGGGCACTAACAATGAGAGGAATAAGGAAAGGCCTCATGGAGGAGATGGTACCTGAGCTGAGCCTTGGTGGAGGAGGTGGTCAACTGTATAAAGAATTTCATAGAGATCAATAAGGATGAAACTGGAGAATCATCATATATAGCATATGTAGATATATACAAACATATGTATATATAGACATATATATACACACATGTATACATAGACATACACATTCATATGTAATTGTCACATATGTATCTTTATATACCTCTCTCTCTCTCTCTCTCTCTCTGTATTTCCAAAGTCTAAACAACTGACATACATATCTTTAGGACATAAGCTGAAACCTGCCTATACCTACTAGTCAACTGTCTGATAATTGCTGACATTCATTTATCATTCAACAAACATTTATTATGCATTTACTATGTACAAGATACTATGCTGAGTTGGTGGGGGTGGGCACAAAGATACATAAGGCATGCTTGCTCTCAAGGAATTTGTAGTCTAAATTTGCTTAGCCTTTGAAATGTAGAAGCATTCACTGATTGGTTGTCCTTTTGTTTTTAAAAAAATATATTTTTAGAGTTTTAGTGAAAAAACATGTTTGAAGAAAGGATGTATTGGTAACATTGTAAAGATGCAAAAATGTGAAGGACCTGGAGTCTTTAATATTCTGGTGAGTATACAGCATCCTGTGACATAGTATCTATTTAAGCCAAAGATTGTTTTTCTTTCAATCTTTGGCTTAAATAGATACTGTCAGTAAGGAAACCAGTATTTTAGCCACAGTTCTGTTGTTTGGTAATTAAATGGGAGATTTTAGAGGATCATAAAATTTAGAACTGGATAGAATATTAGAGATCATCTAGTATGCATTTTACAGATGTGGAAAATGGGGCTGAGAGAGGGAAATAATTTGTCTAAGCTCATAGAAAGTAGTTAAGTGGCACAGTAAGGATTATAACCAGATTTTTTAAAGCTAGCTCTGGAAGACAGGTAGTGAGAAATCATTGGCTCTTTTCACTATAACACAAGTGTTCCCATTTGCCTGTTCCCTGCCTCAGTTTGCCCCAAATAATGGCTCAGTTCTTTCATGAGACAAAGGTACTATGAAGAGCCACCATCTAATAATTCAGTTTGACCTGGAAGTTTGACATCTGTAAGACCTTGTTGCAACTCTGCAAAGACTTGCTATACTTTCTTGGTGTCTTTCAGAAGCATTTCATCATGTATGCTTTTCAGAAATATTTCCATCAGAAATATTTCCATCTGGGGCAGCTAGGTGGTGCAGTGGATAGAGCGCCAGCCCTTTAGTCAGGAAGACCTGAGTTCAAATCTGGCCTCAAACCAAACACTTGACACTTACTAGCTATATGACCCTGGGCAAGTCACTTAACCCCAATTGCCTAAAAAAAAATATATATATTTTTAATATATATTTTATTTATTTATATTTATTATATATAATATATAAATTATATATTTTATATATAACGTATATTATTATTTATTATATATAACATTTAATATAATAATTATATAATTATATATTATATTATTTGTATTATATATTTTTATATATAAAATATATATTATTGTATATATAATATATAAATTATATATTTCTGTCTACAAATTTGGTATTTTTCTCCTTCACATAGATTTTCTGAACAATAATTAATTGTAAAATAAAAATGAAAAGAGTATTCTCACTGCCATTGTCATCCTCAAAGGTGCCATACTGATGAGGATTTTTAGCCATAGTATATTATGACCTATAGAAAAGAAACTTGGCTTCTCTGAGCTTCACTTTTCTCATCTGTAAGACGGGGATAATATTTGTGCTATATACCTCACCAGGTTGTTGTGGAGGAAGCATTGTGTTGCCATTAGAGTGAGATATAAATGAGGTTTTATTTTGAATCATGCTTATTTCAAAACTTTAAGGATCTGTGATTGGTGAGAACATTCCCTCTACCAGTGCAAATGACAGTCCTTCTGTGCCTTAGTAGATGGCCTCAGAACTTGCTGTAGCCAGAACATTTTATCCTCTGGTGGCTAACCTGGTGACAGTTTCTAAGTTCTAATAAGACTTGTCCTCATATGAGAAAAACATGGCCTGTCACTGGACCTCAGGCCCTTTCTAACTTGAAAGAACATGCCGAAATTTATATTCCATGAATGTAATCTTTAAGAATTCAGGGCCATTTCCATGCCACAGTAAAATATCAGAAAAGGATTTTTGTGCTAGTATTTGGAATAATAATAGCAAGAGTAGTAGTAATCTTTCCTTTGGAAGCTAGTTTCATAGTACCTAGCCTGGTGCCTGTCACCTATCAGGCAGTAAATTAATACTTATTGGTTGATCGATAAGGACGATATAACCAAGCTCTAATTAGAACCTTTACAATTTTACCTTGAAATTGTAAAATTGTACTGTGGATTAAACTAATAGAATTATGGCATTATTTTTAATCTCTTTACATGTTTTTCAAGTATTTAGATACTGATGTGGAGGACAAGAAATTGGTATGGACTCGAGAAAGATAGCTAGTTTGCTACTGATCTCTTATTATATCTCTGTTGGATTTCACAGTGAAACAGGGTGATGATTATTTTAGAATTGGAAGTCACTTTAGCTTCCTTCATTTTACAAATGACAAAACAAAGGACCAAAGAGGTTAAATGACTAGCCCAAGGTGACAAAGGTAGTAAGTAGCAGCAGCAGAATAAAAACCCATGCCTCAGACTCCAAATCTAGTTGTTTCCTCCTATACCATTTTACTTTTTGTCCTATCTAAAACTTCAATGTACAAAGTAGAGTTACTTTTTTTTTTTTTAGAAAAACTGGTTTGTCTTTAATTTTTTTGAAAAATCAGTAAGTGTTCAGCCAATTGATCTATTCATTTGACAAGCATTTATTAAACACTACTATGTGGCAGCATTGTCCTAAGCTGACGAGATACAAAATCCTTGCCCTGCCCTTATGTTTACCTGTAAATGACTATTGAATATGAGGAGAGAGAAAGGAGAGTTTGTCAGGACATCTTTGATCATTTGATTTTCTGGGCCTGTGCAGCTGATCATAGAAAGATCATAGAAAGAGCAGGTAACAGGGACAACAAAGATATGTCTATACTCTCTTACCCCTTTACAAATTAATGGAATTATTGAGTTGGCCTGTTTCTGGTGGCTTTTAAAAAACAAGCTTGCCAGTTCTAAAAATGAGTTGAGGCAGGAGAGCTCTGAGGAGAAGTGACCTCTGGCAGTCTAGAGGGGTTTATCCATGTAGGAAGAACCTAGATTTTAAAGGGGATCCCTATTTGTCTTTCCCCTTTTGTCTTTATGAGGGGATGGAGGGGGGGAGTTTCTTGTTCCTCTGCTCCATTCCAGTGCAGTTATTCACCTAGTAGGAGACACCATACTTTGCAGAGAACAGGCACAGGGAGTCAAACAGTCATCTGGGCAGCTCTAAGGAATTACCCCTGGCATCAGAGAAGTGAGCCAGCTATGCAGTAAAAGAGAATTTGCTCTGGTGGTTGGGAGGTGAGCTGTGAGTGGAGCAGGCCCAAGGAACCCAAATGAGACAACTGCCCAGCAGATACAATGCATCCAGCAGGAGCAGTGTAAGTGCATGAAAAGAGAAGAAAGGACATCATGTCCTTGCAGTGTTGAAGGCATGACTTGCCTTTGTCCTATGTTCCCTATGTGTGTGCCTTACTGCTGTTGTACTGGTTCCGGTCAGTGTATGCCCACTGCTCTCATAAAAACTATTTGTATTTGTGAGAGTGTGTACCAGATTTCTGAGAAATGTTTTATAGTTACTATTCTTACTGTTAGATTTTAGTAAATGCCTTTGGTTTGAGCTAATTGTTTTTACTGTCTGATCATTAAAAGTAAGCACATTGGTAGAGGCTTGTGTGCTACAGCTTTAGTTTAGGAGTATGGACCCATAGAGAACCTTGTACTTGTGAGAGTGGTTGCTCCTCTAGGTTCACAACCTGCAACCTTTAAGTTCTGAGATAGGTAGTAGCCCTAGAGAAGTCACTACAAACCTATATTTATATGTATATCCAACACATATATGTATTGAATCTATATTTCTCTTTCGTCTTCTTTCCTTTCACTTCTCTCTTTCCTGTCTCTGTCTTTCTAGCTTTCCTTTTTCTTCTCTCTCCTGTCTCTCTATCTTTCCTTTTTGTTCTCTCTCTCTTCTTTCTCTTCTCTTCTCTTTTTTCTCTCTCTCCTCCCCTCCCTTTTCCTCCCCCCCTCCCCTGCTTCCCGTTTCCTCCCCCCACCTTTTCTCCTCTCCTACATAAGCACTTACTTGTGCATTGTGCTAAGCTCTAGGGATACAAATAAGAAAAAAACAGCTCCTGCCCTCTAAGAGCTTACAGTCTAATGGGGGAAGACAGTACACAAAAGGAAACTGAAAGGGGGAGGGATGACGGTGGACATTTGCAGTAGTTGAGGTGAAAGGTGATTAAAGGCTGAATTAGAGTAGTGGCCACTGAATTAATAGTGGCTGGGTGAGTAGTGAGGAGCTGGATGTAAGAAATGTTGTGAATCAGTAAGACTTAGTGATTGCATTGGCTCTAGGGAACGTTAAGGAGAGTGAAGATAATGCTGGTGATGTCTATCAGGAAAACTGGAAGGATGGTGATGCTGGAAACAAATAAGAAAGTTAGGAAGAAGACGGTCGGAGATACTTACATGGGTTGAGTTTAAATGCCTACAAGATATCTGGTGGGAAATATTCATTAGGTGATACGGGATTTTAACTCAGGAGAAAGACTAGGGCTGGATATATAGACTAGTTATTTATGGTTTTTTTCCTTTTCATATTTGATGATCTTTTCCACTTCTTTACTTTCTTAATGTACAAGGCCAGGAAACAAGAGCAGAAAGTTTTTTTTTTATTTGTTTGTTTAATGTGCACTAATTTTGATTTTACTTTTTTTTTTTTCCTCTCTTGGTAGTTTGACGTTTTGAAAAAGGATGAATGTATACAAAGGTAAGCACTCACAGTCCCCTGAATCTTTGTAGCTATTTGTAGTTTGAATTCATATCTTATTTACTTTTTTCCTTACTATGTCTTTTCCATAGTTAGAGCTCCAGAAAGCTTACCAGGGATTCTCTTTATGAGAGAATTAGAATTAAATTCCCTTTTATTTATGTAATATTCAAATACCTTAAGTGTGAAAATGACCCTTGTTAAGAGAAGGAGAGGAGAGCTTTCCCCAGAATTAGAACAGGTTTCTTTATTCAAGTTTATAGGGTGTGGGATTTAGAGTCAGAAGAGATCATCTAGTAATTATTCTAGTCTAACTCTTTCATTTTACGACAAAGAAGCCAAGAAATCAAGATAGGGAGTGATTTGTTAAATAATTGTTTAGAGAATAACTATCTGACCAGAATTCAAACCCAGGGCTTTTGATTCCAAGCCCAGGGCTAGCTTCCTGCTGTGCTTCATGCTTTAACCTAGATTAGAATGCTCTGATGTTAATGTTTCTTATGAGCTCTCAAAACCCACCCAAATACTGAGTATGAGTATAGTTATAGTCACAGTTCTCCGTGTCCTGAGAAGGAAAACTGATAGGAAAGAAGATTAGGTAAACAGTGAAGGAGGAGAAACAGACTGTGTCGATTAGGGAAGCAGGAACTTTGGCTATGAAATTATCTGCCATTCCACAAATAGCTTACATAGTAGTCAGCAAACATTTGTGAAATGCCTATTATGTGCTAGGTGCTAGGGATACAAATGCAAAAGTTATATAGTCCCTACTTCCAAGAAGCTTGTTATATTCTGAACAAATATTTATGCAGAAAAATAAACGTATGATATATTATAAAGTAGGTTGCACCTAATTTCTGGAGACTAGTAATTTTTGGCACTAGTAATGGCAGTGATAAGGATAGACCTCCTGTAGGGGGTGGCACGTGAGCTGAGGGTACATTCACTTAGAGGATTTCAATTATACAGAAGTATATAGCAGCTAGGTGGTACAGTGGATAGAACTCGAGACTTTGAGTCAGGAAGATTTGAGTTCAAATCCCACCTCAGATACTTACTAGCTGTCCTCTTCAAGAATGAAGGATGAACAACCACAACAACTTCTGTATGATCCTGGGCAAGTTACTTAACAGTCATCTGCCTCAATTTCCTTATCTGCAAAGTGGGATAATAATAGCACCTGGTCGGTATGAGGATAAAATGAGCTAATATATGCAAAGTGCTTTGCAAACCTTATATGGTAGTTGAGCGGAAAAAATATGTGTTGGAGAAAATTGCATCATCATTATCATGATTAGTATTTATATAGTACTTTAAAATTTGGAAAGCATTTTACATGCAAATAAAGTGACATAAAGCCCATCACTGATTATTCCCATTGATACATAAAAATAAATTAAAAGAGACAGTGTATAGATAGAGGAGAGAGTACTTTATTGGAAGCTGGGCAGGGTGATTTAAGGGCTTGACCCAAGGGTTCCTTTATTTTAGAGATGTACACGTAGTACCCATAGTGGAACCTGTATTTTACCTACCAATATCCCAGGACACGTTTTCCTTACTTGCTTCCCTTCCCTACTATTGCATTTGCCCTGATGCCAGAATTCTCAGTTGTTGTAGCGTCTAAGCTTCAGACTTGGCTTTGTGATGCTAGGCAAATCAATGAATGAGACTCATTTTCATCACCTTTGTGGTTGTTGTGGGTGTGGTTTGTCCTTCATTCTCAAAGAGGATCATGACATCAGGGAGGTGATGACATGGCTTGCATTGAATTGGATTTCAATGAAGGAGGGCTGTACAAAGTCACCAGCCTCACTTTTTCCTCCAGAGCCATCTGGGTCCAGGGGCCAAGTATAGATGAGGACGACTGGAGATGGCCCCGTTCATCTCCTGTAAATTGAAGGGGATGGAAGAGATTTCTAAAGTCTCTTCCTTCTCTGAGGTTCTGTAATTCTCTAGTGTTGATTGTTGGATATATATAAAATGGGAATGGGGGTGGGCCTGTGATCGCATTGGTAAAGAGAACTACAAAATGAGGACACTCCCTCTACTAAGGCAAGTTGGCCCCTTCTTTGTAACTTATAGACTGATAAGGGTTGTCTAGGGCATTGAAAAGTTAAATTACTTGCCGAGGGTCACATAACTAGTAACTGTCAAAGGAAGCACTTGAATCCTGATTTTCTGAATTTGAAGATAGCTCTCTATTGATTATATCACACTGCCTCAAATATCAAGAAATTTCTGCTTTTTGCAGTGATTTATCATGAGAATAGTATCTCAAAGAAATAGTTTTATAGCATTGTTTAATCATAGACATACGTGTATCCTAGCAAGAGATTTTTGTTTTCATTTACAGTACATTATAGGCCTTTAAGAAATCCCTTAGGTGGGCTGTAAGTATAGAAAAATACTTTAAAGTCTCTGGTATCACTGACTATAATAAACAATTGAAGTTTCCTCTTTGAGTAGAAAGTGAACAAGTAGTTTAATTTCTGACCCTGCTCTGGCCTTGGGGTAAAGAGTAAGAGACAAATTCTAGAATTTGATGATTCTTTAGCCTTGTCCATTACATTCTAGGGAGAAACTTTGGAATTCTTTTTGCCTACAGCAAATTAAATGTTTCTTTTCTACTTGCAGCTGTTTTAAAAAATTCAAGACTCTTCCGGTCACTGAAGCTACGAAAATGCAGAAGTTAAATTTAAAAGGTTTCATTTTATTTTTTAATCTTTTTTTTTTCTGGAAAGTTGTCCTATGTTTAGTAAATCTGTTGTAATATGTAATCCCAAAGAATGAAATAAATAAAACTCCATCTTATGATAGGGCACAGATTTTGAAATTTCACATACAACAAGTTCACAGACAAAATCCTTACTGATTTCCCATGCCACAGAAGTTAATATTATTTTCATTGTTCTCCTTTGGAAAAGCCACTAAAACAAAGTGTAGCAAAAGAGTTGTCTCCCTGGATTAATCTATCTCTAGCATCTCTAATAAAAAAAGCAAAATTTTCGATTTATTTACTATAGAGATGCAGATCTCTGCTATGATGATCTATCCATACAATATCACTTCATTTTACATTTCTAGGTCCAAGTAAACTATAACTCCTTGTAATCATCGCTGATTACTAATTTGGTAAAATTTCCAAATTTGCAAAGGACCCAGTACCTTATGTTTAATTTATGGAGTTCTTTAGTTCCCAGAGGTTACCACTCAATGGCACAAAACCCTGTGCAGTTGGCTGAAAGGTTTGTGTATTGTTGTGTATTCAAGGTGGTGCAATAAATAGAGTGCTGGACCTGGAGTCAAGAAAAGCTGAGTTCAAATCCAGCCTCTTCCACTTACTAGCTGTGTGTCCCTGAATACGTCACTAAAACTTTGTATGCCTCAGTTTCCTCATCTGTAAAATGGAGATAATAATAATATCTACCTCCCAGGGTTGTTGTGAGGATTGAATGAGTTAATATTTGTAAAGTGCTTAGCAAAATGCCTAGAACATTGTAAGCACGATATAAATGTTAGCTATTATTCTTATTGTTATTATTTTTATGTGATCACTGGCATTTCCTTTTCTGACTATACCTATCTTTTGTGTATTCAGGTGGTTGCTGGTAGCTTGCTGCAGCTTGCTTATGTGCAATATGTGACTCTTTATTGTTCTTTCTTTATATTGATTATAATTTTACACAGATGAGAAACCTGGAAATGGTAATGACCAATGTCTTCTTGGTCATTCTTTTTTTCCCCAGTAAAAATACTGTTCATGATCTTTTCCATTCTTTGGGAATTTTTTGTTCTTAGAGATATATTTTTAATTGTCCTCAAATTCTTTTTTTTTAATGTTATCTCCTGTGTGGATTTCTTCTATATGTATTTGGTCAGGCTTAACAGACTTTCCCCAACTCCATCTTTGCCAATGCTGTTTTCACTTCTTTACACCATACATTGGAGGTCAAAGGGATAGGGGCCAATGCACGGTTACACTATCATTACTTATGAAAATCACTGAAGCACAAATTTGCAAATACATTCCATTTTGAATAATCTGTTATAAGATCATAGATTTAGACCTGGAAAAGACCACTGAGTCCAACTTCTTCATTTTATGGATAAAGAAATTGAGGCCAAGAGAGGTGAAATGACTTGTAGGGGATCACAGCTAATAAATGTCTGTTGTAGGATTTGGACCCAGGTCTTCAAGTCTACTGCTCTATCCACAATCAATCATGAAGCATTTATTAAGTGCCTACCATGTGCTAGGTGTTAGGAGACACATCAAAAATGCAACAATCTTTATTCTCAGGGACCTTATATTCCAGTTTTATCCATAAATCTTCTTGGAATAATTTGGGCTAGCTGGATCTCATTCCAGGTTCTCATCCAACTTCTTTTCTTTTCAACCACCTTTCCCACCCACTGTTTTGCGAGAGGATTTTGCCCATAATCTTCTATCATCTTCTTTTCTAGTACTTTGAAAATGATAATTGGGTGTTTATAGTAAAAAGGCCGCAGGATTTGGAGTTAGGCTTAGGTTTAAGTCTTATCTTGCTGTGAATTTGTCATGTGACTTTGAGCAATTCACTTAATTTCTCTAGGCCTCCTTTTTCAAATCTGTGAAATGGAGGTGTCAAAACCGATGATATCTAAGGTCCCTTACAGTTCTAACCTCACCAATATCTATGGGTTCTCTTAGCCTCTTTGTTTTGGCAACTTTAAAAAAAATTTTTTCTTCAATTTATTTATGTTTTATTCTATAATATTAGAAGGACTAGTTCATTTCTCCCTTGCCCTATTCAACTTATACAACTTAAAACCTTTTTTTTTTGTTTTTTACAATGAACCAAATTTACCTTCTCCCTCCATTCCCTTCCTCCCTACCCCTATTGAAAAAGAAAGTAAAACAAAGGCCCTGTAACAAACACATATCGTCAAGCAAAACAAATTGCCACTTTCACCATATATAATGTACACATGGGGCATAGTAGATAGAGTGGCAAGCCTGGAGTCAGGAAGACTCATCTTCCTGAGTTCAAATTTGGCTACTTACTAGCTGTGTGACCCCGGGCAAGTCACTTAACCCTGTTTGCATCAGTTTCCTCATCTGTAAAATGAGCTGGAGAAGGAACTGGCAAACCACTTCAGTATCTTTGCCAAGGAAACCCTAAATCGGGTCAGACACGACTGAAACTACTGAACAACAAAACAGACACACGTAGACACATACGCACATATATACATATATGGATATGGTCAGAGTGTAAAGTTGTTTTTCTTGACTATACATGTTTGTTACATTTTTATGTATATTATATATCTTATGTATTATATATACACATATCTACATATATGTGTCATCTCATCTGCACTCTTGAGACCATCACTTCTCTGTCTAGAGGTGGGTAACATGTTTCATCATGAGTTTTTGACAACTTTTTGCAGTGGTTTAGCTTTTCTTAGAAATTCTATTTTCAGAACCAATATCTTCACTTTTATCCATTCTCCATGTTTCTGAATTGTCTGTTTATTAGAACAAGTCATGTGTGAACTGTTATAATTGCATGTAGTATCTTCTCATCTTTATTTGGTGTTTATTTTAAACTTTGCTTTGGTCAGCTTATGGGTGGTCTAATGACACACACTGATTCTGGAATGACTTATTTATCTGTAAGCATTCATTTGTTTTCTGCTAGGTTTTAGTAAATTTCATTTTAAAATGATCTTGTTTAATACTAACTATATCTAGTGCCTTCTGAGTCCTTCCTTGAGAAAAATATTCATGATATAGCATGTAAGTCTTCAGAATGACCTTAGACTTCTTTCATTCCCTGATACTAAACTGTGTGTTCCAGCATAGCTTTTGCTGTTTTTTCTTGTACCCACTTTTGAACTGAAGTTTTCAAACATCAAAATAATAGATTTATAATGTCTACAAATTCTTACTGAAACTTCTCTATGTCTTTATTCTCCACCACGGTGAAAGCTGTAATTGGCCTGTATTTCTTATGCTTTTGAGCACTGCAAAGTCAGGTAGCTAAATGCCCCCAAAATAATATATATTGCTATCATTGGGCATATGATGGAACCAATTCCCCAATTCTTTTCTTCTTATGAGATGGGCGTTTTCCATTTGGTCAAAGCATCTTTATGTCCCAGTAGTGAAAATGTCATAATGGATGTGGTTTAGTTCCTCCCCTAGGACATCAGTAAGCTGGATGTTGGATGTTGAACACTGAGAGTACCACTTAATATTGCTATTGCTCCTAAAACTAAGAGGCACAAAGTTTTAATACCACCTGTTAATATTTTAAGTCACCCCACCACCATCTTTTGTTGAAATGCAGGAGGGCCTATACAGGAATGAGGACCGTTATCTGTTTTTTAATCTGTTTCTTGAGTTGCCTTGACCAAAATTGGCGACTCTAAAGGGGAAACCACATGTATAAAATAGTATTAGTGGAGAATATCTTTCTGTTTTATTAGGTATAGATATACCTTCTCAAAATTTCTTTTTAATGAAATGCCAACCTCAAGAACTCATTAATTTTTTTTCCTCTTTGCTTCATATAGTTATTATAGCTGGTAATGATATTGTCAGGCAGACTACTTATCAGTCTGTGTTAACCTTTCTCCTTCTTGAAAAAAGTATGTAAATACTAAAATACTAAAATATAAAACATCGGAGTAATCTACAAATCTTTGATTTCTTCTTTTGTTTGAAACTGAGTCATATTTTCCAGTGTAACTTTTGCTCTTTCCCTCTGCCCACTTTTTTCTTTTTAAAATTCTTCTAAAATTTTGAATTTGAAATTTTCTCCCCTCTCTCTGATGCTCTCCTACCCCCACTGAGAAAGCAAGCAATATGATATCAATTATACATGTGAAATCCTACAAAACGTATTTCCATATTAGCCATGTGACAAAAAAAAAGAAATGAGAAAATTATATTTCAGTTTGTACCCAGACTTCATCAGTTCTGTCTCTGGACATGTATGGCATTTTTAATCAACAGCCCTTTGGAATTGTCTTGGATCATTGTATTGATCAGAGTAGCTAAGTCTTCACAGTTTGTCATCATTACAATATTGCTGTTACTGTGTACAATGATCTTCCAGTTCTTCTCACTTCACTTTGTATCAGATCTTGTCTTTGATCTTTGTATAGATCTTGTCGTGTTTTTCTTTCTTTCTTTCTTTTGGGGGGGGCTAGGCAGTGGGGTTAAGTGACTTCCCCAGGGTCACACAGCTATTAAGTGTTATGTGTCTGAGGTCATTGAATCCAGGGCCGGTGCTCTACCCACTGCGCCACCTAGCTGCCCCTTGTCATGTTCTTCTGAAACCATCCTCCTCATAATTTATAATAGTGCAATAGTATTCTCATTGCAGTCATATACTATATTTAGTCATTCCCTAATTGATGGGCACTCCCTCAATTTACAATTCTTTGCCACCACAAAAAGAGCCACTATAAATATTTTTGAACCTGTAGGTCCTTTATCTTTTTCTTTGATCTCTTTGGGATACAGACCTAGTAGTGCTGGATCAAGAGTATGGTCTAGCCCTTTGGGCATAGTTCCAAATTGTTCTCCAGAATGGGTGGACCAGTTCACAACTCCACAATAGTTCATTAGTGTACTTATTTTCTCACATCCCCTCTAGCATTTGTCATTTCTGGTATGTGTGAGGTGGTGAATCAGAGTTGTTTTAGTTTATATTTTTCTAATCAATAGTGATTTAGAGCATTTTTTCATCTAATTTCTTCTTCTGAAAGCTGCCTGTTCATATTCTTTGATCATTTATCAGTTGGGGAATTACTCTATTTTTATAAATTTGGCTCAGTTCCTTATGTATTTGAGAAATGAGGCTTTTATCAGATAAACCTGCTATAATTTTTTTTATATTATTTCATTGTCTACGATACCTTTTTACCAGAATGTAGTTTCCCTGATTATCCGTTAATGAGGCCTACTCTTGCTTTTGCTTTGCCTGAGATCATGATTGTTATCCCTGCCTTTTTAACTTCAGCTGAAGCATAATAAATTCTGTTCAGCTCATTATTTTAATTGTATGTGTGTGTGTGTGTGTCTTTTTGTTTCAGGTGTGTCTCTTGTAAACAATATATTGTTGGATTCTAGTTTCTCATCCATTCCGCTATCTGCATCCATTTTCTAGATGAGTTCATTCCGTTCACATTTCACAGATATGATCACTAACTGTGTATTTTCCTCCATCCTAATTTTTTTCTCTTCGTCCTTCTTCTCTTTTTATCCTGTCCATTCTCAAAAGTCTGTTTTGCTTTTGACCGCTGTCTCCCTTCATCCACCCTTACCTCTTGTCACTTCTCCCCCTTTTTCTTATTTTCTTCTTCTATGGCTTCCCTGTTGGTAAGTTCAATTTCTAAACAAACCGAGTGTACATGTGTTCTTTGCTGTTTAAACTCATTCAGATGAGAGCGAGGTTCAAGCATTGCCCACACACCCCCATTTTCCCCTCCACTGTAAAGCTCTTTTTTGCGTGCCTCTTTTCTGTGAGATAACTTTCTCCATTCTTCTTCTCCCTTCCCCTTTCTCTCACCTCATCCCTTTTTCTCACCCCTTCATTGTTTTTGGAGATCATCCCAACATAATCAACTCACATCCATGTTCTCCATCTGTGTAGACTCCTTTTAGTTTTCCTAATAATGATGAAGTTCTTAGGAGTACATGTATCATTTTCCCCATATAGGAATGTAAACAGTTTAACCTTATTGAGTATGTTATTATTTCTCTTTTATGTTTACCTTTTTATACTTCTTGAGTCTTGTGTTTGAATAGAAAATTTTCTATTCTGCTTCGGTCTTTTTATCAGGAGTGCTTGAAAGTCTTCTATTTCATTAAAATCTACTTTTTCCTCTGAAAGATTGAACTCGGTTTTGCTGGATACATGATTCTTGGTTGTAATTCTAGCTTTTTTGCTTTCTGGAATATAATATTCCATGCCCTCCACTCCTTTAACATGGAAGCCATAAAATCTCGTGTGATCTTGACTGTGGCTCCATGATATTTGAATCGTTTCATTGTTTCTTTCTGCCTGCTTGAAGTTATTTTCTTTTTGACCTGGGTGCTCTGGAATTTGGCTATAATATTCTGGGAGGGTGGGGGGGAGGAGGATGCTTTTTATTGCTGCCTTTTTTTCATCAAAGAGTTCCAGGGATCCTGGGCTCTTGTAAGTGAGCTTTTACCTTATTTTGCCTGGGAGCAGCCCTCCACATCACTTTCTGGCTTCTTGCAAAGCATGCAACATGTACTTTGGCTGTCTTCCCGATCTCCGTCTTGCAGCACTCTAGACTCTGTCCTGTGGACCCAGCTTTCATCTTATTCTGATCAGAACCAGGCCTCCCCCTCACTTTCTGACTGTTTCCAAAACATGCCAGTGACATGGACTGTCTTCTTTGTTTGAATTTTATCCCTAATGCTTAGCACATTGTGATTAATAATTGCATATTAATTCATCCATTACCTTACAGTCATTTTTGGAAATGCCCTTCCCTCATGTATCTTTTGATACCCTCTCTTGTATCAAAAAAAATCCAATCAAAACATTAAGAAGAAACATTCAATACAATGACTACATGTGGCAATGAATAAAGCATTCTGCCCTGGCAGTTCCCTTTCTCTCTGCTATGAAGAGGGAAGTATTATAGGGAGGGGTTTACTTGAACCAGCTCATATCACCTTTTGAGAGCTGATTGTTAAATTTTGAATGTGAGCATTTACCCCATGGAAATTGGCAAATGCTACACAGTGGGCTTGATTCATTGTTTTGTTGACTGTCTAGACTTAATAAAATATTAATAATGTAGATCAAACTTAAAAATATATCCTGCATACATTTTTTTTTAAACCAGTTGTTAAACATTTACTACCACACCCCTGCAGGGAAAGTGTCATTATTTGTCCTTTGGAGACTTTTTTTAGTTTTGTTATTACTTTGAATTTGGCTTCCTTTTAGTTGTATGGTTCTAAACCTTGGAGTCTGTGAACGTGTTTCAAATTTTTTTTAATTTTTTCTAGTATATTTGTATTTCATTAAATATTTCCCAATTCTATATGTAAAAAAATTTAATTCATTTAAAAAAAATTTTGAGTTCCAAATTCACTCCTTCCCACCCTTTGAGAAGGCTATCAGTTATACCATAGAGGCATGTAAAATGTATTTCCATATAAGCCATTTTGCCCCAAGCAAACTAAAAAAGCAAGAAAAATAAAGTGGAGAAAAGGCATGCTTCAGTCTCTGCACTCAGGTTCACCAACTCTTTCTGGAGGTGGATAGCATTTTTCATCAGTTAACTTTATTTTAATATAATGTTTCCTTTGTAATCTTGTGTATTTTATGCATTTAAAAGCATCATTTTGAGAAGGGGTCCATAGGTTTCCCCAGACTTCGCGGGGGGAGGGAGGAAAGGTAAGAACCCCATTTTGGTGGCATTTCCACATGCCTGGTTCCATTCCTTTTGTACGCTGTACCTTGGGCCCCAGTCAGAGGCACTGCGGCGGGTAAGCTCCTCCCTGGAAGGGGGCGGGCCTGTGGCTTTTTCAGCCAATGGCTGGGGAGCACTTCCCCTAGCAGGGCCCTTCTTTGCCAAAAGGTCCCAGGAGGCGGCCAGGTTGGATCACTGAGGCCCTTCTTGGAACTCCGCTCCCTTTTCGCCTCCTGAGTTATCTCCTCCGACTTAATTCTGAGACCCATTTTCCTTCTTAGTTCTTGACTTACCTCAGTGACTGTGGCAAGTATTCTCAGGGATCTTCTTCAAATGAAAAAAAAAGGGGGGGGTTGAGGGATGAGTGAATAGCCCCCCCCATCAGTACCCTCACCCCTATCGCGCTTCTTATGGTAGGAGCTGGGCTAGTGACCTTTACCTTTGACCCACCTCTCTCTAACCCTCCCCTCCCCCCAAATCACAGCCTGATCTTTCCATTATGGCCGAGTGACCTGAATTTGGCTATGAGGGTATACCCCCCCCAAAACCAAACAAAAACAAAAAACCAACCAACCCAACAAGAAATCAACCCCCAACAACTTGCTCCTTGTATCCCTGTGTCTTTAGGCTTTATGTCATATGGAGCAGTCAAAACTCTTGCTTGTCTTCTTTTCTAAATTTTTTTAAGGTTTTGATACTTAATTCTAATTTTTTTTGGGGGGGCTAGGCAGTGGGGTTAAGTGACTTGCCCAAGGTAACACAGCTAGTAAGTATTATGTGTCTGAGGCCGGATTTTAATTCAGGTCCTCCTGAATCCAGGGCCGGTGCTCTATCCTCTGTGCCACCTAGCTGTCCCTTGATACTTAATTCTAAAGAGAGCCCCTAGACAAAAGTGGGGTGAATGGAAAGAATCAAGGTGCCCGTTTCTGTAATCACTTTCAGAATGAAGCAGATGTGGAAATCTTTGGTGTTTTGTCTCAGTCCTGGTTTTATCACAGTAAGGTGTTTGTCGTGTATATACATCTGAACTTTTTTTTTTTATACTATAGAAGTGGCTGTGAAATCAGGACTGAATTCTCATAGTAAGTGTATCATTTATTCATTGGACAAATGTGTACTTAGGATCAGTTATTTGACGTGTATGTACTGTGATAGGTAATCGGGAAGAAATATAAATATGACACAATCCCTGCCTTAAAGGCCCTTACAGTAATATGGTGTGACTCATAATTAGAAACTTTTATTCTCATTGACAATTTGATTAACAAGAATTTGAATTCCTGTTATTATTTTTGTAGGCCAGCAGGGACTTGTCCAGGGTCACACAGCTGGTAAGTGTTTGAGGGCAGATTGAACTGAGGTCCTTCTAACTCCAGAGCTGGTGCTCTATCTACTGTGCCATCTAATTGCCCCAAATACCCCAAATCATTTTTAAATACCATCACCTCCTCCTCCTCCTTCTCATTGTTAATTCTAACTCCTTTACATTCATTCCTTTCTCACCACCCTAGTTCAGACCCTCATTGCCTCTCACCTGCTTTGTTCAGTTATTTTTCTTTTTTTTTTCTTTTTTTAGGCAATTGGAGTTAAGTGACTTGCCCAGGGTCACACAGTTAGTAAGTGTTAAGTGTTTGGTCTGAGGTCACATTTGATCTCAGGTCCTCCTGACTTCAGGGCCGATGCTCTATCCACTGCGCCACCTAGCTGCCTTTGTTCAGTTATTTTTCAGTCACATTCAACTCTTCATGACTTCATTTGGAGTTTTCTTGGCAGAGATACTGGTTTGCCATTTTCTTCTGCAGCTCATTTTACACATGAGGAAATTGAGGCAAACAGGGTTAAGTGACTTGCCCAAGGTCACATAGTAAGTGTTTGAGGCTGGATTTGAACTTAGGAAAATGAGTCTTCCTGATTTCAGGCCTGGCACTCTATTCACAGGGCCATCTACCTGCCCTTCCTCACCTATTTTTCTGTACTGATATCTGAATAGAACTGTTTTTTAAAGGCATACATCTAACCATGTCTGCCCTTCCAGCTCAAAAATCTTTCAGTGTCTCTCCATTACCTATAAAATGAGAACAAGCTCTGTAACCTGTTGTTTAAGACTAAACTATTTGGCCCTGCTGCCTCCCTTTCCAGCCTTGTTTCATGCCATTTCTCTTTATAGTTTTTTCCAAAACTAGTCTATTTTATTAATTGTTGCTCAAATTTAATATTCCATTTCCCAACTCTGTGAATTAGCTATCCTTGGTGCCTGGAATGGACTCTTTCCTTACTTCTACCTTGCAAATCCTTGTCTTCTTTCAAGATTCGGTTTAGGTGCTTCCTTCTCTATAAAGCTTTCTTCAGCCTCCTTTCCCTCTACTCCCCACCTATCTATACTTTCTCCTGTCTCAATTTATATACGTGTTATATATATATATATATATATATATATATATATGTGTATATATATATATATATGTCTCTCTCCCATTCCCTTAGTAGTAAGCTTCTTAAGGTCAGCGACTGTTTTGTGTCCTTGCATCCCCATTCCATACATAGTGCTTGCTCAGTATATATTTGTTTGTTGTTACTTAGTTCAATTCAGTGAATATTTATTAAGCACCTACTGTTTGCCAGACTCTGCTTTAGAGTTTACAAAGAACTTTTTTAATCTTCACAGTAACAATGTGAGGGAGGCGGAGTATATTTTATGATCTCTGTTTTAAAGAGGAGAGACCAAGGCTCAGCAAAGTTAAGTGACTTATCTAAGGTTTTTCATCTAATAAATGGTAAAGGTGATGTTAAAACCCATGTCTGTGGGTTTCCACTCTATCATAATAATGACAATTAGCATAAGTTATTTGTGGCTGGATTTTGAGTTCTTTGTCTCTAATATTTAGGTTGTAATCCAGAAGAGATCTTTAAGGATGAGATACTAGAACAGAATGCATCTCCAGTAGACTCTATTAAAGATATGAAATCAGACCCAGAAGAACTGCCAGCAGAAATTCCTAAAGATGAAAAATCAGCACTCAGTGAATCTTCGATAGAATCTTTTAAAGATGTCCATGAGGTATAAATTCTTCTTAATTATAGAAACATGGAATTAGACAAGACTTTGGTCATTTAACTTACCATTTTACCACCTCGTTTAACTGTACCCAAAACATTCCCGACAAATCCTGTTTTTGAAATCTTAAGGGAATCTCCCTTTGGCAGGTAGGGAAGCAAAGACAGTAGAAGGATTCCATTTCCAATGCCCCTGTCTAGTCTACTCTATGTCTGAAATCAACCCTAATTCCTCACCTACCCGTTAGAAAGGAGAGAGAGGGAAAGAGGCCAAGAGAGGAATAGGAGAAGAGAAATGGGCTAGAAGGGTTAGCTAAGAGGGATGCTTCTTCACAATTTGCACTAAGTCACTGGTGATAAAGGGCTGAATGAGTAATCAGAGGAATAACTTCAGTTTATTTTTTCCCCCCAAAGACTTGGTAATACCCTTTATGTTCAGCAAGTAGTGCCATAAGTTTTTAAATTTCCCTTGAAATTATTTGTTAAATCCAGGCATTGTTCTCAAAGGGCCTTTCTCATTTGTTGCACATTTAAGTGTTGATGTTTCAGGTGATGACTTAAAACATCTGGAGCTTAGTATGAATGTCTAGTAATGCTCTTTTGTTTTCTTCATTGTGTTCTCCAGAGCAGGTGAGATTGTGGGACTTCTACCATAAACGATAATAGCTCTTACCCAATCTAGAAAAGAATCATAGTCATAATAGAACATTAGAAAAGGAAAGGTTACAATTATTTGATTTCATGTGTAAAGCCTGGGATGTGGGATAGGAATGAAATTCTTCATACATAACAAAATATTCCTTGTGGTTTTATGTTTGTTGTAGTGAATTGTTTATAATGACATGTCCATTACAGAGTGCTCAAGTTAACAATAAATCAAAGAAGAAGAAAAAGAATAAGACTAAGAAGGTAAGAGCAATAGTAGCCATATTACAAATAGTGTCTGAGCGATGTTGTATACGGAGACTGTTAGCATGGATAATTCCTAACAAAGAAACGATTTATTGGGTATTTTATATATGTCAAGATCTCATGGTTCCTTCAAATGATAAGTTGATCTATAAAAAAAATTTTAAGCCCCTTGGCTTAATGATACATGGTTAAAATAAAATATTATTTACCAGGTCAGATTTGTCAAGTTAAAGGTACTCTGTCAAGATAACGATCAGTCATCAGAAAACCAATCCTTGACTGTCATTTTTAACAAGTGAGATTATAAAACCAAGAGAATTTGAAACAGCTAATTTATTTTTTTCTCCTGAACACTTGAATGTAATACATCTATTAACTCTTGGAGCTTAAAATCAATCCAGGTAGAGAGGTAGCTAAAACAGTTTAAGAGTTCTTATGTATATTTCTTGGCATTCTGTGACCTGAGTGGTTTAATCTGGATTTTTTGGTTATGTTCAACTTTACTTATATATTTTCATGTGTAAATCTTCATAATATCTAGATTAAAAGTCACTTGGAAAGTTTTATTCCTTTCTCTGTAGAGATAGTTAAAAATCCTAATTCCTTAGAAACGCACTTTAGGCCTCAGTATTGCAATAGCACCATCATTTATTTTCCCCTCAGGCATTTAGTCACCTTGCAGATCTTTAGGAAATCTTGATTTTCTTTTTCACATCTGAGGGGGTGTAAAGAATTCATTCTTATCTGTGTGAAAGGAAGAACAACCTTCCTTTATCCAACCTCCACAAGTGTGCCTGATTTCTGTAGTGCCTAATTTTTTTAGGGACCTGATTTGATATTGGAGACTGTAGTTAGACTTGGATTTCTCGTACGCTTAGGAAGCACATTGCCAACTGTGACTTATGGTCTCTGTGATGAAAAAATTGTTGTTTCCTGACTGGTTGTGTAAGAAGGAAACTGAGATCTTGTTAAAATTCACATATGTGTCAAAGTACATTGTGAATAAGGGTATCTGTCTAATTGCTCTCTGACTAGACTATTGTATAAAACAGAAATGGAATAGCCCCAAGCATTGATAGTAATTAAGATTAAGAAAAAGTGAAGCCAATTGAAAAATGAAACAGTTGCTTTTATTGAGTTAAACTGTAAATTGTAAACAAAATTGTTAATAGACCAGTTTGGCTAAGAAGTTTTTTTTTCTTTTGTAATTGCTGTTATATTTTCTGTATCATTATTTAGTATACTACAGCTTACTATTTGACTTAATAATTCTTTTAAAATTAATTGATTTTAAAGACTTGAATTAAGATTTTTCTTTTAGAAAGTTCTCTTCTGTTAAAGCAAATAGGTTAGCTAGATTACAGTTAAACTGATGGTCGTACTTGGATACATCCCACTTTTGCATGTATACTTGCCATTTTACCTTCAAAAAGCAGGCCTAAAATGCAGTGCTATTAGACAGTTTCCTATGGGTCACTGTTGTTTTCCTGTTCTGTCATCTGAAAAAATGCAAATTGTACCTAATTGTCAGTGGTCACACAGGCTCAGATATTCATACTGCCAGATTAAATGCAATACTAAAGGAGAAGAAATAAAATCATTTAAAAGTACAAATGCTATCAAAAAACAACTTTTTAAAAAAGTTTCAATTTGTTCAGAATTTTAAGGTTTTCCATTTTAAAGGGATGCTATCAAGATCAGTATTTTCAGAAACATGGTGACCTACCCTGTTAGAGGATCAGATTAGGAGTGGGATAGAGTTGATTCTAGTCTAAAAATCATCTAGTTCGTGACTGTACATATCTAAATGGAGGAAATGTATAATATAAAAATGCCTATAAATGTATACTCTGACTGCCTTAAGCAGACCCATTTCAACTATTTTTGTTCCTTGATTTCATTAGAAATCACTGTGATTCCTGAGACCAAAACCTTCTTCACCAGCTCCCACTCCTCTAGGTATTTTGTATCTGCCTAGGGCACATAACACACATAATGTTATACACACATGGCACATAGTGAGCATTTATTCTTTCATTCACACATTCACTTATTCATATTGCAGGTGTAGGCTAGTGTTACATACCCATTCTCTGGGGGCAGTAAAGGCAGTTTTGAAAAGGTAAATTTTAACACTTAGCCTACCGGTTATCAACAGAGAGCAAACAGGCTGTCCTTTGGAATTAATTCTCATGCCAAAGGTAAATAGCTTAAAAACACACTCCCCAAATCAATCTTCCAGGTTTTAAATGTAGAAAGACCATTACCCTATACAGGCATAGTTGAATCTTCTGCTAATTCTTTGTGCTCTTTTTCAGAATAAAGAGCTGAATAAAGAGCATAGGTAAGTGTCAGCTTCTTTATTGTTTTTAAATGCATGTGAAGAATGCCTAACCAATGTCCCACAGCCCTGGAGGGAGTATTTTCACTATCAGCAGGGGAAGACAGTGGCTCAGTCCTTGTAACTTTTTTTTTTCTGTTTTTATAACCTCTTTGTTAGGGCTAACGAGTATAGATGATGATTTGTTGTAGAAGAATGGAATTGCTAATCCCTTTTCTTTGTAGTCACTAAAGAGCAGTCTAATCCTAATTGCTTACATTCAGGTACTGACTTTGGTTCAGTTTGAATCCAGTTTAGAACAATTCAATTCGCTTCTACCCAGGCAGTATTTAGTGAGCAGCTGACTCTGGGGCTGCTGCTAGGGTAGATGTAGGGGACAGGAACAAGACATGGCCCTTGTTCTTAGAGAATCGACCCTAGTAATGAAATATAGCATGCCAGTTCTCATTACCAATCCCAAATGTTTTTCTCTTGCATATCTCTATTCCTGCCCTCTTTGCAATAGAGAGAACTTTATTCCCATGGTTGACAAAGAATTTTTACTTTGGCTGGAGAGGCAGTATGATTTTGAGAATAAAGCACTGAACTAGAAACCAGGAAACCTGGATTCTTGTCCTGGCTTCACTACTTGTTAGTTATGTAATCTTGAGCAAGTTGTGTAATAACTCTGAGCCTTGATTTTCCCATCAATAAAATAAATGCATTGTCTATAAGCTTCATAGGATAATTGGGAGAATTAAATGAAAAAATGTATGTGAAAGTGCAATCAAAATTGTAGAAATGTAAACTATCATTATTTGAATTTTGTTACTAATAATGTTAATTATTGAGGGATGATTTTTAATATAAAAACTCTAGTATACAATTTTGCATTTCATTTGGTGGAGCATCATTTGTAGAAGGAAGGAAATAATAACTTAATGAAGAAATGATGATAATGGTAATTATTACCATGTTAAAAATGATCCTTTCCCCATCTTCCCATTAGAATTATTACGCCTAGGTTTTAGAGACCTTAGAGTTCCTTGTAAAGACAAAATACATAGTTAACATTAATAGCAGTGATGTACTTTTGACTTCAGTGGAAATTTTGCAAACTGAAAATCTATGATTCTTGGGTAGTAGTATGCTCATCACTGATAGTGGACCTCAGCTACTTGGTGAATAGAAAGTATATGACTCATCTTCACAAGGGACGTTGATTCTTTTAGAAAAGAGGAAGGTACCAGCTTAGACATGGTGGCAATGTTTTATTTAGGCTTTGTCTATACAACAGCTGGACGAATGTTTGATAGATTTAAATGTGATCATTCACTTGGTTGTTTTGCCTTATATAACACCAAATAATGAGTTATACTGATTTTGTGGTTGAATTTTCTGAAATGACTACAGAATAGTTCTATTGTAGATAGCCTCAGAAATGTCAAATGAGACAGTCGGTAAACATGGTTAAAAATTATAAAATAAAAGTTAAATGGCATGATTATTTTAGGTCTCAGTTGCCTGAGTGACTGAAAGAGAAGACTTAGAGAGAAAATGATTACTGTCCTCAGGTATTTGAAGCTTTATCTAGTTCTGGGGAAGGGGAATCAGACTTACTCTGCTTGTTCTTGGAAGCACAAATACTTGTGTGGGGAACCTGTGGAGACCAAGCTTAGGCAGGACAGTCAGGTACATAATGGCAAGCCAAGTCTGTGATGCAGCACATCATCACTCAGCTCTCTCTGGAGATATGATTTCTTATTAGATCATACCAATTCTCCAGATTAGCGCTGCCAGAGGTTTGACAGTAGGCCAGCCACAAATTCAAAGACAGGCAAAAATACCATGAGCCTCAGATCATCATGACTATGTTACTGCATCACTCACAAATTTCATCAGATTCCTGATCTTGTAGCTTTTCCAAATAGAGCATATAGCAAGTAAAAAACTTGTATCTGAATATGCCTTCTGACATGACACACTTGGGTCCACTTTGGGAACCCTTCACTTCTTTTAGCTCATTGTTCCCACCTTGGTGGAATCTGATGTCTGGCCCCCTCCCAAGGATTACCACCAGTTTCTGTTATAAGTGCATAGGATCACAAGGCATAGATCACTTTTATTTACATAGTAAAAGCTATGGTAGGATTCTGAAACCATAAATAATCAGTTTGCAAAGTGGTGAGCTACTTTCTCCCTACCCCACCCCAGGGATATGTAGTATCCTGAGGAGAACCCAGGTAGGTGGAGATTGATGCTTCCTCTTCCATGTCAGCATAATATGTTGTTGTTATTTTCTAGTACCTCTTTTCTTTCTTTGTTCCATTACTCTACTGCTACTCTCCTCCCTTCCTGAAAGGAGTTGTGGGTTCTTCTTGCCTCTGTGGTTCTTCTCATTTCTGCTCCTGTGCTCCCTGTTCCTCGTATTGAAGATGCAGATATTTCTCACCCTCTAGAATCAAATACCTCTGGCTTAAACCTTTTGTTGTTTTATATACGTTCTAGTCCTTCAGCTCCTGAACGCTGTGCCTCTTAACTACATCAACCCCTTCCATTAAACCTTTGGAGCTTGGCTAAGGGACTCCCAGTATCTTTTTATTTATATGTTTTTCTCCTGCCTTTCTTCAGTTAGGCTAGGTCACACAGATTATCTAAGACTGCTTCTTTGAGTATCTTCAAAAAAGAAGGGTGGAGCTGGCGGCTTTCAGAGCCTGCACCCAGTGTATGCCCAGTGACTCAGAGGGTGAGTTGTTATGCTAGAAACTACAAGTAAACCAGTAGCAATACTTTCTCTAGCTCTGCTTCAGCTAATTAGTCTCTCTGTCAAAGAGACAGGGATACCTGGGGTCATGTCTCATGACCTTGTATCCCATTTTTCTGTGTTCACCTAGAAAGGCAGATTTTGGTTTAGTATAAGGGGATTCTGCCTAGTAATTAAAACTGTCCAAAACAGAATAGCTCTCTAATGAAGGATTGAGTTCTTTGCATTTGGAGATCTAGGTAAAGGCTGAAGGAGTACTTATCAAGATTGTGGGTTTTTTAAAAAATAGTATTTAAGACAATTTTGAGACAAAATAAGACAATTTTTAACACTCACTTTTTAAAACAAAATTTTGGATTCCAAATTTTCTCCTTCCTTCCTTCCCTCCCTAAAACAGTAAGCAATTTGATATGGGTTATATAAGTGTAATATAAAACATAACAAGATTGTTATAGAGGATTCTCTAATAAATGTATCAGGTGTGGATTGGACTTTTATCATATCTGCTCTTGAGATTATGTGAGTTTTTGCATGTTCCTTTCTCTCAGAGGTAACATTTCTTTCTGCTCATTAGCAGGATCAGGTCGGTCAATAGCAGGGGAACATCTGTAATCCCATATTGTAGATAAAAAAAAACCCCAAACCAAAACTACTGAATCTTGTAGAGGAAGAAGAGAACTGATGTCTCTGAAGGACTTAGACCGAAGGAAAAGTAATAAAGCATTTAAGCTTGAAATATTAGGTTTGTAGGTTTTTTCATTAATGTTGAATTGGGAATTCCTGTTTTTGTTATTGTTGTAACTATAGTCATACTTCATTGGTTTCTCAATGGTTTCCATCACTGGAATTTTGGATGTTATCAAGATTTTTTAAAAGGTCTTGTTAAAAAAAAAAAGACCCATCTTATAAAGCTGTTTCTAATTCTCTGTAAAGTTAACTTGCACCTTGAGATTGTAGCAATAAGGTAGAGTTTTTATTTTTGTATTTTTTTTATTCTAAGGGATAACTTTGAAATGATAAATTTTAAAAATTAATAAATAATTCCTGGTGAAGTTGGCTTTAATTTTAAATATAAGCAAAAACTTAATTTTGATGGCTAGTAGAGCCACAACTAAATTCATAGTAATTTCTTCTAAAGTAATACTAAGATTTAATGTGATATAGTGTGAACAGCACTGGGATTAATAATTAGGAATTATACATTCAAGTCTTGGCTCTTCTACTAACTAGCTATGTGACCCTAGGGAATTAGACGAGTTACTTTCCTTCCCTACCTGACTTACTGTCTTCCTGCCTCCTTCCTTTCTTCCCCTTTTCCATCTCTTCCTTCCATTTTCCTTCCCTTCCTTCTCTTTTCACTCCCATTTCTTTGCCCCTTTTCCTCCCCTTCTCTCTCCCTTCTTCATCTTCTCTCTCTCTTCCTTGCTTCCTTCCATCTGTCCATATGTCTTTCAGTAAGTATTTGTTAAACATTATTAGGTTCTGAGAAGCATATCAAGTTTAATTAAAACAATCCCTGATCTCGTTGAAGCATGTAGTAATACAAGGGATAAGATAAAAACACAGTCAACAAGCATTTATTAAGCACCTACTATGTGCCAGGCACTGGTCTAGGCACTGGGGATACAAAGAAAGGCAAAAGACAGCCCCTGTATTTAAAGAGCTCACTGTCTAATGAGAAAGACAACATGCAAACAAATAGGTACAAAGAAAATAGATACAGAATAAATTGAAGATAATAAACAATAGGGAAGGTACCAGCATTAAAGAGGGTTGGGGAAAACTTCTTGTAGGTGAGATTTAGCTGGGAATTGAACAAAACTAGGGAAGCCAGGAGGGAGAGAATTTCAGGCATGGGGTGCAGCCAGTGAAGATGCCTGGAGTTGAGAGATGGTTTATCTTGTGCAAGGACACCAGTGTCACTGGATTGCAGAGTACGTGGGAGTGAGTAAGATGTAAGAATACTGGAAAGGCAGGAGAGAATTGGAGGTGAAATGGTGAGACCTGAAGTTTAGGAAGCTCAATTTGACTTCTGAGTGGGAGAATGGATTAGAATGGGGAGAGACTTAAGGCAGAGAGACCAACGAAAAGGCTAATGCAGTAGTCCAGATAGGAGGTGATGAGGACCTGGGCCAGAGTGGTGGCAGTGTCAGAGGAGAGGAAGGGAGCTTATGAGTGATGTTACCAATGCAGAAATGACAGAACTTGCTGCCTGATTGGATATGGAGGAATAAGAGAGTGAAAAGTCAAGGATGACACCTGGGTCTTGAGCCTGGGTGACTGGGAGGATGGTGGTACCCTCCACAGTAATAGGGAATTTAGAGTGGGGACTTGAAGGAAGGATGATGAGTTTGGTTTTAGACGTACTGAGTTTAAGATGTCTATGGGATATCCAGTTAGAGATGTCCAATAAACAATTGGAAATATGAGACTGAAAGTCAGGAGAGCAGTTAGGGCTGTACAAGTAGATTTGAGAATCATTAACAGAGATGCTAATTGGCTCTATGGAAACTGAGAGGATCACCAAGTAAAATAGTATAGAAGGAGAAGGCCCAGGACAGAGTACTGTTAGCAGCTATGTGCTGGATGAAGATATAGCAAAGGAGACTAAGAAGTATTGGTCAGCTGGATAAGAAGAGAACCAGGAGGGAGTAGTGTCGCACATACCTTGAGGGAAGAGAGTATCAAGGAGAAGATGGGGATTGACTGCCAAAGGCCACAGAGAGGTCCAGGAGGATGAAGATTGAGAAGAGGCTTTGGCGACTAGCACGGATAATTATAATCAACAATGTTATGTGGCAAGTGCATCAGACTTACAAAATAAAGTCCTATTTAATATCTGAGAGAGAAGGAAATTAGTGACAGGGGCATCTAGGAAGTTTTCAGGGAGAAAGTGGCATTTGAGATAGACTTTAAAGAATGAGTAGGAATTCAACTAGTGAAAAGCAGGAAGGAGAACATTCCACGTACTGGGAATAGTCTGAGCAAAAGCGCAGAAGTGGAGAAGAGCTGAATGTGTCAAGGAAGTGCAAATTAGTCCAGCTGCACAGCTGTGTAGAATGTATAGAGGGGAATTGATGCGTTATCCTGGAAAGGTAGGATGATTTTGGGTTGTTGAGGATCTTAAATACCAGACAAGGGAGTTTGAAGTTTATTTGGTAGGTAGTAGGGAACCACTGCAGATATCTTTAGTGGGTGTATGACATGACCAGATCTGTGAAAAAGGAAAATTATTCTCCCAGGGGTATCAAGGTTGGATTGTTATGGGGAGAAAGCAGAGAATGTGTAAGACCTTTCAGGAAGCTATTGCTTCCTTTTATTTATAGAACAGTGTGAAAGGATTCTTAAGGCAGTATTTTTTTTTTTTTAAGAACAATTCTTTTGTATTGGCTTGCAGAAGCAGATCTTGCTATTAAAACCTTAGCAAGATAGCAGTGACACAGCATATGGTCTAGATGGTTAGTAATAAGGACATGTATGAAGGTAGTAGCAGAAGAAATAATGTTAAGATAACATATGAATTTCAATATTCTGGATATGAAAGATGGTAAAGTGTAAGGGGGTAACTATGACAGTATATGGTTGAAGTGAGGCAGACACAGAAGTCTGTCTTGGAATTGAGAAAGTTGAGTCAGGTTGTTAGAGGGATCATTAACATGAATATTGAAGCCCCAAGAATGACAGCAGGCACAGAACTGGAGAGGGAGACTCTTAAGTCTAAAAGCTATTTGAATTTCCCAGCAATTCAGAAGTAGAAGTAAAACTTACCCCAAATCTTAGTTCTGTCCAATGGCAGATAGCAAATATTTAGTTTTTAAAAACTATTAATTGTATTTTCACAAATCTGTAAAATCCTCTCAAAACATGTCATTTTAAACTTAGAGTAGAAAGGAATTTAAGAGGCGGTTTTGGTATTTTCAAATGTTAAGTCAGCAAAGTTTATATTACATATTTAGAAGATGCTTCTAACAATGCCAGAAACATTACTGTGGATGTAATTTGTTTGATCACTGAATGGATTTCAGTCTAGGTATATTTATTAGCTTTTTCTCTTGGTGTGATATCTTGTCATAAGCAATATCAAACTGCCATCTTTGAGTTTCAGTTTCAGAAAGCTGCTTGGAAGAGGATGGTAGGTGATAGCCACAAGGATGGGGAGTGGGTGCTCGAAGCTCATTACGGTACTCAAAAAAGGGAGGATGAGTAATTTTGGAGCAGAAATGGGGAGTGAGGAATATGGATGGACACTCTTCCTCCTAGCCTGATGAGTTGAATCAGGAAGGAATTGTGTCCTACACTTGAGAGAGTTGAAAGGGATATACTGTTCTCAGGAGAGAGCCAAGTTTCAGTTTAAAGTGAGGGGAGAGTAGGAATGATGGTTAAAAAGTTCAAGGATGTAAAGGTGTTTGTTGAGAACCGTAGTAGGGGTTCCAAAGGCTATAGTACTAGGTCTTGGAGGTGAAGTTGGGCTGAAATATGCCTGGAGAAGAGGAAGGTTAATTAAAATAGGAATGTTGATTTGGGAGGAATTAGTAGGGGAAGGCCTCTGGTGATTAAGGTGCTGAGAATGTATTACAAGGACTGGGAACCACTGCATTGGGAGGTAGATTTTGTGCTATGAATAGATTTTAGATGTTAGAGGACTTGCAAACTTAACTTGTTCCAGGCTTTTGAAACAGAATTTGGAATATTGAAGTTTTGGTGTGTACCTGCAGGAAAGCCTGGCCTCAAGTTTTTCTGATCATTTTTCAGAATGGTTCTACCAATGCATAGCTCCCCCAACAAAATACCGGTATGACAATCTCCCCCAGCCCCTAGCCTACCTCTCAGAGATATTGTGATAGTAAAATGAGCAAGAACGTTTGGATGAAAAGTATTGATGTAAATTTTTTAAAAATCTTATTAATCATTTCTCCATAGTCCAAATGTCCTCAGAAAGGAAGAACAGGTAGAAAAAGTTCAAGAGTTAAATCCATATCTGAGTAATGGACCACATAGAAAGAACCCATGTGATCTCCAGTGTGATCCTGCCTCTGAGTCCTGTAGCCCAACTCAGTCAGACACTACAGACTTCTCAGATCAGGTAAGCTTGGCTGGGCCTGAGCTGTCTGCTTGTGTAAGGACACGACTCTGCCTTGTGAAAGAGGTCAACAAACTGTCAACAATAAGTATGTTACTTTTCCCTCAAAGCAAGAAGACAAGCTCTGGGGCATTACGAGGGGACCAAATGAGGGGTACTTCTAGTCTTACTTCTCAAAATTCATGTATTCTATTTTGAATGCCAGGAAATTCCATCCTCTGTGACTTTGAGATGTTTATTTTGAGTTGTCTAGTCACACGTATTCTAATGAAGGTTCAGAGTTTATGGTAGATGATAGCACAAGGGGTGCAAGTGCAGAGGGCTGCAATTTTTAAACCTAGCCTGGGGTGATCCAGGCCAGTTCAGTAGGCATTTATTTATATGCCATGCAAATGCCTTCTCCATTAAAATCTCTACTCTTCCCCCCTCCCCCGAGTTATTCTAAGCACTCTGGGAAGCTTTTAGCTCAAATAACCTGTGCTATGTTTGTCAATTGAAGAGACAAGGAACAACCTATTGAACATTAGGAACAGTGTTTCCTTATTCCAGATGATTGTAAATTATTGTTGGGAAGAAGTAATTAGAAATTAATTGCTAAAAAAAAAAGAATAAATTCCATCAGTGCAAATATCATTAAAAGGAAGGGTTCTGTAAAAAGATGTCATTTCCATTATGGTGACCCATTGTAATGGTGTTTTTTGATCTGGTTAGGACAAATTCTCTAAGACAACGTATTGTAGAGATATGTGGGGAGATAGTATAAATAATGCCGGACATAGAGTCGGAGGGCCTGGGCTCATTTCCCAGGTTGACCGCTTACTACCACCCATGTAACCCAAGCAAGTCATTTAACCTCCAGGGCCTTAGTTTTTAGTTTCTTCATCTCTAAAATGAAGGGGCCGGACTAGATAGATAACCTCTGAGGACCTTTTCAACCTGAAATTGGTATCTTGTGTAGTACAGGTGCTTTCTCTGGCTTGGCAACGGTCTCTGCTTTTAATGAAATTACCTGATTGTGTATTGTTTGTGCTTCAGCAGGTAGGAAGATTTATGTTAACAAATGTCTTAATTAGGCAGAGTAGATGACAATATTAATAAATAATTGTAAGTGTTTTTTCCTCAAAGGCAATGTGGGAATCCCTCCCATGGATAATTAAGGACTCACTGTATTGAGAATTGACTATGCTTAAGGTATTCTATTAATAGCCAGAGTACTAGTTGTTAATGGAGTGGCATTTATGGATGTGGATACATTAATACATCCTTGAGAAGATCAGTTAACAGATGATTCCGTGACTGTTAGTAGTACATTCGCCTAATTGATACACTTTTCTTTCCTTTTCAATTATGAGAACAGAATAAACCTTTTGAAAGTAGAGTATCATTGCCAGCCTTGGCTATCACCTTGAGGATTAAATAGTGGCTTTCTGTCCTCAGTGACATGAAATTTATGTTTCCCATTCAACAGCCACAACAAACGTAAAACCAGATCAGTGTATCAGAGCACCTCTGGTCGACCCAGCATTGTCTCACTACACCTTTAGACTGCCCCTCTAAAGAGCTGAAGTAGGAATCCCTTTTTGGGGGAAAAAGCATAGTTTCAGCTGAACCAGAGCTCAGAGACTCATTTCTTTTCCCTCTCAGGGCACAAGGAACAAACCAACCACAAAACATATAAAAAGTCAAGAGGAAACCAGGGAGGAGCAGCAGCAGCAGCAGCAGCAGCAGCAGCAGCAGCAGCAGCAGCAGCAGCAGCAGCTCTGGGAAGCGCGGAGGCAGTGTGCAGTGAGCTTAATTCCTTCTACTCTTATTCAGTCTAATTCTGAGAACAATCAGAGAATCTCGCTGTCAAGTCAGTTAACCTCTTTGAGACAGTTTATTATCTGTAAAGTGTGATAATGCCTGTTAGGCCTGATGTGAGTCAGCTCAACTATGATAATGCCTGTAAAATGTTTTAACTTTTCCTATAAAGATTGCTGTTGTTATTATTCATTATAAGTTATAATTTATTGTTGATTATACATTATTATATTGTTATTTATTATTATTATTATTAGTAATATTATTTCAAATATCATTTGCCATCTCTTCCTTTTCTCGGTGACCTGAATAGCATTAACTAAGATATGCTACTTTTCCTTTAACAGGACTTCAAAAAACAGTTGGACACCATGATTCTCCAGTGGCAACAGAAGCAAGTGCAGATTAAAGAGAAAGATAAAATCATTGCTGGTCTTAACCAACAAGTTTCTTCAGGAAACCACAAGATTTCCAGGCAAGTGCAAAGCTTTGGCCTGGTAGCTGAAGGGAAGCCGCGGCTCTGCAGTTCAGTGCAGTTCAGGCTCTAGAACAGAAAAACCGCATCTGGCCCGTAGGTGGCGCTGTGGCTCCACATGTTAGTGATGCTGACACCAGACCTGGGATCTCTTCAAACCAAAAATAATCACAGAATTTGCCTTGCCAGCTGGATAAGGAGCTCATAGTCACTGATCACTCTGTGCATCTGGTTTTTCATGTGCAGGGCAAGCATAGTGATAATAGTTTTATTTATGGGGGCTGATTAGTTTTCAGGTCATGGCTCCTCTTTGTCTTATGTGTGACTGATTTGTAGGTTGATTCTCTGTATCATTTTACATGGAAGCAGCTAGATGGCTTAGTGAATAGAGCCTTGGGCCTGGAGTCAGGAAGATCTTAGTTCAAACCAGGCCTCAGACATGTAGTAGCTGTGTTACCTTGGGCAAGTCATGTAAATCTCTTAATCCACTGGAGAAAAAAAATGGTAAACCATTCCAGTATCTTTGCCAAGAAAATCCCATAGGTTACAAAGACTCGGATACAACTGAACAACAAAAATCATTATACATGTCTCTCTTGGTCGATGCTTTCCTCACAGACATCAGAGTCAGTTGAGCACCATCTCTTTTGTCCATCACTGTGATTCACAGTGCTTAGACTGTGATCAAAATTGATCAAAATCAATTCAGGAAGAGCAACTACTTCCCACCCCCTTGCCCTTTCTCCCTTGAATTTACACAACCCTCAGTCTCTATTTCTCTAACATTTTTGACTTGTGACTTTCTATAGCAGGCAAAATGAACCCTCCTTTCATACTTGCAACATCTAGAAACAAACAAACAAAAACTTTACCAGAATTAATTAAATTATAGCTCATGAAATGTCACAAAAAATCAGCCTGTAGATGATAATTTGAGAACTATTGCCCTTCTTTAGAGCTAGGTCAAGGAACATAGTAAAAGACTGGAGCAGAACCTTTAGAAAAAAATTAGCTTTTTAATGATGCCTTTTGTTTTTTATATCATAATTATTTCTGGATCTGCCTCTGCTTCCTTGAAGTCTTGTGTTAGTGAGCTCTTGTTTATAATGTAAACCAAACCAAACCAAACCAAACCAGTAAAGCAAAACCAAACTACTCAGCAATTATATCTGAAATGTATATAGTGTTTTGCATCCATAGTTTTCCATCTCTTTCAGGAAATGAGAAAGGTGCATTTTCTCATTCCTTGTCTGGACTAATGCTCGTCATTACAGTTATACATTGTTCATCTTTGTTTGACTATTCTTTTAATTTATCTCAGTGTAGTCAGGTTTATAGTTTTCCTGGTTCTGCCTACTTCAGTCAGTATTAATTTATAATTCTTCCCATGCTTCTCTGAATTGCACATATTTTTTGATTCTTATGTTACAATGATATTCTGTTACATTGATATATTACGTTTTTTTAAGCCATTCTGTAATAGATGGGCACCCACTTTGTTTCCAGATTTTTGCTCCCGCAAAAAATGCTGCCATGAATATTTGGTGTCTCTTGTATCTTTTTTTTTCCCCCCTGCTTGGGGTATATAGGAGCTCTGGATTAAAGGGCATGAACAATTTAGTGACTTTTCTTACTGAATTCTAAATCATTTTGCAGAAGTGTTGGAATAACATGTAGCTCCATCAATAGAGTATTAGCATTTCCATCTTCAGGCAGCACCTCCAATACTGATTGTTTCTCATTTTTGCACCTTTGTAGGGCAAGACCCTTTATATAAAATCTGTATAACTTCTATGATATTGGGAGAAAGCTTGGGAAGGGATATCAATCTTGAAATTTTTTTCTCATATTAATGTTAAGGTGGGTTGTGGGGAGTACGAGTTTGTGTTAGCTGGGATCTCTTAAATGAAATATTGAAGCTGGATTTTTTTTGGTTGTTAAGCCTCTGAGGCCAGAGAGATCCTTTAGGCCAAATCATTCAAGTCCAAACAGAGAGGAGTGTTGAACATGGCAGAACTCTCCTTTGGGCCCTCTGAATTGGCAGCATTAATCTAGTTAAATTCTTAGTATTTTAGTTAGGTTAAGTGCTTGTGGCCAGGATCCAGGGCTTGATCTTTTGGCTTGAATCCTTTGCTTAAACCATAGAAATCTAAGGTCACTTTTTTTTTTTTTTTTTTTTTTTTTGGCAATGGGGTTAAGTTATTTGCTCAGGGTCACCCAGCTAGTAAGTGTTATGTGTCTGAGGCTGGATTTGAACTCAGGTCCTCCTGAATCCAGGGCCGGTGCTCTTTCCACTGTGCCACCTAGCTGCCCCCTAAGGTCACTTTTTAGAAACTGTTATAGGATCCTAGGGTTGTAATGAAAACTAGCCATGAGAGTAGTAGTAGTAGTAGTAGAGAGAGATGCTCCTCTGTGTTAGGTACCACCTGGATTATTCTTTTTTCTGTCAAATCCTTTAAAATAGAGGTTCTTAAACTTTTTTGTCTCATGGACCCCTTTGGCAATTTGATGAAATCTGTGGACCCCTTCTCAGAATAATATTTTTAATGCATAAAATGAAATACAAAGGATTAGAAAGGAAACCAATTATGTTGAAATACAGTTATCAATATTAAAAAAAAAATAAGCTCACAGATCCAGATTAAAGAATCCTCATTTTAAAACATGATCTAGGGGCTGGCCTAATAATACAGTCCTGTTGGAATCTGCATCAGAATCCAGTGTAAGGATATACTGGATTTCTTTCACCCACTAGATTCATTTAAAAAATATCTGTTTTGTTTGTTGTATTTGAGGCACTGTGCTAGACCCCCAGGGGATAAAAGGATGAATCAGCTTTAGTACTTGTGCAGCTTTACAGTTTTGTAACTCAGATTAAGAAGGTGCACAGATAACTACAAAACAAGATACTAACCCAAGGGATGTCCTCGTAATATAGTACGTGTGTTCACAAGGATGGAAGAGGCCTGAGAGAGCATCTGTAGCTGGAACAGTCAGGGAAGGATTCATGGAGGAGGTGGCTCTTGAGTGAGACCTTGGAGGAAGAATTTTGGAAGGCAGAGATGGAAGAGACACAATGGGAAAGGGTAGGAAAATACAAGTTGTGTTCTGGGAATGCCTGGAGTAAAAGGTTTGGGTGTAGAAATTAGTGGGACACACGGTTAGGTGTACTGAATTAGAAAAAACTTCCTAGGACTAATGGATTTTAACCAAAGGAAAGGCAACAGTGTTAGGGTTAAGAGCTCATTTTTTACTGGAAAGAGCATATTTGGAACCAGAGTCAAATCCTGGCTCTCTACCTGGTTATCTTCTGGTAAATCACTTGACATCCCTGGGCCTCAGTTTCTTTGTCTGTAAAATGAAGAGATTGCACTAGGTGATTTTTGTCAAGTTTTTTCCAGCTCTAATTTTTATGATCTACTGAGTATCCACCCTAGTGTATGTCCATATTACGTAGACAATACAAAAGAGGTAGAATACAAATTTTCTTCCCTCACGGAGTCTGTAGCCTAATTGAGAAGACAAGAAAAAATGAGATTGAAGCCCTGCATGGTGAAGTGACTTGGCAAAGGTCACTCATTTAATTAGTGACAGTCACAGAACACAGGTCTTCGAACTCTCCACTATATGCCTACCCACTCTAACCCAAGATCTGCCAAGTAAAATAGTGAAATCATAGAAACACCCCAGAGAAAGGGTAAATAAATGTAACCTTAGAGACTTTGCTACTTTCCTACTGCTTATTTAGCCCTCTTCTCTAAAATGGTAAGGCTTATCTAATTTTCTAATTAAGAGAATGATACCTTCCTTACAGAGGCCCTTTTCTTCCTCTCTGCATTCTTAGTCCACTGGAAGAGTGGTCACAAGCTCCTTTCTCACTTCTGAAAAGCTTAGAGAAAAGGTGGATTGGTTGACTCAGAAATCTAGGATGAGACAAGCCTGCCAAGTTTTAGAATTCCATGCTCTAAGGTTCTCAGAGCACACGTTTTAGTTTCAGTTAACTTCCATTAACCAAAACCCTGTGTATCTTGAGGGCCTACATCTATCAGATTTTCAGGAAAAAATGGTCTTTATATCTCCCTGTGTTAGTCAATTTAATAGGACAAATGTAAAAACCCAGTTATGAATAGGAATACAGCTGTAGCAAGGGGGAAGGGGAATTTAAGAATAAATCATTAGGCATGTATTAAGTACTTACTATGTGTCAGGCCAGGGGTGGGGAACCTGCTGCCTCAAGGCCACATGTAGCCTTCTAGGTCCTTGGGTGCAGCCTTTTGACCGAGTCCAAGTTTTACAGAACAGATCCTTTTATTAAGGTGATTTATTCTGTGAAGTTTAGATTCAGTCAGAGGGCTGAACTTGAGGACCTGGAGGACCACATGTGGCCTCCAGGCTGCGAGTTCTCCACTCCTCTGCCCAGCGCTGTGCTAGTAGAGAGGAGAGAGAGGCCTGGACCTATAGATCTAGGGGTGCCGCATAGTGATAAGTCAGCACACGGGAGCTGATGAGGTCACCAAATGAGAGTGCAAAGAAAGAAGAGCATCTGGGGTAGAGGATGGGATTTGTATCGAGCAGTGAGCCACTTTTTATCACTTTATATTTTTATGTTCTATTCTTGCAAATAAACTTTAAAAAACTTTTCAGTATATCATAAGTTTGGCCAGATTCTTCAGCGTGTTCATCCAGGGTTCTTACATTTACTTGATGGAATTGGCTGTTACTACAGCACCAGTGCCATGGGGTTGTATTTTAAGTTTTAATTAAAGTTCTTATTTGCCTACAACACTGTTCCTTTCAGGCCCATCCTAATTTCCTCCAGACCCTGGGTCTTGGCTAATTTGCATGGCTCGATATAGTGTCTTCCTCTTCAGGGCCATAAAGTCTTCAATCTTCATAGGAGCTCTTGAGCATTGAGAGATGCTCTTTTCGTTTTACTAATGCACAAACTGAAGTCCAGAAAAGTGACAGTCATTCTCCCATAGTCCCTCTGGGAGCTGTTTGTTGACTTGGGAACATAAGGCAAGACTCTACACTTTTCCACCTTGTTGGCTATAGCACTATTTTTATTTTCTGGGGAGTTTTGAAAAATGGAAGGATAAAAAATCACTTAAGAAGGAGTATTTTTTTTAAAATTAATTTATTTTGATTTATCAACAATCGCTTCCATAAGCTTTTGAGTTTAAAATTTTTCTCCACCTCCTTCACCCCCCCCCCCCAAGACGGTGCACAATCTGATATAGGCTCTACATAGAACTCCTGTTAAACATTTTTTCACATTAGTCATGTTGTAAGGAAAAATTAGAAGCAATAGAAGGATCCACAAGAAACAGGAAACAAAACAAAACAGAAGGAAAAAATAAAGAGCAAATAGTATGCATCGATCTGCATTCAAACTCCGTAGTTCTTTCTCTGGATATGGATAGCATTTTCCATCATGAGACATTTGGAGATGTCTTAGATCCTTGTATTGCTGACAAGGGCTAAGTCTATCAAAATTAGTCATCACACAATGTGACTGTTACTGTGTACAATGTTCTCCTGTTCTGCTGACTTTACTCAGCATCAGACCATACAAGTCTTTACAGGTTTTTCTGAAGTCTGCCTGCTCATCATTTCTTATAGCACAATAGTATTCCATTACATTCATGTACCACAACTTGTTTGACCATTCCCCAGCTATTGGGTATCCCCTCAATTTCTAATTCTTTCCCACCACAGAAAGAGCTGCTATACATATTTTTGTACGTGTGGGTACTCTACTCCTTCTTGATGAAATACAAAGCCATTCCAGCTTTGATAATGAGTGATCATTTCTACTTTGGTGATATTATCTTTTATTTGCCTAGATTACAGCAGGAAATCCAGGCTAAAGATTCTGAAATCAGGAAGCTTAAAGAGAAACTTGCTTCAGAAAGGTATATTTTATTACTTAACCTTTTATTGTGAATGATTGTGAAATTCTTTGAAATTTCATTCAAGCTGTCAAGCACTTGTGTTAGGATTCTGATACATAGATAGATGAAGTCATTATTAGGGAGGTGACTAGGATTGGTCAATGAGAGCCCAGTCCTTATGAGCATATGCAGTGTACTCTACTGATGCAGTGTCCACATGGACTTTGGAAGATGTACAGATATTCTGTGACTGATTCTAGACCTCTTGTCACAGTGTCTGCTCTTGCTCTAAAGTGCACGTGGGGAGTTCATCAACTGAGCATGCTACTTAGACTCATAAGATCTGGGCTTTCATTGGCCAATCCCAGTCACCCAGCTTACATTAGTTTATTTGTTACCACACAGCAAAGGATTGTAAGAATTGGAACTCAACCCTAAGTCAAGTCTATTTGGTACTTTGATGCTTTCTGAAACTTGAAGGAAAAAAAATACGTCTATTTCTTCCCAGAAAATTTTATTTATATCTGTATTTATGTATATATGTGTTATATTTCTGTTTTGTTTTGGTATAGACCTATGATGTTGGCAATGTAGAGAACTGTGAGTGAGGGAAGATTTCTTTAATAATGTAGCTTAGCGACTTGTGGGCAATTTGTAACCTTGGAATTGCCTGGTGGTAGTGAGAGGTTAAGTGGTTTATCCAAGGTCACACAGCTGATATGTGTCCAAGGTGATATGATGAAGAATTAATTCCTCTAGCCTGTACTTAGTATATCTGATTTAATACTTCATATTTTATTCCAAGTGCTTATATCGTATTGTATTTTGATTTTCATTAAGAGAGTCATCTGGAGTCCAAGTGTTTATCTTGAGAAATCATGGAGAAGATGCTTTTTGAAAGCTTGTCAAATAAAATATAAAGTGTTTGTACTGTATGATACGTACATTAACTATTCCAGTCTCCCTTTATAAAGAAGAACTAGAGAGAGAAGATAAATTGAGCTCATTTGATTGTAGCAGATTCTTGACCATCATATGCAGTAATGGTTCATCTTAAGACAAAGGAGAGAAAATGATAGCATTTTCACTTGCGGTCTTCATTAGGGACATTCTTGGTTTGCTGTGTAAGGAATGCTGGGTTTTCTCTGCAAAAGTACAATGGAATGAGTTAAACTGACTGGTATTCAGTGTCACTGAGTTCCTTCTAGCACACATGCATGTGTGTGCATGTACACACACACACAGACATACACACAAGAGCCTAAATAACATCACTGAAGTAATCAATATAGGCTTTTAAGGTAAAGGAATTGAGAAGAGGGGTAATCTTTTGTTGATCCTGTCATTGAGATGGAAATACTTTTAGAAATCAGGTTTTGTGGGAGGTCATTTGCTTTCTGGAGAAACAGCCTATGAAATTCAGTAAGATATTAAGCTATTTCAAAACAGTTACCAAGATCCTGACAGGGAGTACCCAAATCCAATGCTAGGCATTGCTGCTGTTCTACCAGGGTGGAGGTGGAGGACAGAACCACTGCCTTCACGGAACTATGTGAGGCCATCCCATGATCAGCGTGCAGTCTGCGCCTCTGTCTCTAATGAAGTAACAATGCTGAAAACTCCTTGTGGTCATCTCATTAACTCTTTAGTGTTTTCACATTTTAGATCTCAATGGGAAAGGGAGAAGAATAAGCTGGAAGCCAAAGCTAAAAAGTGCTTGAGCAAGCTGAATGGAGAAACCAATAGAGCTATAACAGCAGAGGTAAAAAAAAAAAAAAAAAAAGCAAAGGAAATAAAGAGGTCTTAACTGAGCTTTGCTTATTGCCACACTAGTGAGTTTAATAATGGACGTCCTGCCCTTAATACAATACCGAAAAAAAACACTTGGGGACCATAGCTTTAGCTCATGGGTATGGGTAATTTGCAGGCTCTTTGTCCTTTTAGTAAATGCTGTTGAGGACCTGCCATTTCTCAAAAAATAAAGCAAAAACCCCCAGGACTGATGCTCTTCATAAATGTTTTTCAAATTAAACCAAGTTATTTCTCTGCCATCACTTGATCCTTGCTGTAATGCAACATGTAAGACTACAGATACAAACTGGGAGCGTTTCCACATCAGGCAACTGGACAAAGCCTCCAGGGATGTTAGCTTGCAGCTGCTCCATCTTCCAGAGTGAGGTTTACATTTCAGGCCCAAATGAGCAAGGCGCAGGGTAGCTTGGTCTTGCAGAGGGGCCATTAATAATAGCACTAGAAAAGAGTTCTCTTAATGGAAACATGTCACGGAACCTCAGAACTAGAGAGCATGTTAAGAGCTGTCTAGTCCAGCTCTTAGTCAAAAAAGGTATTTTCCGTTACAACATGCCCAATGAGTCCTCTGCTTGAAGAACTCCAGTAAGAGTTACTTGCCACCTCCCAAGGCATCCCATTTTCCTTTTGGACATCTCTGTTAGGGAATACTTTTTCCCTGACCTCAAACTAAGTTTGCAACATCTACCTGTATTACTCTTGTTTCTGATTTCTGGGGCCAAACGGGACAGATCTAATTCCTGTTGCTCATGACTGCACCAATATTTACTGTGTTTATCAGAAGCAGGACTTGAGCTTTGGGATCTTCCTGACCTTGAAGCCCACTCTGTCCACTATGCCCGGTTGTCTCTACCAAACTCGATATTCAGTAAAATTGTAATCATCAGAGAACTGCGTGGTATTAACTGTATTCTATAAACTCCTTCATGGAGTCTCTGTCAGGTGTGCATGATGGACAGGAAACCAAGGTTTGCATCATGTTTTAGAGTTGGGATATTTGAGTATTAGAAGCAAAGATAGAGAAATCACTAAAACTGCACTCCAGGTGAATTGTATATGACGTGCTAGATTTTGAAAGGCTGTCTTCAGATTCTCTTCTTTGAATGTCAAAAATTGTAGGTGTGGTTCCTGCAGAGCCGAAGAGATTTTGGTCTTCGTCAGCTGGAACAGACTGAGAGGGAGTGCCTGCTTCAGCTTATCCGTGCAACCACCGTGGCATCGAGGTAACCCTTTTCTTCCCTTCAAGGTATCTTGACTTCAGACAATGTTCAAAAAATGAGCGCAAGGTCTAATATATATATTTTTACGTAGATGAGATTGGAGTGAGGAAGTAATTTTTGCCAGCAAATTATTTAATCACTTTCATGTCTGTATTCTAATGTCTCTGTTGGAGCGTTGAGAAGTCTGCTGGTGTGCAGTAATAGCTGAGAGCCAAGAAATACAAGTATAGACAGAAACAGCAGGGACTCACTTAGGAGGACCAGGAGACTTCTCCCTTTCCCCATAGTGAAATAAATCAAGACCTTGCGATAGAGGTACTGTATGTGCATGCCAACTACACGGCATAGGATGCATGCTAATTGTAAAACTTTCTCTAAAGATTCTTACTTTTAAGGCCTGTGCTTGAAAGCCTTCTCTCCCCCTTCTTATCATTTAGAGGATAACACTAATACCTAAGGTTATATTTGCTGTAGGTGATAGTTTCATCCTCAGTGGCTAGGGAATAGTTTCCTCCCCTTCAAGGGGAATCCCTAAAGCTGAGACAGGATAGAAAGAAAAAACACTTTTGAAATTGAGACCTTGCAGATTTTCATTAAATGGATGCTCTTATTAATGACTTAAACCTCAAAGAGTTACCCAGGCTCCTTCCCTGCCTCCTGGGAGCTAGGTGGTACTGAAGGAGGATTATTATCTAACTAATCCCATGGAGCCTTTTGAAAGATGAGAAGAGAGCTCTCCTCAGGTGATCACAGATGCTAAGACTGCATTTACATCTGTAAGGGGAAGTGATAGAATTGAATCACCTCCTGCTTTAATACTTGTGAGGCCTGAGCTATACACTGGAAGTCAACTCTTTACCTGTTACTCATATCATCCATCAGTCAGTGCCTCAGAATCCGTTCATTCACTGTTTAGTAAGGGTGTTTTACTCTGTGGCAGACTATTCCTTCCCTCCCTTCCCCTCCACCATTTTGGTAGCATATTGGGTGGAAAAGTATCTAGACTAACTTGCCCTAAATAAATTCTTCCTCTGAATTAAAACAAAACACCTTGGTTCTCTGGAAGCAGGTTAGTTTTGCTGGGTAAAAGACACTATATTTTTATTCTTAAAGTATAAAAAAACCCCTTTCTGAGTAACTTTCAGTCCACCTGAAAAGGGTTTTTTGACTGGTTGTTTTCAGTGCTGGTTTGCATTTTCCTGCTGTGGGCCACTTAACCTGTGAGCTTAGGATGAAGTATTTAAAAGTACAGTGTGTAAAAACATTGACAGGCTGTACAACGTGCCTTGCGTTCTCACTTGCATATTATTGTATAATGCCTCAGACTTATATAGTCATATTTTCACCTAAGAACCTATAGAGAGTTTTATAGAAACTTAAATGGTATGTGAAGTGAGGGAGGTTTATCGTATGTCACTCTTTTTCTATACCAGCCATCCAGAATCACTTCAGCTAAAAGCAGCTGTAGAAAGTTGGGATACCATTGTGGCAGATGTCAGGAACAAAATTGCATTCAGCAGGGTAAGGACATTTTCGAGAAAACTGTCTAAATCATATACGATGATCTTAAAAGAAGACTTGGTTCCTTCAGAAGTAGTGATTGGATGTATACAAGTGATATTGTGCATTGTGTTTATTAAATTATATTTATATTTAATTTAATGAATAAGTGAGGGTTTTTTTTTTTTGGAACTTGGAATTGATCTATGGAAGTGATGCTATACACACATGCAGATTTTCTTAAATTGTCATTTTTTTCCCTTAACTTTTGGGAAAGTATGGAATAACGTGCTGTGCTTTTACATCTAGTTTCTTAAAATTTAAAATCTAACTCTGAAATAATAAAGCAGAAGTAAACAGCTGACTTGGTTTTTATTATTGTTATGAATGGGGGGGGAGAATAAAGTGAAAGCAAGTAATAAGCTTATTAGTTTCCAGATCTAAGTCATTCCATTCTTGTTTTGCAAAATTCTTGGGAAACTTTTCATCAATGAAAATTGATGAAAAATGGTAGTGGGGAAAAACTGTGGCATGGGTGATTGAAATATATTTTGGTGTTTTCATGAAAAGGTAGATGCATCTCATCTAGAAATCTATAATACTTCATAGTACAACTTTATTATTTTTTTTGAAGAACTGATTTAGGAAGAGCTAGAAATTTGTCCATTTTTCCCATGTTGTACCTTCCTCTAACCCCTCTCACATCTGTGATCTGGCAACCCCACTCCATCCTGGGAATGGATAACATTGTCATTTAAGATAATGCAAAGTACCAAACAAAGCAAGGCTGCCTCAGTTGTTCTCCAAACTTGATATCTTTCAGGTTCACAAATAGAAAGGTGGTTTTCTTTACTGTTTTGCTTTTTCCTACTGTGAATTTTTCTTGTAAGTTCTTTGTAAATCCAAATGTGCTATATAAATATAAATTATTATGAGTTGTCAAAGGGGACAGAAGCAGTAATGCGATGTTTTCCTATAAGTGACCACGTTTTCCCCACTACATGAGGAATGATACAGAGTATACAGAGATACTGGAAAGATCACCAAGTCAAAAATATACTAAACTTCAGGTGTGGGGGTCATGTCTAAGAACTCATGACTTATGAATACCTGGGAGTAGAGAGAGAGGGTGAGAGCTATGGATTGGGCATGGTATTAGTAAAAATATTTCAATTAATATTAAATCTTTTTTCCTGCACTAACAATTAGTTAAATTTACTTTCAGAAATCAGTTTCTTAAATAGACTATCACAACCTATATAGTATTTATAGTCTTACGCTACATTTAAGAATGCAAACTGAATCAAAATTAATTTGAAATCCTGTTTGTTCATAATAGACTAATGTTCTGAACTATGCTTTTCTTCTTCCACTAGACACAATACAATGAACATATTGCTCTGGTGAAGAATGGTTATCCTCTGAATTGCTTGCCTCCATTACAGATTCCTCCACCACCACCCAGTCCTGATATATTGGTAAAAAATACTGGATTTTTAAATGTCACCTTCATCTTGATAAACAGTAATGTTATAAAATGTGGAATTTGCAATATATATGGCTATGCTGTGAATAATAAGAATTATACTCATACACATTAGGGTGTGGTAAAGAGTCTCTATCTTTCAAGTAAGTAAGCCTATGCTACTAAATTATCATAATGCATTAGATTGTGATATCTGTCTAAGATATCTTCATCTTTTAGAGAATCTCAAGATTCTGCTGTTGCCCCCTGTCATCCAGCTTTCTACCTCTTGTTCTTGGAATTATAGTCAGATTGTTGCTACTAGAAAGGACTGACAAATTGATTTCCCTTTGGCTCCACTCAATCCCTGAGATTCCCCAGAGCAAAACTTCCTTCCCTGGCCATCTCTGCCCTGTATGTGATGTTTCCCCCATTAGAGTATGGGCTCCTTAAAGGTAGAGACTGTCTCAGCTTTGGATTTATATAACCCAGGCACCTGTCACAGTGGCTGGCATATAGTAGGCTCTTAATCAACCCTTTTTTCATATATTCATTCACTCATCCTCATCAACTTTGTTTATATACTACCTTTAAGAGATGCTTAATAAGATAATAGGCCCACCTAGATCCTTTGTGTTTCTTAGTTACCAAACATTTCCCACTTCAATGCCTTACCAATACTAGGTTGGATATTAGCTTATATTCCAGACTTTATTAATTCTTATCTATATTCTTAACTCTGTACCACCACCACTACTCTAATCAAGACTTACCCATCCTTTTGCCACTTGCCATTATAACTTTACCCTCTGTTAAGTGATAGTGTCAATTAAATTAAAGTCCTTACTAATTTTTTTTCACTTCTTAATATTACTTTACTACATCACGATTTAACTGATGTGGGTCATCCCTCCACCAGTGCTTTTTGCAAGTCCTCTACAACATAGAAAATGGCCTTGCAGAGTTGCCATGGTCAAACAAGCCATCTTCCTGTGGCCAAGCTGGTGACCAGCCTATCTAAACTTAGCAAAGCTGGGTCCCCAGACAGCATTCATAGTTAGGTGGGACTTGCCACAATGCTGCAAAGCCCTTGAAGACTTACTCATGAGCCTCCCTCCTTGCTAATGTTGAAATTAGCTTGTGGGTTAGCTTTCCTGGTTGCATGATTTCTTAACTGAATCAAATTTACATGTTTCTAGAACGTCCTTAAAGGAATGAAATTTATATTTAGAATTGCAGGCACATTGGCAGACTAGGAATGTGGGTGTTGAAGAGAGATATTTGTGGAACATGTCCATTCTACTCCAGGAGAACCCTGCAAGTATTTTCTCCATTCTTTTAGACAGAGAGACTACAGCAATTAGAGTGACTTGTCTGGAAGCAGACTTCATGTTAGAGATAAACTGGAATCTATGCTGAAATCACAGAATCTAGAGTTGGAAAGAACCCCAAGAGAGTCTGATACAAGCCCTCTGGCTTGTTTAGAATTGTAGTAAACTCAGATCTTCTTTTGTGTGTACATTGTGAGGCTATCAGCATTATCCTAGGTTTGAATATTATAGCCATTCTGATATGACTGTGCAAACTCACCAAGAATTCTGTACTTGAAGTGAGATAGGTCCCAAAACTACTGAGGTATTTAAGCCTTCTGCCCCTCAGTACTGTCTGAACCTTCTCCCATGACACTGTTTTTTTTTTTTTGTTTTGTTTTGTTTTTTTGTTTGTTTTTGCTAGGCAATGGGGTTAGGTGACTTGTCCAGGATCACACAGCAAGTAAATGTTATGTGTCTGAGACTGGATTTGAACTCAGGTCTTCCTGAATCTAGGGCTGGTGCTCTATCCACTGTGCCACCTAGCTACCCCTCCCATGCCACTGTATTAAAGTGGCCTTAGGGTCACAGAAGACAGCCAGATGCTGAACATTAGAGTGGACTACCTGGTAACTTGTAGCCCCAAGGATACTTAAATATTTCAGCATCCTACTCTGTCTGGTTTCAAGGTGGTCAAGAGGAGACACCTTCAGGTCCAATTCAGTCTGATTCCAGAGTCTCCCTAGTTTAAAATAACTCCTAGAGTTTCTTGGTACCAGGCCAGCATGATCCCAAGGACCTGGGGCCAGTGATTATTCCACAGTCATGTAGATAAACTTTTTACTGCAGCCAGTTCAAGAAAACTTTCTAACTCTGGTCAGATTATTGCAAAAACATACCAAACGAAACCAAACTAAGGAGAATAAGGAAAAAAAAAACTAAAATGGCTCAGCAAAGCCAAGTGCAATATGAGAACCCTTAACACATCTTTTTTGGCCGGTTATCTGAGAGGGGACACTGTATGCTTCCTTTGAGCTTTCAGAATGTTCTTGCTAATTAACTGCTCTGCCTTATGGCACAGATCAATGCCAGTGCTAGGAAAGGAGAAGGGTAGAGTAGAAGGAGAAAGGAACCTGGAGTTGGAAGGTTTTGGTTCAAGTTCTGGCCTTGTTACAAATATGCTGTGTGAACTACGAAGGCAAGACACTTAGTTTCTTTTCTGTAAAATAATGAAAATGTGTCTTATCTGTAAAGTAATGAAAATGATACCGGCTGTATCTACTTTGCAGAGCTATGTAAAGATAATATGAATTAATTTCTGTGGAAAATCCTTTGTAAACTACGAAGTACCATGAAAATATAAAGGGTTATTGCTATTACGGAGAGGCAGTGTGGTGTCATGGATAGAGGGTGCACTTTGGAACCCAGAAGACCAGAGTTTGATGCCTGCCTCTGACTAATGCCATACATATAGTAACTGTGTGAGTAGGGGATAAGCTGCTTCACTTACCAGACTTGTAGGCAGTTTTTAAGATCCTATGCTAATCTGCACTGGTGGAGGGAGGTTCCACAAAAGGAGTTCCCTACACTAAAAACACAAGTCTGCCCACGCATTTCTATCCTGTATACAACATTACAAGGGTTTGTTTTGTTTTTGCTGCAAATTGAGGAATAATGAATAATGCCCAGATTGCAGACAGCAGTGTACCTGGGAAGTCTGTAATTTATAGGGGTAATTCTAGCCCAGTTATCAACTAGATGTGTTGCCTAAGGGTTGCCTAATTTCATTGTGTTTTTTTTCCCCCTATACATTATCTGTTCAATATTTAGGGGTCCTTTAAGGATAACAATTCCTTAGTCATCTAGTGCAACTTCATGTGGCACTGGAATTCTCTCTAACAGCCACCTAGACCCCTACACCCTGAAAGTCAAAGTGTTCTGCTTCCTTTTTTAGGCTCCTTCTTTGTCCTCTACAGTATGGCCTATCTAAAGGCCTCAAACCAGCAAGTGCTGACAAAGGAAGTCACTTTGTATCCTCTGGGAAGACCAGTGAAACCAGTGAGCATTCTGCATTCGAAGTCACTGCAGGCAGGCTTTCATTCCCCTCCCATTCCAACCTTTAAAGGTCAACACATCAGCATGTATTGGGGGTCCTAGCCTATGTTTGTGACCTCTCCCTAATACACAGGAAAGAAATGGGTGCCTTGTCATAGGCCTGGCATTCAGCTATGCGAGGAAGGAGTTGAACCAGACTGTCTCTGAGGTCTCTTCCAGCTCTAAAATTCTGTGATTCTACAAATGCTTAGGGGAATTAAGATGCAATGACAAAGTATCAGTATTTGTATTCAGCATGGACATGTGATAATTCGATCAGTTTCCTTTTCATAGAAAGAATATTAGAGCTGAAGGGATCTTAGAAATTGTTTAGTCCAAGTCCCAACACACACAGCCACACACAGTTTTATAGATGTCTTGGTATTCTCAAACTCTTAGCGTAGTGCCTACTTTTAGTGTATAATAGGTACTTAACCAGTTATTGAATTGAATCTCTCTGCGTTTTTATGTTACTTATGCACTTAAGCGCTTAGATTATATTTCCAGTATTGTGCATGATTCAGTTCCAGATATTCTCCACATAGCCCCCCCCCCCCCCCACACACACTCTGTCACTCACTCTCTCATTACAGATGCAGCATTTCTTGGGAAAGCAAATCGTGAAAGAAAATTCCTTGAGAGCCATTCCCAATTCTCCTCAGCTTGCTTCGTCATACTCTGGAGTTGGTTCTTCTACTAGCCAGGCTAGACCACCCTTGGTAAATACAATTATTTATTTAAACATTTTCTTTTTTTATAGCCAGAGTGAGCTTTGGGGAAATCCTTGAGAGTGTAGTCTTTTTCGGTCTCAAATTTTGTTTCCCCTTCTGTTTCAGTCTCCCAACTATTGGGAGATGGAGGAATAGATACAAGGGTTGCACCAGAGCACAAAAATACTTGTTATTTTTACCCAGTGACCCCATACAATTCCAAAAGACAGTTGAAAAATTCAATCACAGAATCACAGAATGTGAAGGGATCTCAGAGATCATAGGGTACAGGAGTTCTTAACCTTTTCTTGTGTCATAGAGCCCTTTGGCGGTCTGGTAAAGTTTATAGACTCCTTCTCAAAATAATGTTTTTAAATGCAAAACAGTAAATTACATAGGATTAAAAAGGAAACCAACTATATTGAAATAAAGGTGTAATTTTTTTCCCTTTCCAAGTTGATAAATCTGCTTAAATCTATCCGAAGACTCCAGGTTAAGAACCCCTGTTCTAGTCCCACCTGTCCTGATCCTGGACAGAAAGTCATTGCACAGTACTTCCTGACAGTTCCTCTACTTCCCCCCTCTGATCGAAGCCCTCCAGGGATGGGGAATTCATTACTGTTTGAGGAACTGCATTCTATTTTTGAACAGCTCTAATTGTTAGGGAATGTTTTCTGATGTTAAGTTGACTTCTCACTATTTTCTCTCCCCCCAACTCAGTGTCCCATCTCCCATCCCCTCCCCTTTGCACAGGCTCTCTCCTGTCTGCCTCTCCACCTTAGAGCCCTTCATTTCCTTCATGTTTAAGTCCGTGTGGCGCCTTCTGTCTTCCCCTCCACCTCCAATAGAATGTCAGATTTTTAAGGGTAGGAACTATGTTTGTCTTTGAACTCCCAGCCCTTGGCATAGAGTCTTACCCATATATAGATATTTGAGCATTTAAGTAGTGTTTGCTGTGTTGAATTAGAAGCTTCCCTGTGACAATGACATTATAACCCTTTTAGGTGACAGGTATGGCCCAACCTTTACAAGTGTCTGTTTTGGAAACTGGAATTTCTGAGGCAGTCATAGGAAATGAGCGCATCAAGATCAGCTGGGAGAGGATTATGGATAAGCTGAAAACTGCCTTTCCAGAATATAGCAGGTAGTATTACTTTAATGGTAGGCACTACTGAAGCTGTTTACTTTGGTGATACATTTTAAAATAGGTTTATTTTGTTATTGTAGAAATCTGGCCATACCAGGTTCTCAGAAGGAAGAAAGGGAAAAAAAGCATTTATTAAATGTCTACTATGTGCCAGGCACTTTACTAAGAGCTTTACAAATATTATCTCATTTAATCATCACAATAACCTTGGGAAGTAGGTGCTGTTATTTTCCTGATTTTAAAACAGTCAAGGAAACTTAGGTGAGCAAACAGAAGTTAAGTGATTTGCCCAGGCTTACATAGCTATTAACTGTCTGAAGCCTGATTTGAACTCAGGTCTTCTGACTCCAGATTCAGCACTTTCCACCATGCCACCTAGCTGCTTCTGCTAGAGGGAGAAGGAAAGATTCTGAGAAGAAATTGGTAGAAGAGAAACGGCATGGCCTAGTGGGAGGAACAGAACCCTGGGCCCTGGGCTGGCTGTGTCGCTAAGAAGCCAGTGACTTCAGCCAATCACTGCTGTGAAATTCAGGATCTTGATCTGTTAAAAGAGCAGGTGAGGGGTAGCTAGGTGGCGCAGTAGATAGATCACCGGCCCTTAAGTCAGGAGGACCTTAGTTCAAATCCAGCCTCAGACCAAACACTTGACACGTACTAGCTGTGTGACCCTGGGCAAGTCACTTAGCCCCAATTGCCTTAAAAAAACAAAACAAAACAGGCGAGTAAGTCCTCTCTCTCTCCCTTGATTCCCGGGGCTGCTGTACGAATCTGAAAACTCTGCAATGTCAAGTAGTATCATGATCACAATTGGGAATCTTGATTTTGTTTTTTTGCTTCGTAAGGTGTTAATTCTAAACCTCAGCCCTAGATTAGCTGTGCCCCTTTTGAAATGACCAGCTGTGGAATACACATCTAACTAATGAGACATCCTTGATAGAGTGGAGAGAGTGCTGGAGGCAGGAGGGCTTGAATGTAAATCCTATCTCAGATGGTAGCTGTGTGACCCTGAGCAAGAAATTGAACCTCTCTCAGCCTCAGTTTCCTGATCTGTAAAATGAGAGGTTGGACTGGGTAGTCTCTAAGATCCCTTGCAGCTCTAAATCCTAGGATGATGTCCTGCCTCAGATACTTACTAGCTGTGTGAGTCTGGGGAAGTGATTCCTTTGTCTTGGCCTCAGTTATTTTGAGAGGCATTAAGGTATGGGGGATAGGGAACTGGACTTGGAATCAGGAAGCCCTCGGCTCAAATCTTGCTCCCTGCTACTTATTAACTGTGTGAAATTGGTCAAATCATTTAATCATTTCGCACTTGATGACCAGTAAAGTTCCTTCTACCTCTAATTATGTGATCCGGTGAACCTAAACTTATCTAATCTTTAGGCATCCGGCTGTAGCAATTGTCTTGAAATGTCCTGATTGATTGTTATACAGATAATAGCTTCTTTTAAGTTCGCTGCTTTTTAATGTTATTTAGTGGCATTAATTTCTGTGTCAGGGAACATGGTGGAGTGCAAGAAATAATGACATTCCCAATTGGACCTTTCCTAGCTGTGACACAGCAATGATGGGCCGTCTAACTCCTCCACTCTAGGCCTCTGAAGTATCCTCTAACCCCACTTCTCTACACATGTAAACAATCCTGGTCTTTGAGAATCTCTTCTTATGAAGTTCTGTATTTTATATACCTATAAAGCACAATATACATTGTGCCATGTTTCAGGTTTGAATTAAGATCTAATAAATTCACAGCAATAAAATTGATGGTGAAAATAAAACACTAGGGCCTGATATAAAGTTCTAATTGCAGTAATAGTAAAACAAAATTTGTTTTAGTAGGATTTTAGAGTTTATAGGAACCTTCAAAGTCATCTAATCCAACCCCCATAGTTTGTGTAGGAGAAAAATGGAACTCAGCTATCTTGCCCAAAGTTACGCAGGTTAATAATTGGTAGAACCAGGATTTGAACCCAAGTCTTTAGGCTCCCAGATCTAATGTTAGTTCCATTCTACAACTCTCCTCCATTATATTTACATTGTACTCTGTTATATGGAAAAAAATACTTTGTCTTATCTGGCTAAGATGTTGGAGCAGGCTGTGGGTCACAGGATACTGGAAAATGTGAGAGAGCAAGATCATTAAAGGGATGCTGTAAATACTACTACCACTACTACTACTACTTACTACTACTACCACCACCACCACCACCACCACCATTACCACTACCACTACCACCACCACCACCACTTAGCGTTTATATAGTGCTTATGTGCTGGACATTGTGCTAAGCACTTTACAATTATGATTTCTTTTGATCAGGTTCCTTAGCTCTTTTTGAATGTTTGAGTATTTCTGATGAAAACTATGTACTTGCAGAGAAGGCTGAGGATCTAGTAACAGGATTAAGGAGGAAAATGTCAGCCCCTAGGGAGAAACAAGTTGAGAAGCATAAATTTATCACATAAATAATTGATGCCCTTTTGCCATCCTTTCTGTGACATTAAAGTCTCTTTGGTTGGGGAAGAAATACTTGACATATTAGCACAATCTAAGCTCTAGGGGCGTTGAGACACTTAAGGGCTGAGTATCAAGTGATTGTAAGTAGAACTATGTGATAGTCACTTTTTAGAACAAGGATACTGGACATGAAGCCTGTGAGATATTTTCATGTCAAGATTAGAGTGGGGGCAGCTAGTTGGCGCACCAGCCCTGAAGTCAGGAGGACCTGAGTTCAAATCTGGCCTCAGACTGAACACTTGACACTTACTAGCTGTGTGACCCTAGGCAAGTCACTTAACCCCAATTGCAAAAAAAAAAAAAAAAGATTAGAGTGCACATGCTTACGGGATGACGAGTTCCTGGAACTCATTATATTTGATCTCTTTCAGGAAGGAGCTTACAGACCTTTTACGAAAACTGAAGGATGCCAATGGTAGATCCTTGACTGGGCTGACATTTGATGAAATAGTTCGTAGAGTTTCCCAAATGATTGAACCTAAAAGATCCCAGGTGAGAAACTCCTGGTGCAGCCTTCAAGAATATTGACTGATATAATCACCTCAACTTCAGAAACTCAGGAAATCAACCATTTGTTCTAGAAATTTTGGGCCATTCATTAATGGTTTAAAAAAAAATCAGCAAGTTTACCATTATTCTTGATCCACTGATCCTTTTGGAGAAATCCAGGCAACTGGGCATGGTAAAACTCAAACCAGCTCACCTTCAGTTAAATTTGCATTATTCTAAAGGAAAAGAAAATTGCTGGTTTTCTGGGAAGACTCATTTTGAATAGGACACATAGATGCAATTTCCATTTTTTTCTCCTCCTTTCTTCACTGTCCTTTGGGAGTTGTCACTAAAAATGCAAAAAGCACCTTGTTTTGTGGCCAGATTTATCAGGAATCTACGGACCAAAATGAAAAGACTTTCTCTTTTTACCTTTTGCATACCATTGGATCATTTTATTCTACCTTAGAAGTTCCAAATGTTTTAGGGCAGATCTGCACAACATTCAGCCTGGTGGCCTGTGCAAGGATTTCCAGCCGCCTGCAAGAAATGTACAGGATTTAACTATGGCTCAGGTCATCCTCAGGCCGCAAGGCTGTTCTCAGACGGAGCCAAAAGGGCCCACTGGCCCTTTAAGAAGAAGTGATTAAGAGGCCTAATACTCTTGAGCAGGCCTGCACAACATACCGCCTTCGGGTCACTTTGGTGGGCTGCAAGTGGCAAGTGGGCTGTATATTATACAGGCCTGTTTTAGGACCTTAAACATAGAATATTCATCATAATATTTTCATTTTCAGAACCAAGTACAAAGAGTACAGAGTGCTGATTCTATTCCTCCTAGCCATCCTCAGCCTAAACCCAGCATTGACCAACCCCCACGCTCTGCCTGGAGAACCCTCAACCCACAGGTCCCTGTGGCATGGGAAGGGACCAGAAATTTGGTAACTCAGTTTGATTCCACAGATTTTGATTAAAGTACCAACTATGGGCACTAGGAATACAAAGATGAAATAAGACTGCTCCTAAGTTCAAAGGTCTTACAGTCTAAAGGCAGGGTTAAAGATTATATAGAAGTAATTGTAAAACAAGGTGGGATGCCATGAGTGCAAAGAAGACAATCAGATAAAGTATCACGTGAAATGTGAAGTGAGAAGGATCACTTTTAGCTAGGGGGAGAAGCTAAGACTTTGAGAATCCGATTTGAACTTTGAAGGAAGGGAGGGATTTCACTAGGAAGAGAGTCCAGTTAAAGCATGGCATCCAGGGAGATAGAGGGTAAGGGAGGAAGAAGAGGATGGTAAGAGCAGAGGCTTGAGAAATAAGAGAAGGCAACATGAGGAAGAGGGATGATGACAAGTCCAGTTAAGTCAGAATGTAGACTTAGTGTGAGAGAAAACTGGAAAAGTGAGATAGAGTTAAGTCATGCCAGGCCTTGAATTCCAAGATAAAGAGTTTATATATTACTTGGTAGGTAGAAGGTGCTTTTTTTCTTCTTCTTTAAATAGAGGAGTGATGTAGTCAAAGAAGTGGAGAAGAAAGATTACAGAGGCATCAATGTGAAAAATTTGGAGTGGGGAGAGACAGGGTTTTCTTGAGGCTGTTACACTGGCCAGGTGGGAGGCATTGAGAGCCTGAACGCTGGAGTAGTAGCAGTGGGAACAGAGTGAGGAGTGCATGGAGGGGGCATGAACCTCGGAGGGAGATTGTACTTGCCTGGGCCTCAGTTATTTTGAGAGGCAGAGGAAAGAGTCAAAGATTATTCCAAAAATGGGTGATGTGAGGGTGTTGGTATGCTTAACAAAAAATGGGTAAGGTAGCAGATAGGGAAAATGTTGAGGTAAGTTTAACATACGTGAATTTGAAGTACTGGTGAGCCATCCAGGTGGAGAAATTCAGCAAGCAATTATAAATATGGGACTGTGCCTGACACAGTATATAATTAATAAATAGTTGTTGATTGATTTTTTGATTGACTTATAAAATAAAGATTGGGAACAGAAGATAAGATTTGGAAGTTGTCCTCATAGAAATGATCATTAAAGAAAGGGTGATGGACATGGAATTTGAGAAAAAGAATTTGGGGAGAGAAAAGATGAGGTCCGAGGACACAATCTGGGGGGACACCAGCAGGCAAGGTTTCCAGAAAATGAAGAGCCAGTGAAAGAGTCAGAAGAGGAATGGTCAGAGTGGTTGGGTGAGAAACTTGATAGTGATATGCCATGGAACTTAAGGGACAAAAGCATAACAAAGAGGGAACGGTCAGCAGTCTTCAAGTCAAGCGATCAAGGAGAATGAGTACTAAAAAATGTAGAATGTTATTTCTAAAAGTTTGTCTTTGAAAGAGAAGAGAATGAAACTAAGAGAGTAGCAGGGTCAGGACAAGATATTTTTATGTAGAAGAGATCTAAGTTTGTTCCTAGGCCAGTGGAAAGAAAGGATCAGCAGAAAAGGAGAAGTTAAACGTGTGTGGGAAATAAGGAAGGTATGATGAAACAAGGTCCACAGAGAAGACAGAGGGGATCAGTATGTGGAGCCGTTGGTTCTGAACACGTTGGGCAGGGCGGTACAGCCCAGCAAAGACAGAGGTGCTGATTTGTCTCCCACGTTCATAGGCTGATGAAGAAGAGCCTTGTGTGATCTGCCATGATGGCCTCACTTCAGAAAACCTCTCTGTGCTGGCTTGTGCTCATAGATTTCACTCTCAGGTGAGTCGCTCAAGTTCTCCAGTTGGCTGTGTCAGGGTCTGGGAGGCTGCCATCACCTCTCGAGTTTGCTGTGTCCCTCAAGGAAATCTCTAGAAAAGAAAAGAAAAGAAAAGGGAAACCAAATGCACACAGAAAAAAGTATATATATATATATATATGGGTGTGTGTGTGTACATATACATGCATATGTGTACGTACACACACACATAGACACTTTTATGTGTACACATAAAGATCTCTGTATAAATGTATGTATGTGTGTAAAGAGAGCAGGTCTCCAAACCAGAAAGATCAGAGTTTAAGTACTACTTCTAACGTTTACTGGCTGAATGACCCTGGGCAAATCTTGTTGGTAGAGGGGATTTCTTTTTTTTTTTTTTAAACTTGGCAAATAGATGTATTTTTTACAGTGGCATTATTACAAATAAAGTATCACTTCATGATAAAAAGAAACTTTAACCATTCATAGGGATGTATTTTCAAAACGTTAATCATAAACTAAAATGTAATCTAGGAAGAAGGAACACAATTCCTAAAGGATGCTTTTAAAAGGTAATTCATCATTTAAAATTGTCATCCAGTTTATTTCAACAAACCTTTTAAGTACCAACTATATGAAAGGCACAGTGGTTTCAAAGAGGAACAATGATATAGTTCCCGCTCTTAATTGTGGTCATCACAATCATCATTAGAGTAGTATAATAAAGGTACGGGTGGTGGTGGTGGTGGTGGTAGTACTAGCTAGTAGTAACTGCAGTAGTAGTAGCAGAAGGTTGGGGGGATTTCTGCGTTAAGGTACCCTTCACCCCTGAAATCATAGGTTCAGTCCTTATTTCTGTCCGCTGGGACACCTAGATATTAGCAGAGGCATTGTGAGAGATCTCTTCAACTAACCAGGGATTACAGTTCTTTCAGTGGACCAAAGCTCTAAACTTAAGGTATAAATCAAGGCTTTTCTCTTCTTGAGATTTCTCTTCTTTGTTTACAAGGCCTTTTTGCAGTATTTTCATTGGCCTTTCTGTGGTATTTGTTACTGTTGGCCACCCTGTCCTCCTTGGCACTCTCTTATCCTTTGGCTTCCGTGACATGGCTGTCTTGTGCTTCCCCTGACCCTCTGGCTCCTTCACTTGCTCTTTGTGTTCTGCCTTCTTAAAAGTGAGAGTTGTGGGAATTGAGTGACATCCTATTTCACATCTGGAAAAGTCTGCCTGTTTGCTCTCTCCCCTCCCAACTCTTGAAATTCACTCATCCCCCTCCCAACTCAGAAAGACTTTATTTTTTCCTCTAATTATAGATTAGATTACCTAATCTTGTATCCTATATTATGTCCTGTTAATAGTTTTCTTCAAATGCCTAAAAGTCTGTCTCCCCCTGTATTTGGGGTCCAATGCCAAGCCGGGGAGGCCTGGTCCCAATTTGTTACTCAATTGGTATGTATTTATTTCTTATTAAATCGGTATGCTTGTAAGCTCCTCAGTTATTTCAGATTTCACCCATCACAGTATCCCTCAAGGTGGTCTCTGACCCTTGTCTCTTGTCCCTCTACACCTTCTCTCTTTGTGATCTCATCCGTGTCCCTGGCTTCCACTATCACTTCCATGAGGGTGATTTCAATAAATACCTCCTCAGAAGTGCTGAGACAAATTTTAAGTTGTTGCAAGGAAAAAAAAAGTTGTGGCAGTGATACAAGAAAGAGAGGGAAGATTTATCAGTAATACATATGTAAAAATAAAAAAGCTTCCAAAAATTAGAGTTGTCAAAAAATGGAATGCAATGCTTCTGGAGACAGCAGTTGTTATGCACTGGGGGTCATCAAGAGCAGTCAAGAAAATCGTGTCAGGCATGAACTAAAGAGGATTCTCACTTTAAGGAGGGGGCATTAGATAACCTTTGAGAGCCTTTCCAGCTCTGAGGTGATGTGCTTCTTAGTAGGATGACATGTCCCTTCACAGATAGACATGCCCATGTGTTCATTTGGAGCACAGCACTGACTCTTACATCCTCCTCTTGTCCTTCATACATCATCCCTGAACAAGACTAGTCAAATCACCAGGAAGCTGGATTTTACTTGGCTTCTAAAATATGGGTGGCCAGAGACTTGCATTCAGCTCTCCTAAATCATCTTGTAGATGGAGAAAGATAATAGTGGCAGACATTTATGCCGAATGTTAGGCTTTGCAAAGTGCTTTATGTACATTATCTCATTTGATCCTCACAACCACCATATGGTGGTTGGGCTACTATTGCCTCGGATAAGGAAATTGGGCCTCAGATTGCTTAGCTGGCTTGCTTATGGTCACACATCAATCCTTTTGATTATTCCTTATTATCCATTAGTATGCCTCTTCTATCCATTGGCTGCATAGTACTGCGCCATATTACTACTACTACTCAGAACCTTTCTGATGATGGCATCCTTTTCCTTATTCTCAGGCCCTAGCTGTCAGCCATTCTGTTCATATTCCCATATGCTTTATGCTGAAGAAGAACTAAGACTGTGTGAGGAAGGCTGTAGTAGTAAGAGTCAGAGTAGGCAGGCATTCCAGCGGCAGAAGTTGGACTATGGGGCTGCTTCATACTGGTGTGCTGTAAATATTATGTGTCATTCTTTATCTGGAGGATCACATCCCTAGCTTAATGATGGCCTCCTGCGGTTACACAGCACGGGAGGCACCTAAGCGTGTTGTCTAGGCTTCTTGTATTTGCCTTTTAAGATGTTAAGAACCTGAGTGTTTGATGTTAGAATAATGTGAGGCAGGGAGGCCTTTTGTGGATTCTTGGCATTTATATAGATTAATCAAACTCTTGGCTTTGCTGCTGTACAAGCACTATCGATATACAATTTGTGATCTGGGTCTTCTGTTGCAGAGATGTAATTTGACACAGGAAAAGATAATCTTATATGAGGAAGGTTTCACAGGGAAGTGAACAATAGCCAGCTCATTCAAGCCTTAGCTGTAGAAAACTATTTCAAAGATATACGATACAGGCTGGAATTACATTTTGCATCTCTGCACTGCTATAAAGAGAGATACACAGCATGCCTAATCCTGAAAGATCACTGAGAATGATACTTTTTCTTCCGCACTTGAATTTTTTAAAGAGACTGAAAACTTAGGAAATAAGATTTCATACAAACTTAGTATTCTAGTTGCCATTGTCTTAGTGAGTAGAATATAAGTCATTCATTCAGTTTACTTTTTAGGGATGGAGTGAATGGTCCTATTTTTTCCACTTTGTCCCTCCCATTCCCCTCCTCTCGTTTCTCTGACATATGACTCGTTACTTCTTTCTCTGTCTCCTGTTGACGAAGGTAAGATGGATAGCCAGTAAGTCATTGGGATGACTTGACAAATAGCCAGTTCATGTGCAGGAAGTCTGAAAACAAGGTTCTTAGCCATTTGCCTGTCCTGTCACAGCTGCCAATAAAAAACCAGTCCTGAAGCACATCCATCATGAAAGGGATTTTAAATTAAAACATTAGCCCCTTTTGTTGATAGGTATTGAGTTCTTTCCATTTATACAAGTATACAAGGCATCTTTTGGACAAAGCCTGAGGGAGATATGTATTAGGTAGTTATTTGTGCCTGTGTCTTGATGGTGTATATGTAAGAGTTTTCCAAATGATAAATATGGATGGATGATGATGATGACAGCTAATGATAGCTAACATTTATATAAAGCCTGCTATGTACCAGGCACTGTGCTAAACACTTTACAAATATTATTTCATTTGATCCTCACAACACTCTAGAAAAGTAGGTGCTGTTATTTGTATTCCCATTTTACAGATGAGGAAACAGGCAAACAGAGGTTAAGTAATTTTCCCAAGGTCACAAGGCTAAGAAGTGTCTGAGGTTGGATTTGGAGTCGGGTCTTCCTGATTCCAGGTCCAGTATTCTATCAGCTACGCCACCTAGCTGCCCCCATTAGAGTGGTAAAAAGGAATGGGAACTGGATTTGAGAGACATAGCATGTTGCAGCCTTGAGATCACCTTGGGAGTTAGGGGTGGGGAGAAGTAGAAACTTGGTGACTGTAAACACATTTTCCTAAGAAGGGAAAGTAGGGGCACTGATGCCAGCTACATTCTCTTCCCCTGAGAAATCATCACTAAGAGAGGGGCATAGCTGCAGAGTGAGGTGGGGCTAATGGCAGTAGAGGAGGAGATAGACTTGGGAGACACTGGTATAAAGGGTAACAGCTTCTTTTGGTATAGTAGGTATTTGAATATCACTGATTGACTTGTCTTCTTTTTCATCTATAGTGCATTAAACCATGGCTGAAACAACAGGGGACATGTCCTACATGCAGACTCTATGTTGTGCTGCCAGAAGAATTCCCTGGTCTTCCCAGCCGACACATACCCAAAATCTAATGCAAGGGTGTCAAATGAGATCAGCTTCTGTACTCCAGAATTCTGCTTTGCCTTATTGTGTGATATTTGAGGTGGTGTGAAGTAATGCACACAGCTGTTCCATAACAGAGGAACTAGCTAACCAAAGTGATAAATCTTCAAAATTTGCAGTCTGTATTTCATAATATGTAGACAAAATGTGATTTTAAAAATTGATATCTTTATACTTTCCCTTTCCTCGATAGGTATACCTTTCTGCTCCAAGTGCAACAATTAATAACGTGCTAGCCTTTCCAAGTCCTGTTGTCTTTTGTTTTCCTTCCAGTTACAGCCATCTTCTGCTTAAATGGAGAAGAGAGACTTGTGCAAGAGATAAACTTGAGCAATGAAGAAGTGGGCACATTCACAAGCTGTGAATGAAAGAAATCCACAGATTATCCAAAAAAATCTCTCTTCCATTAGCCTTGATCTCTAAGGTCATTAGCATATAAACAAGAAGCATAATTTAATTGTTTGAGTTTTTGTTTTTCCCCCTTGCTTTCGTCTTCCGAGGAAGATACTCTTAAATTAGTTGGCACCAAAAATCAAAATAAAAAGGAGTAAGACTATATTTAGAGGTTCCACCAGCTCATCACCCTTAAGCCTTAGCAACCTGCTTTCTGTGTCCGACACTGCTGTCTTGAAGGCCACCAATATTCTCCTTATTATCAAATCCTTTGCAATAATCTTTGAACTTTCTGCAACATTTGACACCATGCACTAACCCCTTCCTCATTTGGTTTCCATGACACTAGTTTTCCAACCTTTCTCCATCTATTCGTTAACTCTTTCATTCAACAATTTTTCTTTTTGTACCTGCTGTGTGCAGGTGCAAACGTTTTGCCAGGTTCTAGGAGAGCTTAAAAAAATGGTTTAGAAAAGAGACTGTCCCTTCTTTCATAGTGCTTACAGTTTATTGGAGGTTAAGACACAAGCACAGATAATTATAATACAAAATATTATAAAAGTATACTACAAAGTTGTAGATTAAAATGATCTTTTTCTCTTCCTCTTCCTCACCCCCAGAGAGAGTTCCTTCAGGTTTTTCCCTTTACCTCCTTCTCTTGCTATACTCTCACCCTGGTTAACCTAATCCACTCTCGCAAAAATTACTTCTATGTGCATGACTTAAATCTGTGGCTTCCTCCGACCCTCATCTTTCTCCTAGACCCCATTTCTTTGTTAACAACTGATATCTGGTTATCAGCTTGTCCCATTAGCTCTTCAAACTCCACAACAAAAACTCATTTTAATCCCCAAATGAAATCATTTTCCTGATTGATGTTTCCATTAATGGGTCCACCATTCTTCCCGGCCTTCCGTCTTCCCGGCCTTCCGTCTTCCCTCTTTCTCTTCCCACATGTAATCAATTACCAGGTCCTATTGATTTTATATTCACAATATCTCTTCACCCCACCCTCTTTCTGTTGCCACTGCCACCTCCCAGTTCATGTCCCTGTTGTCCCTTGCTTGGACTACTGCCATTGCCTCCTAACTGCTTTTGGCTAGACCTGATGACTCCCTCACTGTTCATTGAGCATTCCTTGTGCTTCTCACTCCTTATCCTTCTGCTCACCTTATTCCCTTCACCTGAAATACCCTACAAGCAGGCACAGTGTCTACCTTGCCAAATTTTTCCTATTCTTCAAGTCCTAGTTCTAAAGCCAATTCCTTCATGAAGCCTTCCCTGACCCTCTTCCCAGTCAGTTGGATTTTTTCCATATATGAACCTCCATAATATGTTTTTATTATTTTATTATTGTGCTCCTACTTTGTATTATATTTATAAACTTTTCCTATGCCTACTACTAGACTGTAAGTTCAAGCCCTGGGACAGGCATTGTTTCCTTCCTGGGGGTGTGCATTCCTTCCTGCTGGAGTAGGGAGACTAATTTCTCACCCCTTGTCGTCATCCTCTACTGACTTGTTCCCCATGGAGGTTGGGGCCCTCCGGGTGAGGGAGTGGGGGACACTGAAGTAGGAGGAGATAGATACCTCTCTTTTCTTCCATGGCTACTCAAATAGGGCTATCTCTGCTAGGGCCACTTTTCTTCTCCTCTTTCAGATCCTTTCCCCCTCCAACATCCCCTATCCAGTACAACGCTAACTCTCCCTAGTCCCACTTCTCCTCTGTCCTTTAGAACCACTATTGTTCACTACTTCTTTCATTCCAGTCTTCTCACATTCCGTCCCTTCTGAAGACCTCATCTCTCTCGGCACCCTCTCCAACGTTGGCTTCTCCAGTATTCCCTGTTGCACAGGGCCAGGAGGAATTGGTAAATTTCTTGCTCTCCACTGCCACTTTCAGAATCCTCTCTTGGCCATCTCATGCGGGACCTAGCTCCTCTTCCTCTTCATGTTGTCCAGGTTGGGGGGTGTTGTTGCCGTTGCTGCTTGTCACTCTATGTCAGCATCCCTCCTCTACAGTGTGCTCAGTATGTGGTTTATAGCTTTCCCTGCCCCACATCACAGCTTTCCAGTTCCTTGACTTCCTCAACTCCCATGACCTCTGTTCAACCACAGTTAGGAATGGTCCAACTCTGTACCACTCTGCTCCCCAACTAAATTCATTTTAGATGCTGGGATTTCTAGCTGCAGTCCAGGTCTGTGACAACAGCAGGCATGTTTTCTTCCATTTTCTTAATCAACTGCAGTACCTAGAACGGGGCCTTTCATGAAAATGGGATCTTCACAAATAGGTACTGACAATTGAATGAGACAGAGGAGGGGAGAGTTAAGGGAAGCAGGGCTTGATCCACAAAATAGAGAATTGCTGAATAATTGATAGGCTTCACTTGCAGACCTGAGTCTCCTCCAAGTACTTAAAAAAATCTCCATTTTCACCCATTTGACCCTAGCCGGAGAACTTACTGATTGTATGTATTTTTTGTATTGTATGGTTGCACTCTTACATCAATGCCTGGGCTATCACCCAGATCTTAACGCTGAGAACTGTTATAATTGTTAACTGCAACAATTGTAACTGAGACTCTATTATTATTAAAGTGAAGATGGTGTTATGTAAGTACTGTTCCTTTGTACCCGCTCCAGAATTAGAAGAATTCAGTTCCTCTGTGTGATGAATGTTTGTCAGACCATGGTCAAGGTCTTGGTTTCACTTAACATATGGACCTTAAGTCAACAATTTTCCCTGTATGCTTTAGATTAAATGTGTCATTAAACTTTTAAATCTCTTTCTGAGTCTTTCTTTTAGAGCCCTGGTATAATTGTATTTGCAGCCAGAAAGTTTTTCAAAAAGAAATTAAGTCAACCAGTCTTACAAAGTAATAATAACAATAGCTAACATTTTTGTAGTGCTTCTACTATTATTGAACACTTTCCTCACAATACCACCAGTGAGGGAATCAATAATCCTGTAAGTGCTAGTTTTTCCCATTTTGCTGATGTGAACAGAGTTAGGGGGGTAGGAGGAAGCAAGGTGGTGGAGTAGGAAGAGCATTGGACTTGGTATTAGAAGAGAACTGATACTGGAGTCAGAGGACCTGGAATCAACCTCTGGCTTGGTCATTTACTACATGTGTAGCTTTGTTCAATAACCCAGCCTTCTGGGCCCTGGTTGGTTTGCTAACCTACAAAATGAGTGGTTTGGGCTAGAATATTCTAAGGAAATATTCCTAAGGTTGATCCTAAGACTGGGATTCAAATTCATGCTCCACTATTTACTAGCTTGTGACGTTCATCCCAGGACTAGGTCCAGTTCTGCTGCAAAACTGGGTTTAGGTCTCTTTCACCTAGGAATGTACTGCTGTGGAGTTAAATACTACTCTGCCACGAATCACTGCAACTGTGTTCCAGCCCCTCCATCAGTGCTGCATTGGACCTTATTGCCATGTGGGATGTGCTGCCTCTTCAGCCTTACTTGATCAGATCACATGAGAAAACCCATTAACCCTTCATAACCATCAAATGTCCAAGTGCCAGGCTTGTTGCCATTAGTGACTTACCCAGGATTAGAAGCTCAGATACCAGAGGTATTTCGCCTTCACCATGACTTTTTCTGAGGCTCGGATGTTAACTCCTAGACCTCTTAACTACTAGGACCTCATCTGAGAAGGGCATTTGACACCAAGACTTACTGGGAACAATACAGGCATGTTAGAAATAAGGCCTTAGAGAAATAAAGCCTTCTGGTTAAAAACGAAACTAAGCTCGGAGTGAGTGAAGAATCGTTTATTACACTTCTCAAGAGAGGAGTGGGCACAAAGCACTTTAGTAGCATGTGGGTACTGGTTCAATGGTAGAATCAACTTTTAAACCGTTAGTAAGATCCATACTGCACCCATCAGGGCTCCTATTGGTCTAGTTCATCTGAGTTACACCCTTCCTAGACAGCCTAGACATCGAATATTCGTCCGTGTTCTGTTAACTCCGCTCACCTCATGGGTCCTGTGTTCAAAAATGGCGGCTATCTCCACCCTTGGGGTGTGTCAGTTCATATTCAATAAGCTTATTAAGCAAGCACAATGGAGAAAAGCCTTTGCCCAGTTGAAGCCCCATCCTTGAACCTGGCTAATTGCAACCGGTTTAGCCTCTAGGGCTCTTTCTTAAGAACTAGTTGCTTTTAGAGTGCTTTCTGATTGGTTGAGGGACTGTCACAAGATCTTGGAATTTCTTATCCTGCTGTGGAAGCCTAACCCCCTGAAATCTTTCTTACAGGCATACCTCATTTTATTGTTTCACTTTATTGTGCTTTGTAAACAAATTTTGGTGTGTGTGTTTTTTTTAACAAATTCAAAGTATTTCAATTTCAATTATGCAACCCTCTATTGAGCAAGTCTGTTGGCGCCATTTTTCCAATAGTGTGTACTCCCGATGAGTCTGTGTCACATTTTATTAATTCAATATTTTGTACTTTTACATTATTATTATATCTGTTATGGTGATCCCTGATCAGTGATCTTTGACATTACCATTGTAATTATTTGGGGGTGCCACAAAATGCAGCCATATAAGAGGGTAAACTTAATTGATAAATGTGTATGCTCTGACTGTTTCACTGACCTGCCCTTCACCCATCTCTCTCCTCAGGCCTCCCTGTTCCCTGAGATACAACATTGAAATAAGGCCAATTAATGACCCTGCGATGGCCTCTAAGCATTTAAGTGAAAGGAAAGTCAATCGATGTGGCAAACTTTATTGTTGTCTTATTTAAAAAAAATGTCACAGCCACCCCATCTTTCAGCAACCACCACCGGATTGGTTAGCAGCCATCAGCATCAAGGCAAGAACCTCCACCAGCAGAAAGATTACAACTCGCTGAAGGCTCAAATGGTGTTTAGCATTTTTTTTTTAGCAATAAAGCATTTTTTAATTAAAGTATATACATTTTTTTAGACATAATACTATTACACACTTAATGAACTACAGTATGGCGTAAACATAACTTTTATATGCATGGGGAAACCATAAACTTTGTGTGACTCACTTTGTTACAATATTTGCTGTATTGCAGTGGTTCAGAATCAAACCTGAATTATCTCTGGGATAAGCCCATTTGTGCTCCACGCAACAGGGAATCTTTTGACTGCAAGCTGAGGCAAAGGAACTGGCATTGAATGTTGGATCATTCAGGCCACTGGCTATCCATTTCCAAGAGTGTTTTAAAAGTCTTAGTGGGGTTTTAAGCTATTAAAGCTTAAAACTGCATTTTTGTTTAGTCACTAAGACTTTTAGAATATCCTAAATTTATGAAACGAGATGTCCTACCCCATCTCATTTCTACCCTGGTGCTTGAGTAAGAACTGACATCACCATCTGTCATCCAAGCTTTAGTCAAAGGGTACTTACTTTCCCATCCCATGTCTAAAGAAGTAGTACCTCCTCCTCTACTAATTTCTGTGACCCTGAGTTTATTTTTGCCGAGGTGAAACCCCTAAGCCCTAGAACTGTGTGTACCCTTATTTCTCATCCCCATTCACCTCTGCCCTACCCTTCCTGAGTACATTTCCTCCTCTGTCCTCTCTTTCCATTGTTTCTTAGTGCTCCTTTGTTTCACACCCTTCCATAGTCTTGGACTCACTAGATCCTTACTCTTCCCATTCTCACTTGCCCTCTAGAAGACATTGCATCCTGGGACACCCTTTCCAATACTAGTTTTATTTTTTTTTCCATGTTTCCCAATACACTAGACTAGAAAAAAGTATAAGTGTTCATCATGCTTTTCCTTGCCTCTTCTGGACCTTCCTGGATGTTCCCATCATTCAGGAACATCCCCTCTTTTGAAGTTCTGTCCCATCTATATTACCTTATCTAGATATTGATTGTAGTTACCTAGTAGATCCTAAGTAATTCTTTCTTCTTTCTTAAGGGGTTTGGCACCTGGCTCACAGTCTGCCTCTCTTTTCCAGCCCCTATCCTCATACTTAGGAAGATTCTGAAGATTATCTGTTAAGATAAGGTACCAGACACTGAGGTCCTCTCTCTAACTGAACTGCCAAGCTTTCAAATTCTCCTACAGAAAACACAACTCCCATGGGATTGGCCGTGTTGTTCAAATGCCAAAAATAGATTTGCCTAAAAGACTTTTATGGAGAACTCATGGAAGGAAGGTACTCACATAGTGTTAAGAAGAAGCAATACAAGGACACTCTCAAGGTCTCTCTGAAGAACTTTAGAATTGATTGCGTGACATGGGAGATACTGGCAAACCACCTACCAGCATGGCATGCCCTCAGCAAAGAAGGTGCTGTGCAAAGTGGAATTGCAGCAGCTCAAAAGAAATGTGAGAAACACAAATTTAGACATCTCCACTCCAAATATTCATATGGACTATTTGTGGTCGACCTGTTTGAGCCTTCTGACCTTGTATTGGTCTGATCAGCCACAGTTGCACACATGTACATTGACCCCAGCATAGTGATGTCATTTTGTTCCTCTTTGAGAAGGAAGGACAACAACCAACCAACTGGCTTGGGAACTTCAATATATATACCGATATCCCCTAGCCTCTTAGTTCATTAACATCCTCATTTCTAATAACAAATTCTATCACTATATTGGCCACACACAGGGATGATTATACTCTTGATTTCACGATCATCCATAAGAGTTCCACCTCCATGACCAAAACTCTGAAATTTTTCTAATGGATCAAAACCTCCTGTCTTTTCAACTCTCTGTCTCCCTTACTTCTTGTAAATACATTCCTTATCCTTACCACAATTTCTAATCACATTGCTCTTCTTTATCTCTCCTGTTATAATTTTACTTTCCTCCCTTTGAAGTCTTGACTCTACAGTTAACCACTCCAACGCTATGCTTTGCTCTCCACTTTAGTCCCTTGCTCTCTTGTCTTATCTCCACTCATGTCTTGTTAATGGGTTGCTTTCATGGTCCTCTCATTCCTCTCTATCCTCAGTAGAAAATATCACCTTCTCGAAAAGTCATCTGACATCTCTTTGCCTCAGTATCCTCAATTGTAAAATGAGGACAATAATGGCACCTACCTCCCAGGGTTGTTGTGAGGATCAAATGAGGTAATTATAAAGCACTTACCACAGTGCTTGGCACATTGTAAGTGCTATATAAATGTTAGCTATTATAGTTGTTGTTGTCATTATTTCTTCTGCCAGGACATCTATGTTAATCCACAAAGTGCCTCTTTCCTTCGGTATGTATTACATAACCAACAGTGACTCTCTTTCTGAAGATGTTATTTTCATAAACTTGTATTGGCAAAGCAGTTTTCAATTTAGTTCACCAAACGTTTAGTAAATGCTCACAAGGTGCCAGGCACTTTGCTCGGAGATCCAAAGACAAAAACAAAAGGGTCTCTGCCCTCAAGGATTTTTTGTTTTACCGGGAAGACACAATCTGTACAGAAGTGATACAAAATAAGAGCCTAAGAGAGCTAAAGAGGTGAACCTTCAGAGCAAATAATCATGGTATCCCACCATGGATTAGGCTGGCTGGACAATCTCTAAGGGACAACATTTTCTAGGAGCCTGGCTTTAGGATTGGTTGTGGTGTGGCTAATTTCCAATTTGTTCCTTGGAAGATGTAGAAGCTCAACATTATTTGGAATAAGCAGGCATTTACTCAGAATACAGTCAAAATTGCAGCATCCTCCTGTTACATCAAAGTTGATGGCAGCTGATCAATATTTTCCAAAGGGCAAAGTGTAGATGTTGGCAACCTTTCATTTCCAAACATCGTTTTGTTCGGGTTCGTTTAGATCATGTCTCCAGGGTTGCATCATTTTAAAAACCTTGAGATTTTACAGTCACCATTAGGATTGCAACATTGCAATTAACACCTCTCTACAATGTGAACAGTGTCAATGTGAACAGTAGGTCTGTGTGTTTGAAATGGAATGAAATGTTTCTTTACAGGAAATGATTGCATCTTAGTTACCTCACTTCGAACTACAGAGTATGATAAAGCAAGGAAAAGAGTAACACAAAACTCTGTTCCCCCCCCCCCAAAAGAAAAAAACAACTAGGTACTTTTGTTGTTGTTTTAGCTTAAGGAAAACCTTGATTCAAATGGTATGTGAAGAAAGTCACTCCAGTCCTGCTGGAGACAGGTCATCTTTATTGAGAACTTCCTGCTGATAAAATACAGGTTACCGTGGTTAGTTAAGATTGTACTTCCATAAAATTAGGTGAATTTAAGATGGATCTAAATAGAGGAGTTTGGGGTCAGCAGATGCTGTTAATTGTTTCTTGCAAGAAACTTTGTTGACTTTTGTGGTTTTCTCTTTCCATTCCTCTACTCTCCAATCTACTTTCTCTTTTTAAAAATAAATTTTTATTGGTTCCCCATCCCTGGTAAAGCATGCTGTTTTTCACTTTCTTTCATTTTTTTTCTTTTGTTCAAGCCTTCTTGTACAAACTGACTAATATGGAAATGTTTTACATAATTGTACATGCATAACCTATATCTGATTGCTTACTGTCTCAGGGAGTGGGGAGGGGAGGAAGGGATAGAATTTGGAACTCAAAACTTTAAATAAAAATGTTTAAAAAAAAGTCTTTCCCGATTGCTCACTTATGTTGACCTTCTTTATGTTTCTCTTTCTCCCACATTTGTATTCAACTGCAATCTTTTTGTCAGGGATTCTTTGAAGTCATCTATTTCATTTAAGGTCTGTCTGTCCCCATTCTTTTGTCCCCCCTCCCCCTTTGAAGCCCCCCACCCATGTGATTTTACTCAGTTTTGCTGAGTGAGTTATTCTTGTCTGTAAGCCTATATATTTTGCCTGTTTGAATATAGAATTCCATCCTCTCCACTTCTTTGAAGTGGTGGCAGCTAAATCTTGTGTCATCCTGACTGGTTCCTTGCATACTTCAACTCTTTCTACCTGATTACAATATTTTTTTCTTTAATCTGGAAGCACTGGATTTTGGCTAACATGTTCCTAGGAATCTTCATTTTGGGGTTTGAGATGACCATTGTATTCTATACTGGTTTCAATGATGTGGGTAGCTGGTTTTTTTTTTTTGTGTGTGTTTTCTTGAAATGCAATTATCTAGTATTTTTCTTTTGGTCGTGGCTTTAAGATTACACAGTGATTCTTGAATCATCCCTCCTTCATCTGTTTCCCAGGTCACTTGTTTTTGATATGAGATACTTTATATATTTTTAATAAATCTTTTGACTTTGGTTTTTTTTTGTTTGTTTGTTTGTTTTTTGTCTTAGGCAATGGGGTTAAGTGACTTGCCTAGGGTCACACAGCTAGTGAGTATTTTGTGTCTGAAGCCGTATTTGAACTCAGGTCCTCCTGACTCCAGGGCCAGTGCTTTATCCATTGTGCCATCTAGCTGCCCCTTGACTTTGTTTTAGTATTTCTTATTGTCATGTGGAGTCATTAATTTCTATATAGTACGTTCTAATTTTCAGGGTGTCTGTTTTTGGCATTGTTTTGCACCTCTGTGCTAAGCTGGAAAGGACACTTACTGTAGCTTTACTTTCAATTTCTGAATTGATCACTACTCAATCCTGCAATCTTCTTAGATCATTGTTGGAGTAATTGTGGGGGAAACTGGGCTGTACTATTCTCCTCCACTCTACCATCTTGACTTGCCTTGCCTCATTTTCAAATGATAAATTTTCTTCCAAAGTTTTTAGGTTCCAGATCTGACAAGGGGTGACAATCTGCCTTTTGTCATAGCACTAATATTCTCTGATTTTGCTAAGTTCTTTTAAGATAAGAAGGTGATATGATCATAAAAAGATAAAAGCTAACAAATAATTTGTAATTAAAATCGAAAAACATGTTAGCCAATTTCAATTTCTATTACTTGTAATGTGCCCATCCTACACCCCGGGTTTTCCTCCTACCTGCCTATGGATGTAGATGGTTTCCCGGGACCATCTTTGATTTATAAAATTAATTTTCAAAGAGCAAAATTTTATTCTATAATTTTTAAGTTCCAGGGCTTATGGGGAGTGACAATGTGTGATGTATCTTTAGTCTGATGATTTTATAAATGCACAGAATGGAATCTAGCAAAGGAGCATCCTTTTTGATGAATAGGATCCTGGATTCTATGTGAGACACTATTATGTAATATATCAGTTTTGTGTCAGATGTACTGATGTTTTTATGGCCTTTCCATTCATTATAATAGGCCCTTTGTCACAAGAACTTTTAACTAGGGCTGAAGGCCCTTTGGAAAGGGACTGGGAAAAGATAACAGTGATTTATAAAACTTACTTCATGAACCACACACATATATGTAAATCAGCAATGTTTCTTACTTTGAAAATTATCAGTGGAATTCTTTGAAAAATAGGGATGTGTTCAAGGAGTGGTCATTTATCAAGAAAGAGATATGAATTTATATTCTAGTCAGAGCCAGTGAAGCAATTATCATCACCTCAATGGACCAATCTGTTGAATTAGAGTCCTATTTAATGAAACTTGAAACACTTTAAGCATATGTCTCAAAGCATGGTCCAAGCGGCTGCCTTGCATCCTGTCCTGATAAGGAGTAAGGAGGCAGAAACTTTGGGCAGGGGTTACTAAAGAAGAAACTGGAGGAGAGCATGAAAGGTGGTGATTCAAGGTGAGCAATGCAGGCTAGGATAGCAGTTGAACAACAGGTGAAACCTGGACCTTCTGTTACCCAGCAAGGCCCATAGTAACTAATTTCATTGTGACCTTGGTTCCATTTAATTCAATTTAATTTGACAAAGATAGTTATGACACAGTCTCTTGTTCCTTTCTTGGTCTCACTTAACTTATCTGTAAATGAAAGTGTTAGACTAAGATGATCTTTGAAATCCCTCTGTATTTATGATTCTATGTACCTCACAGGGCTTGTGCATTGACATAAAAACATAATATAAAATATAACAGAAGAGAGTCACAAAGTGCTATGAGAATTCTGATAAAAGAGAGATCACTTCTAATAGAGGAGGTTGCATTTAAATTGCATCTTATAGACTGGGTAGCGATTGAACAGGTGGTGGATGCAGTGGATTGAGTGTCAGGCCTGGAGTCAGAAAGACTCATCTTCCCGAGTTCAACTCTGGCCTCAGACACTTACTAGCTGTGTGCCCCCGGGCAAGTCACTTAACCCTGTTTGTCTCAGTTTCCTCATCTGTAAAATGAGCTGAAGAAGGAAATGGCCAACCACTACAGCATCTTTGCCAAGAGAATCCCAAATGGGGTCACAAAGAGTTGAACATGACTGAAAAAGGATTGAATGAAGCAGTATGCCCGCTATACCTGTGGTGCAGTGAATTACAAATATGAGGAACTGTCACTGGATCAAGATCCCTGGAGGCAGGTAGTTATTGGCATGGGTAAGATGCAATGATTGCATAGTTATCAGCCGACATTACCTATTGAGTTATAAAGGAGCATCAAGACATTCTCCTGAAACTGATGATCCTTGTTTGGCATGGTTGTGCAAGAGCCAGAACCTGGATATTTGTAATGGAGTAGTCAGGAGAAGAACTCCCATTTGAATGTAATTAGGGACCAATCCTTGGAAGTATGAATGAGATTGTGCCAATGGTGTAAGCAAGGTATCTTGGTGGTGCGTATTTACAAATATGTATTGGGATATATTTGGAGAGCAATGAATTATTTAATTCCGATGGAGCATAGAGTATTTTAAAGGAAGTTTTTATGGGACGAGAAGAGGAACTGAACTTGTGATTTTATTTTCATAAGGAATTTCTAGAGGAGGAAACATGCTCTATTAATGTTGGCTGGTACCTTTTCTGCAATTTATAGTCTTAGAGAGTTTCCTAGATCTTATCAACTTATCCATGGTCACACAGTCCATGTTTTTCAGAAGGAGGATTTAAATATAGATCTTCCTGATTTCAAGGTCAGCTCTCCACCCATTATACTACATTGCCTTTTGGGATAGAGTTGTAAAAATAGGGTGGGGACTAGCTATAGAGGACTTTGAATTTCAGGGTTAGGCTTATTTGACTTGATCGACAATTGGGAAAGTTTTGGTTCAGGAACATTTAAACTTTAACTGGTATTATCTGTATGCTAATATAGGTTCTGAATGTTGAGAAGATGGTTAAAGTCCATTGTCAGTGGCCTAGGATAGTGTTGAAGTGGTACTGGGGTAGAATAGTCTACTTATTGCTATTCAAGTAGTTATAATAGGTAACATTAATATATCACTTCTTTAAGGTTTGTAAAGCGCCAACAGCTAACGAACTTTGTAACATGTCACAACAACTTTAGGTAGTGGGGAGATATGACCAGCCCTTTGCTCTCTGTCTTAAGCTCAAGTGTATGTATTGTGTAGAGTATGTAGAGTGGCCCAAATTGCCCTTTAGTTCTCTACATCAATGATGTCAACTCAAATAGAAAGGGATGCACTAATACTTACATAAAGATCCCTGTGAGTCACATACTGACTTAATTTTAAGATGTAATGTTATCCCTTTTTATCGTATTTATTTTGTTAAATATTTCCCAATTATATTTTAATCTGGTTTCTGTGTACTCAGGACACCAGCCTGAGAGTGTTTGAAGCCTTTGAACTCCAGATTCCCACTTGTGCTATTTTTTATTATTGGTTTATCTATGTGCTATTTTTTATTATTGGTTTATCTTCTTTACTTTATGGCTTTCTGCCTCTATAAACCACAACCTCTTGGATGATGTTTGCCTAATCATTTTTATAATCTAATACTATATGTACAGACTTTGTTTGCTCATCTGTTTAAATGACCCATGAATTTGTGTTTTGGACAATGTTCGTTGTCATAAATGCTCCAAGGCTCAATATGGCCATGGGAATTATGCATATTTCTTTCCCAACTAGTTTCATCCTTCATTGGACACTTTCTGAGGTCAGGTGAGACAGGACATGACTTTGGTCAAGTTACTTCCTCTTCTTGGTCCTCAGTTTCATCATCTGTAAAATGGGGGCATTAGATTAGTTTAATTTCTAAGGTCCTATCTAGCTCAAATTTCTCTGAGATTTTATGAGGGACAGAGATAACATAGGCTCATATTGGCATAACAACAGACATAGTGCTGGGATGGAATATTTTTGGCTGAGAAAGGTAGAGGTGGAAACATCCCTATATAATTGAAACAATGCAAGGATTGACTAGCTTGGGAAGCCGGTGTGCAGATGTGGCAGCCCTGTGGTAACAGCCAGATGCTTCTGTTTACTTGCCAGTGGCAATGGTTAAATGAAAATCTATATAATATATAATTGTTTTCGTTCAGTCATTTTTCAGTCATATCTCACTCTTTGTGAACCTATTTGGGGTTTTCTTGGCAAAGATACTAGAGTGGCTTGTCATTTCCTTCTCCAGGTCATTTTACAGATGAGGAAACTGAGACAAACAGGGGCATGTGACTTGCCCATGGTCATGCAGCTAGTAAGTGTTTGAGGCCAGATTTGAATTCAAGAAGCTGAGTCTTGCTGACTTCAAGTCCAGCACTCTACTTACCATACCACCTAATTGCCCAACATATTGTTAGATCATTCAGTAATGCCGGTGATCTTTATTTGTTGATTTTAATTGTCTTGTAAGAGCCAGAGCAAACTTGCTGTTCCTTTGGGTTGGGTCGTATATATACAAAATTATAATGAATTTATGGAACCTGGGAAAACTAGAGAGCTCCAGCATTCGTAATAGTCTTGTGTTTGCATTCATGTGCTTCCTTAGTTGTAAGTTGTTGTAAATCCTTCAGCTCTTTGCCTGTAAGATTCAGGCGCCCAGTGGTAATGTCTGAGTATTATTGGGAAACAAGAGATTCCTGTTTTCACAGCCCAGCGCTCACCAACAGTCCACCCTTTAAACTTGTTTTATTTTGTCTTGTTTAAATCAAAAAGAGTTTATTTTTATATATTGGCAATGTCCAAAATGGTATGCCTACTTCTGCTTCTTGGGTCTATCAGCTCTCTGTAGGAGATGGGTTGCATGCTTCATCACTGGCCCTCTGCAATCATAGTTGACCACTGCATTGATCAGAGTTCTTAAAACTTTCAGAAATTGTCTTCACACTGTTGTTATTTTATAAATGATTCTTGTTCTGTTCGCTTTATTTGTCTCTGTTCATAGAAGTCTTCCCAAGTTTCTGAGACCAACCCTTTTGTTATTTCTTATGGCTCAGTAGTAGTGAGTGCTTAATAAAAGTTTGTTGGAATTCTCTCTAACAGGAAAACTTTTATTTCATCTCCTCTGAGTAGTCCCAGGTGTTTTCAGTCTCCCTGTATCCATTATTTCTGCAAATAAAGTTTTGCTTTCTTTTGTTTGCATATTACCTACATTTTTAGATTACTACCCCTCCCAGAGAACCATCCCTTATAAAAATAATTTTAAGAAGATATAATTTTTAAAGATAAGAGAAAAAATTCCACAAACTATCGATGTATTTTAAAAAGTCTGACATAAAGACAATGTTCCATAGCTGTGGACCCTCCCACTTCTGCAAAGGAGTTGGGGGAGTTGTCTTCTTATGTTTCTTCTTTGGGGGCAAGCTTATTCTTAGTAATTTGGCAACATTCATTTTGTGTGTGTGTGTGTGTGTGTGTGTGTGTGTGTGTGAGATTATCATTTTTTTTAAAACATTGTTGTAGTCATTGTATAAATTACTTTCCTGGCTCTGCTTACTTCACTTTCCATCAGTTCATGCAAGTTTTTCCATGCTTCTCTATATTCAACATATTTCTCATTTCCTACTGTGTAATTTCCTTTTACATTCATCTACCACAATGTTTTTTAGCCATTCTCCAATTGATGGACTACTTTATTTGTACTTTTACTAACTCATAAAAAGTCCCATTGTTAACTCCTTTTTATCTGGTTATCTACGGGTAGCAGATGTCACACTCAGCCCCTAACAGTAGTAACAGTTTAAAAAGGTTTTAATAGATATCCAAGGTCCATTACATTTAAAGGAGCAGATTCATGACCGACTAAATGGTGCTTGATACTTTGACTTGTTTAAAGGGACATGACATTCCCTGCAGTGAAAGATGACCCACTCTGCTGGTCATCTTTTTACAAGTCCACTTAGGAGTGGACAGAAAAGGACAGCCACTCAGGGATTCAAAGCCACTATAGTAATCCTAGTTCACCAAAATCAGAGGCTTTTCCCCTCCACTTACCTTATTCTTTACACATTAGCAGTGAGATTAAGAAGAATATAATCAGGTTAGTCTCACATATGCCACCTATTATTTCAATGCCTCCCCTACTTTTATATGCTGGCTAAATACAAACTCAGAATTCCCAGAAATGTCACTGTACTCTCTTACCACAATAATCATATCTACCTGTTTCCCACCTCTATGTTTCAGTAGAGTTGCTTCCTCCATGATATTGGCAGTAGGAACAAACCAAACATTTGAACCAAGCTGTTCAAATTAAAATTTGAATTAGCCTTTGATGAAATTGAGCTATTGGCCTTTACAATTTAAAATCTGACTTTAGAATGGAAAGCCATAGCTTTACCTGTCAAGGGATGCAGTTAGTCCTTGAAACTGACAGATATAATATCTATTTCTTTAATACTAAGACCTTACGCTAGTACCTCACCCAAGAGAAAGAGAGAAAAATGGACAGGGAGTCAAAAGGCTTTCCCTAAGCTATATCTCATTCCTATCCCTACTATGTGTTTCCCATTTTGTTCTTCTCCACAAAGCTTCAGCAACAGTATCTTCCAGTCAATTGAGGCTCAAGTAGGGACAAGCATTATTTTTCAGGCAATTGCAATTTTTTTGTGCTTCTATTGCTGTAGGGCCCCAGACTGTGAGGGGATCAACCCCAGAAAAGCAGTTTGCAGATACCAGCCTGCCGCTCTGACATAACCAACAAGGAGGAGCTGGGGGAGGGGCTGTGATAGCAGCCATGAGGGAGACGGAGTTTAAACAGGTGGGGTAAAAACAAAGTGATAGATAGAGATAACTTTGAGTTAGAAACCTAATTCTAATCGAACTTAATTAGAAATCTAATGAAGTGATAGGCATAGATCTTTTACTGCCTGAGACATTTATTTTGCATTTAAGTGTATATTGATATTTTTGTTTTTTGATTGCTTCATTTACTTATATTGTCTCTATATTCACACCCTTTAAATTGGTAACAACAATTAAAAATGATAAAATTCAGTGCTGGTGGGTCTGAAGAAAAACGTCCATGTTAATACAACAATATACACACTGACAACAGCTATGTTAATAATAACAAAACAATAAGAACAGCAGCAACACTAATAAAATTCAGGCAATACACTGAAAATTTTATTAACATTCAGGAATCTGGAAACAGACTGATTTTGTTACTACTTTGTTAAAGTTAATGCATGCATTTTTTTTTTTTTGGAGATGGACTCACAATTTACTAAGAAGAGATCATATTAGATTGCTCTTTGGAAATTTCATGGTACTTTTAATACTCTCAAATGCTTCTTAGTGCAACCCCATATTTAAAAAAAAATTTTTAATTGGTTACTTATTTATTTTTTTTTAACATTTTCTTTTAAATTTTGAGTTCCAAATTCTCTCCCTTTCACCCCCAGTAACATGGCAAGCAATATGATATCAGTTATACATGTGAAATCTTGTAAAACACATTTTCATATTGGCCAAATGTATTTTTAAAAGCCAAAATAATAAAGAAAGTAAGAAAATTATATTTCAATTTACACTCAGAATTCATGAGTTCTCTCTCTATGTAAGTGGATACCATTTTTTCATCGTGAGTCCTTTGGAATTAAGAATAGCCAAGTCTAGGGGGTAGCTAGGTGGTGCAGTGGATAGAGCACCGGCCCTGAAGTCAGGAAGACCTGAGCTCAAATCCGGCCTCAGACCAAACACTTGACATGTACTAGCTGTGTGACCTTGGGCAAGTCACTTAACCCCAACTGCCTCACTAAAAAAAAAAAAAAGGAATAGCCAAGTCTTTCACAGTTGATCATCATTACAACATTGCTGTTACTGTACACTATGATCTCCTGGTTCTTCTCACTTCATTGTGCATCAGTTCATATACGTCGTGTCATGTTTTTCTGAAACCACCCCCCTTGTCATTTATCATAGCACAATGGTACTCCATCACAATCATATGCCACAACTTATTCAGCCATTCCCCAATTGATGAGCATCCTCTCAATAATTTCTAATTCTTTGCCATCAGTATTTTTTGTACCTCTTTTTACCAAGCTGTCAATTCTCTTTTCGTGGGTTTTTTTTTTTTGCATCACTCTCATTTCTTTTCCTAATTTTTCCTCTATTACTCGTAAGCTTTTTCTTTAACTCTTCCAGAAATTCTTATTGGGTTTGGATGCAATTGGTATTTTTATTTGAGGCTTTTTTGTATCTGTTTTCACATAGTTGTCTTCTTCTGAGTTTATGTCTTGATCTTCCCTACCCCGTAGTAACTTTTTTTATGGTCAAATTCTTTTTTGTTATGGTTGTTTGCTCATATTCCAGCCTCTTCTTTATTGTGAACTTTAGGTTAAAATTGGACTCTGCTTACCTGGGGGTGAGGAGCCATTGTCCTAAGCTTCAGGATTTTTTATGCTTCTGTTTTCAGCATTAGCTCTGGGGATCTGCAAGATTTTGGTGCTTCCAAGGTGATGTGATCCTGGGAGAGGTATGGTCACTGCTCCCATGGTCTGTGCTCTTGTCTTTACCCAGGAAAGACCCACGGTCCCCTGCAGCCACCAGTACTAGCACTCCTCTTTGCTTTGGAACTGTGACCGGGACCCCTGCTCCCTTGTGACCAACTGCCAGTGCTCCCCTTCACCCTAGAACTACAACCCAGAACTGTTAATGGGCAATTGAGTTGCCAATCAATACCAGCTGTACCCAGTGCCAGCAAAGGGTCCCCTGTAATCTCTTGCTGACCAGTTGTCCAATCCCCTTACTGTCTCTAGGTCGAAAGCTCCGAAGTTGCTGCTTTTGCTGTGGTTGTTCCTGCCACCACCATGTATGTGGGTTCTGGAAAGGTCTCTGCTCTGGTGTCATGGACTTCTCCTGTTGACCTCTAAAGTTTTCTTAGGCGGCCAGAGAAATGTCTCCCCTGACCTTTTGTTGGCTCTGCCACTCAAAAATTTAATTTGGAGCTTTTTTAAAAAAGTTATTGAGAGGGAAATGTTGGGTGAGTTCTTCAACTGGGTGGCTGCCCCTAATCAGCCATCTTGGCTCAACCTCCTATGTATTTGTTTTTAAAGCAACTATAAGTAATGGAAGCTTATGGCTTTGTGAAAGATAATTGTTTTTCGAAAGGAATAACAAAATGGATTTTAAAATTCACTTCATCCAGACAGTCTTTTTATCTCTCCATATCTATAACCTTTTATTCATAATCATAGCATCAATGAGAGAATACTGGCATTGAAAAGATGGGTTTTTGTGGTGGTGAGCAGTTGGAGACCCAAAATATGATCCAGACCAATCTCTTCTACCTCTGTTCCGAGTCACAAGCATTGTCCAGCCATAGCAACTGTCCAAAGTACACATCTATGTCTATATTTTCATGTATATTTACCTAATTATATATATTTGTTGATATCCAGAATATATATATATATGTATGTGTGTGTGTATACCTGTGAAATATATGCACATGCAAATAAGCATAGATCACATGATATAGGCAAGATATATAAACATATTACATGGTATGTATATATACACATATATGTTTCTTTATATACAGATACGCAACATGCATTGCATGGTATAAAGGCAAGCTATATACATATTACATGGTATTTATGTATACAATATGTGTATCTTTATGTATAACATACAAATGCATATACATATGATAATCGCACATGTGCACACATATACACATATGCATACATATATACATACACTTATCATATATCTGTTAATATCCATGGGGATACTGGTAAATATTTAACAACTGGCTCTCCAAAATGTGTACCTGACATACTTAATATTTAATTTGCACTATTTACATTTTTCCATCACTTTTTTACACCTTGGCAATCAGCAAAACTATAAATCAAGTTCTTATTTGTAATATTTCCCTATTTCTGAGATATAAATGCTCACACTAAAAATTTAACAAGGGCTGATTTGAACTGGTTCTAGCATATTCCTATATGTATGTACATATATATGTACACATGTATTTTGGACAGTTCCTACAATTGGAGGGAGTTCTGAACTCAGGAGAAGCAGGAGGGCGAAGAGGAGGAGGAGGAGGAGGAAACTGATCTGCATCATATTTGGTAAATTGGGTAATGCTTTCAATAGCCCCCATATGCTCACTACCAAAAAGAAATCTCTTTAATGCTAGTGTATGAACCTAGTAATGGTATGTGGCTGTAAATTGCTGAGCACCGTTGTGATAGGTGGTGTTATATTACTAGGGATAATATGCACAATACACTTTCTAACAGATATTATTGTGGATATATATGACTCCAAAATATAAGTGAGATTGAGAAACAACAGATGTAATGTCCAAAAGGAAGAATGGCATCCCCTGGATATTGAAAGAATGAGACTTCAGATTTAAGGCTCTAGCATTTTTGGTGGCTCCTATATGGGGAATTTTAAGGAAGAAATGTAGACCAAAATCCATTGAATAGAAAGAGTCATGATCTGCATTCATACCAATGATAATAATAACTGATAGAATAGCTAGAATTTATATAGCCCTTTAAGGTTTGCAAAGTGCTTTACAAATATTATCTTATTTTATCCTCATAACAAACTTGGGCAGTAGATGCCATTGTTATCCTCATTGTACACAGGAGGAAACTGAGACATTGACTTCCTCAGGTTCTCAAGGACTTCTTTTTAAAATTTTGTCTCAAAACTTGGTTCTTTGGTAGAAGTTAACACTCAAGAAAGCAATTAATTTTTCTGTAAGGCACTTGAAGTCAATATAAGTTAGCTAGCATTTCTCACACTTGCACAATACATCCATAATATTAAGTTTTGTCTTGCTCAGAAATGGGTTTATTTAGGTTTAACATATAAAGGAAGGATGGTATTTTATTACAGGGCTAAGATACGGTGTTAAACTCCTAGGCAAAATAGAGGAGCATTGATTGGGATGGCACTTTGAATTCAATATGAATCAGTAGTGCAACTTAGCAACCATCAAAGCTTATTCAAGCACAAGAGGAGTATAATGAATGTATAAGAATAAAATGAGAGTATCCTTGGTTTGTGCACTTGGGTTTTGTGTTCATTTCTGGGCACTACATTTTAGGAAAGACATTTACAAGGTGAAGCATGTCTAAGGTAGGTTGACTAGGATAGTGAAGAGAGGCTTTGAGAGGAGTTCTTTGCTTTGCCCTCCAGTCCTTTAATCAAAAGGGCAGAGGCTACTGAGGGTACTGGTGAGGTATAAACACCAAGGCTGACAAACTTTCACAGGATGATAAATTTCCACATGATGTAGTTCCTGGAGGCAAGATGGAGTTTAGTCCAAATGAATGCAGCTGGGTGAGAAGTTGTAGTTGTCATTGTTGCCATAGTCGTTGACGTAGTCCTCATCATCCTTGTTGGTAATAGGCAATTAGGTAATTAGGTAGGTAATTAAATAGGTAATTAGGTGATGCAGTGGATAGAGCACAAGATGTGGTGTCAGGAAGATCTGTATATCTTTGGACTGGACTCCATCATGCCCCTGACAATACGTCTCTCCTCCCCTCACTTCCTTTTTCCTTTTATGCGTTGTTTTCCATCATTAGATTACAAGCTCCTTGAAGGCAGGGACTGTCTTTCTTTTTTCATATTTGAATCCTTATTGCTTAGCATAGTGCTTGGCATATAGTAGGTGCTTAATAAATGTTTATTGATTGATTGATTAATGCTAATAGCTAGCATTTTATGTAGCACTTTAAGGCATACAAATCACTTTACATATGCCTATACTATTATGTGTGTAGATATTGTCTCTCCCCTCACCCAAAAGAAAGGAAGTTCCTTAAGGATAGGAACTGCTTCATTTTTTGTCTTTGCATCCTCATTGTCTCACACAATATCATGGCAAGTAGTAGATGCTTAACAAATGCTTGTTGATTGATTGCAGGAAGTATGAATATTAGACAAGAGATCTTTGCCCTCATTGAGTTCATAATTTAGTAAAGAATATGGGAATAGAATACATGTGCAAATAATGCGAATGTAAGGGTGGAGGTTGACTGAATCAATCAATCACCCCAGTCTACTGCACAGAACGTTTTGTAACTGCGTGTCTGAACCACACGTACAACATATTACAGGAATCTCTCAAGGCAGTTCATAGATAACCATAAAACACAAACAAACATAACATACAGTGTAAAACAATAAAATATCACTCACCTATATAATAGTAATGAAGTATGCATAAAAGCTGCATATATGTACATAAATAGCAAAGCTATTCATAGTTAATAGACAACAAATCTATAGCAACAATAATAATAGCTAGAATTAATATAGTGCTTTATGGTTTGCAAAGCACCTTTCATATGTTAATCTTATTTGTTCCTCATAACAACTTTGAGAGGTTGGTACTTTTATTATGCTCATTCAACAAATGAGGAAACTAGGACTTACAGAGGTTAAGTTACTTGCCCAATGTTACACAGATAGTAAATGAGGAAGGATTCAGATTCAGGCCTTCCTGACTCTACATAAATAATTCAAGCACAAAAGCTGATAAACATGGACAACAAAATAGTAATTAACACATTCATCAATGGACATAAACAATTAAATCCAAGGCATAAATGACTTAGATAAATATTAATATTATTGTCTAGCTAAATGTGTAAGTGCTTCTCTAGTTTTCCCAGGAATTTCAAAAATTAGTATAATGACATATCAACTATGCCTAGTTCTCTCATGACCTTCTGACCTCTCTGCCCCTCTTCCTGAACTGGTTAATGAAATGGGCTGATTAAGTCCTCATAAGAACTAGATTTCTTCATTCCCAAACTCTTGTGGGGGGCCTAGGTTGGTTCTTACTGTTATTGTACTCTAGAGGATATCTGTAGTCCCAGAGTTTCTACTGATGATTTCTACGCAAGAAAGGTGTTGCTTCTGGGTTTAGCCCCCTCTCTCTGAAAATTCCTTCATGAGAAATTTATATGTGGTCCTCAGTCTTCTTACCATCCTGGTCACCCTACTTTAGACATGCTTCAGCTTGTAAATGTCTTTCCTAAAATGTAGTGCCCTGAAACGAACACAAAACCCAAGTGCACAGACCAAGGATACCCTCACTCTCTTATTTTGCATTTGTTATAGCTTTGATGGTTGCTAAGTTGCCATATTGATTCATGTCCAGTTCAAAGTGCGATCCCAACCAATTCTCCTCTACTTTGTCTAGGAGTCTAACACCATATCTTAGCCTTGTAACAAAGTATTATCTTTCCTATACATATTAATCCTAAGTATACCCATTTCTGGGCTAGATAAAACTTAATATTATGGATATATTGTGCAATTGTGATATTTGGAATGTTAATTTATATTGACCTGAAATGACTTACAGATTATAGAACAATTAATTGAGACAGAATTAAAAAAAAATCCTTTGGAAGGGAACCTTTTCTGAAACTAGATTTAGGCTGGGCAGTGAAAGAAGTTCAAAGAAATTCAGTTATGGAATTTAGAGAAATGTATAACTTGCTTGGGGCAGTTAGGTAGTGGAGTGGATAGAGTACCAGGCCTGAAATAGGAAGACTCCTCAGACATTTACTAGCTATGTGACCCTGGGCAAGTCCCTTATGCCTGTTTGCCTCAGTTCCTAATCTGTAAGATGAACTGGAGAAAGAAATGGCAAAACCACTCCATTGTCTTTGCCAAGAAAACACCAAATAAGGTCCTGAAGAGTTGGACAATGACCGAACAAGAAAACAACTTGCTTAGGGTTTGGGTGGCTTCCAAGAAGCAGTTTTGACTTGGACCTTGGGGTCTGTAGCCAGACACTTCCCTTTCTCCAAGAAATGAGTAGTCTGTACTCCTAAGTATCAGCATTAAGGGAAATAATATAGTGAACTTGAGAGTGTAACAGGCTGGAACTGAAAATCATACTTAAGTGTTCACCTGGGTCAAGCAGACTCTTAATTTACCTGAGTACCTCTATTTTACCTAACTTATAGTATAACATTTCACAGCTTTTCATAAATACGTATTTTGTGTAAGGAAATTGCTAAAGGCAAGACAATTTCAAGCTGTTATAGCCATCTTCTAAACTCAGTCCAGCTGGAGGTTTCTCCTTTTCTCATTCTCTACTGTATGTCATAGCCCAGAGCTGTTGAGGTGATGATTTTTTTCTAATTCTTGTCCTCTATTTCTCTTCCCTGACTAGCTTCTGGCCATCCCAATGATTGCACCCCCCAAACCTTCCCTCAGTCCTCCCCAAAAACACCACGAAAATTGTTTTTGTGAGATGATTTTATTAGAAGCCAAGAGAGAAGGAAAAATAAAAAAATTCAAGAATACAGAATTGATGAATTACAGAACCAAACTTCGAAATCCTGCTCTAAAATAATCTTAATCCAGTCCACTGAGGGTGATATAGCTTTCTGGGCGAACTTTTGTTCCTAGCATCTGGTCACAAGTGGGCCGGCTGCCATGCTTCCTCAGGAGATTCACAATTCCCTCTCCAATGTCCTGTTCAATTTGAAGATCCTTTCTACTTAAAAGGAGAGCAGATAAAGGGAAGGTTCCAGGTAGGACTGGGTTTTCATGAGCTAGTCCCCCTTTTTCTTTATAGTTTTTGTAACCAAGTTCTTTGTATTGTAGCAAAGTGGACTTCTACCAAAAATATCCTGTATCACCTTAGGTACACTATGGGAATGTAGGGTCAGTCCTGTGATAATAATCTAAATGGAGTGAGGGGAGGCTGTGAGAAACCATAGTGGGTTGCTCAGATGGTAGCCCTAGAAGTAACCAGAGGAAAATTTGGATAACCTTCTGTTCAGTGGTTTTGTAACACTTGCCCCCATCACATGCTTCCCTCTAGCATAGTAAAACACCATGGATTCCTGTGTCCCAATCTCAGTTTCTTTATTACATTCATCCATCCGAGATCCCACCCTGGATAGGATCAGATGGGGTAGCAAATAGTGATCATCTGGAAGGGAGAAGAGATGACACGAGAGAGGCAGATTGAGGTACAGAGACTGTGACTCCACATTGGGGAAGCAGAAATGCTTTGAGCTAAGGAGAGCTTGGGTTAATGCGGTCAGGAGTGGAGCTAATGTCAGGGGTGAATTGGAGGTCATGATTTTATTCAAGGTCAGAACATCAAGGCCAAGTGTGGTGATGTTCCCACCTTCCCACATTAGGAAATCTTGCAGCATCGAGCAGTGGTCCAGTCCATGCCTGAGCACTGACAATGACACGTCTCGTACCCTTGAACATTCCAGGAACCACAGCCATAGCCACAGGCACAGCCAGTAACTTTAAACCCTACAAGGAGGCAGAAACACTATGAGCCCCTAGAAGCCAGGGAAACCCTCTAGCCAGTTTGCACAGGCCCCCCCTACCCTTTTCCTTCATTAATGGCCAAATTGAAGCAGTGGGTGAAAGAATGGGAGGGGAAACAGAGTAGGAAGAAGGAGCCAGATGAGGTGAAGAGGCTAGGAAGAGAAAAGAGAAGAGTTTAAAGAGATATAAGAGGAAGAAATGAAAAAGAAGGAAAGCAAGTGTCCCCCAGTATCAACCCTCAAGAGAAAATTGAGACAGGAAGCAAAAATATTTGGGGGAGGGGGTTCATAAGTCCATAAGCTTAATGCAGTAGAACAATTGGAGTAGAGGAAGGACAGGGGTAGGCTAGGGGAAGATGATAGCTTGGGAAGTGAGGTTAGGGAGCATCTTTAGTCACTTACCTGAAGGGCAAGCGGCCAGTTTACCATTTCTTTTCACACTTATACAAGAGAGAGATCTCTGATATCCAGTCTCTGAAAGTCAGGCAATGAGAGCATGGGATGTTTCTTGCTTAACCCCACTCTATAAATCTCACTCATTCTCCTGCACCCCTCTTGTTTCCCCAGATTGGACACTGAATATTAGCCCTGGGGACGCTCAAGGTTTTAGATTGTGCCCTGGGACCGACAGGAAAATTGTCCTGAACTGGAGTAAGATGTGGGTTTGAGATTCCGGGATGGGGTTGGGATCTAGGAAATTTAGGCTTCTATACTGCAATTCCCTTAAGGTCTATTACCTAATTTGGAAAGCGCTTCCTTTACTTTCTTCTCCACAATGGAGTTTAAAGAGCAGTCAGCATGGCCAGGGGACATCAGTGCTAGAAGGGTGATGAGGATGAGTAGGAAAAAGAAGGCGAGTTTCATCTTCTTAGAAGGCTGTGTCCTGCAGGGAGAAAGAAAGCTGGTTAAAAGTGAAGAAGGTGCTTCCTCATTTTCCTGAGAGCATAGCAAGGACTGGGAAATTGGGGAACAAATGGTCTTAATTCCAGAATGCCAGTCCTCCACGAAGATGAATGGAGATGGATTGTAGAATCATCTTACTCACCTGAGAAAAGTTGGGTAGAGTGTGAAGAGTAGGAGGTTTATATATGTCCTGGGGTTTTGCTGTTGGGTCCACCCTAGCTAAACTAAGGGCATGATGGAATGTATCGTCTCAGGGCCAAGGAAATAATACTCCCATTTATTCCCATTTATTTCCTAGGAAAAAAGAACATTTAGAAAACTGATAAAAAAAATGAGGTTCCAGTAAGTACACAATGGAATATATTGACTCAGGGGCAAGGAAATAATATCCTCATTTACTTCCATTGACCCACCTCTTATTTCAAAGAGCCCTATGGCAGCTGTGATATGCCGTACCAAGGGCAAGACTAAAGGGTAAATATCCAGGAAGTGTTCAGAATGTTATTTCAAAGCCAGTGGAATAATATCCACAGACCCCTCCCCTTCTCCACTTCTTACTTCAAGGAACATTCAACCGACTACGATAAGCCATTCCGGGGCAAGAACACAGGGTATTCATACAGGGATTCTGGAAAAGGTAGCAGCTGCCCTCACTGTACAGAGGACAAGAGAGGGCACAAAGCTCCTACCCTTTGGCTTCATAATCCTTTCCTTATTAATACAGGTATGAGAAATTGCTTCATAGACCTTCACACTTTTGATTCAAAGAACCCTAGTTTGTTTTTTGGGTTCCAGATTTCATAATTTCAGGTCTTGGAGCAATTTGCTCCATTTTGGGATGTCTTGTAATCAAACACGTGGGGAATTTCATAGGAAGCATAAGGTATATTTGGGGAGCAGAGGAGTGGTGGCATGTCAGTCAATCAATAACAAGGCATTTGTTGTTCAGTTGTTTTCAGTTGGGTCCAACTCTTCATGACCCATTTGGGGTTTTCTTCGCAAAGATACTAGAATGGCTTGCCATTTGCTTCTCCAGTTCATTTTACAGATAAGGAAACTGAGGCAAAACAGGTTAAGTGACTCACCCAGGGTCACATAGCTAGTAAGTGTCTGAGGCCAGATTTCAATTCAGGAAGATGGGTCTTCTTGACTCCAGGCCTGGCACTCTGTGCACTGTACCACCTTGCTGCCCAATAAGCATTTACTAGGCTCTTATGTGCCAGGCACAGTATTAAGTCCATAAATGTATGTGTGTGTATATATATATGTGTATATATATATATACACACACACATACACACGTACATACAGAATACATATGTGTATCTCTATGTATATGTAACTATATATGTGTGCATATATACGTATACATATGTATGTGTGTGTACACACATGCATATGTATATGTGTATATGTATATATTTTCACTCTGGTTGCCTGTTAAATTAGGTTACCTAGTTTCCCATTTTCAGCTATACTCTACCTAAACTATATTCCTGATGCCAGCGGCTACTATGTCTGGTACCCATCTATCGCTCCAAGGTGTCTATACTAAAGTTTCCCACCATGATACGTCTTGGGGATTTCTAAGCTAGTGGCGGCTGGTATTAAATAGTGACATCTGAAGATCTTATCTGTGAAGGTCCTTTCTTGGGTGGGTGTTGAGACTGATGTCCCAGGAAAGGCATAGCCTTACCTCCAGGCAGACAAAACCAGTAACTTAAGATTTTGGGGAATATGGCCTGTAAGTTTACTATTCACATCCCACTGCCACTGGATTATAGAGGGGAAGACTAAGTAGATAAACCATTTCCCCCTTGGGCATGGTTTTAGGGGAAAAAAGAGTGGGTTAGTGTATTATCAGGTATTGTCAGGGTCAGTGGCACCCTTCTCTTTAGCCCCTGATAAATGTGTGCCCAGTAGATGGGAGAGGGAGAGGACCCTTTCAGGCTCCTCTGAGGGTCAGCTTGATGGCATCCTGCTCCAAGGTTTGCTGTTGTGTGGGTCCCTAGGAGAAAGCAGCAGATTGTCTTGTCACCTGGTAGGGGAGCTTGAGAAAACCTGCAGGAGGCACCTGTTGCCACCAGTTACTGAAGAGCCCAGGGTTTCTTCCTTATTGTGAGAAGTTCCAGACTGAGCAACTTTTCCTTAACTTAAGGCTTTCCTTAAAGCCTCTCTGGGCTCTTGTCCTTGGGCTTCCAGGAATTTCACTTATATTGGTGGACCCTGGATCCTGACTGGGTTGGTTGCCTTCCTATCCTGTATTAGGGTGTGGAGGAGGGCAGTCAAGGCCTATCGAGACTTCACTTCAGTGGGAGGGACCAGCACAATGCTCATTGTAGTGGAGGATGTCTTAGCTCTCCATCCTACCCACAGGTGGTAGAGAGCAGGGCTGTTTAGATACCCTTGTGGTGGGCCTATAATGGCTTCCTTTTCTGGGTGAAAGAAAACTATTTTTGATCTTCCTCCCAGAGAAGAACTGAGAAGAAGGCATTGGCCAGGTCAACCACTACATACTAGCCCCACTGTGTTGTAGCCATTCTCTCATTAATAGCAATTACATCAGGTACTGTGCAGGACAACAGAGCCCCCTGCCCTGTTTCATTCTTTACAGTCAATGGTCAGGTCCTGAATTCCACTGGCCTTTCTGCTGGGCCACACTGGATTATTCTAGTGAGAAGTGACAGGTTGTAGGATTCCCATTTGTTCTCATTCTTGTATTAGAGCCATGATGTCCCTCTCTTGGGATCCCATATTGTCAGGTTAGTACTACCCAGGATGGAAGTAAGAACAAAGAAGGAAGAAACAAAAGAAAAAAGGAGGTGCATAAGGAGTAACCAAGCCCCCTCACTGATGGCCAGACACTGAAGGACAGAATGTGAGGTAGGCCATTCTTCTCAATGAACTGAGTGATCAAGTGTGCTGATAGATCTTTTATCCTCAAGAGAGGTAAATCATCTGCTGCAGGGAGGTGAAGGATCTTACTGTGAGGACGGCTAGGGTTTGGGTTCCTCATATAGCAGGACAATAGCCTTTTGGCAAGTCCTCCCTAGCCCCGGACCACAGTAACCTGAGCCCCAGGGCCCAAAAGTCCCATTAAAAAGTGGGTTGCTTCTCCCAGTCACTGAATCATGATGACTATTGGCAGGTCCCTGGACCCAGGGACCAGGCCATACCTTTAGTCAAATGTCAAGCCCTTTTTTTAACATTAAATTTTTAATATATAGAATAAAATAAACATTTCTATAACACAGTACAATAAAAAAGATGCTTGCACATGAAATTGCAAATCTGCTATGCACAACTTGCTATTTCTTTCAAATATACAATAAAATTATCATGTAAATTTCTTTTTTTCTTCCCTCACCCTGCCCCCCCCCAAAATGGCTACCATTAGAAAAATAGGTGTGTGTATACATATATATATATACACACACACATGCATATGTGTATATATAGGTATATGGATATATGTGTATATATAGGTATATGTGTGTATATATATATATACATACACATATATAAAATTATTTTATACATACTTCTATTTATCAGTTCTTCCTCTGGATACAGACAGCGTCTTTCTTCATATGTCCTTTATAGTTAATTTGGGTATTTCTAATAATCAAAATAACTTATTTACTCAAAATCAGTCTTAAAACAATATTGCTGTTACTGCATACAGTGTTCTCTTGGTTCTGCTCATTTCACTCTTCATTATTTTGTGCAAGTCTTTCCATGTTTTTCTAAAATCATTGAGCTCATCATTTCTTACAGCACAGTAGTATTCCATCACAATCATGTACCATAACTTGTTCAGCCATTCCCCAATTGATGGGTATCCCTGCAATTTCTAGTTCTTTGCCACCACATAGAGAGCTGCTATAAACATTTTTAAAACACGTAGGTGCTTTCCCTTTTTCCATAATTATTTTTGGAAATAGGCCAAGTAGTGATATTGCTGATTCCAAAGGTATAGGCAGTTTAATAACTCTTTGTGCATAATTCCAGATTGCTCTCCAAAATGGTTGGATCAGTTCACAATTCCACCAACAATCAATTAGTGCCCCAATTTTTCCACATCCCCTCCAACATTTGTCACTTTTCCTTCTATCATTTTAGTCAATATGGTAGGTGCAAAATGATATCTCAATTTGCATTTCTCTAATCAATAATAATGTAGAGTATTTTTCATATTATTTTTCATATAACATTGCTCACATAATGTTTTTCATATTAATTTTCATATATAGTTTTGATTTCTTCATTGGAAAACTGCCTGTTCATATCCTTTGCTCATTTATCAATTGGGGAATGGCTTGTATTCTTATAGATTTGACAAAGTTCTTTGTATATTTTAGACTGAGATGTTTATCTGATTAACTGTCTAAATTTTCTCCCCAATTTTCTGCTTTCTTTCTGATCCTGGCTACATTTGTTTTAGCTGAGCAAAGCCTTTTTAATTTACTGCTATTGAAATTATCCATTTTACACCTAATTTTGTTCTCTATCTAAATTGTTTGCCTATCTATAAATCTGATAAGTAATATGTTCCATGTTCTAATTTTCTCATAAAATCTCTTTTTATATCTAGCCCATGTATCCATTATGACTTCATCTTGATAAGTGGTATAAGATATTGGTTTATGCCCAGTTTCTGCCACACTGCTTTCCAATTTTCCCCCCAAAATTTTTTTTTACCAAATAATGAATTCTTATCCCCAAATCTTGTCTTTACACTTGTCAAATACAAGATTATTATGTTTTGCTGCTGTAAGTTGTATGCCTATTCTATTCCATTGATCTACCTCTCTATTTCTTAGCCAGTACCAGATAGTTTTGAAAATTACTGCCTTATAATACAGTTTAATATCTGGTACTGCTAAACCTCCTTCTTTTACACTTTTTTTTCATTGTTTCCTTTGATATTCTAGACTTTTTGTTTTTCCGAATGAATTTTGTAAGGCGTCTGAGTGAAAACAACTGCTACTTTTTTGCAAGATAAACATTCTTTTTTTTTGCTTTTTTGGTTAAGTGACTTGCCTAGGGTCACACAGTTAGTGAGTATCATGTGTCTGAGGTCGGACTTGAACTCAGGTCCTCCTGACTCCAGGGCCAGTGCTCTATCCACTGTACCACCTAGCTGCCCCATACAATTTTTTTTTTTAAAAAAGCTTGCCCTACTCAGTCAAAACTACCCAGCTATTAGCACATCATTATCCTAATAAGTCCCTGTTCAAAGCCCATTGATGTCTCAATCCTCTTGATATCTCAATTCCCCAAATCTACCAATCACATTGATGGGCCTCTGGCCAGGAAAATCCTGCTAGACATCCTGTCAGTATTACCCTCTTATATAAAAAACAAAACAAAACAAAAAACTCCAGTTTCAAAAAAACAAAAAAAGCACACAGCTTAGCTGTAATGTGTTGCCCACTGCTACCTCAAGGGTTAGGCTAAGGGTACTGTGCTGGAGGGATTTTTTGTACTTTTGTGATCCCCACTGCTCTGTGAGTATATTGACCTTCATCAAAACACAGATAAATACCAAATTCTAGTTCTAGTACTGTCTCAGAATGCATACGTGCAATTTGTCTTAGCAACCTGAAGGAAATAACTGTTCTGCCCTAAGTGAACAGTCATATTCTTATCTTTGGGGACGTGAGAAGAAAACCTAGCCCAGACAGTATAGGTGATTTGGCAAAGAAGAAAGAAAGAAGAAGGAGAAAGTTCCATGCATTCACACCAACAAAATGCCAACATCACATTGTCATGACAACATGATAACAAAACAAAAATATCAACCAGAGCATCAAGCCAACATACAACATGCCAATAACATGCAGACATCATAAAGTCAAAGTCGCAACATGCCAATATCATACTATGAAGCCAACACCTGCCAACAACATGCCAATAACATACCAACATCAAATGTCAAAGCCAATAAAATACCAATTATACACCAGGCTAACACTTTACTGTCAAAGTTAGCAACATGCCAATTATACACCAAAGTCATAGTGGCAAAGCTAACAACAGCCAATTACATGCCAATTACACGCCAACAACAGTCAATAACAATAGTACCCAGTGAAGAATTAGGTGGCCAGGTAGAGGCTAGTTGGGACTGCCCATGTTACATGACTCCTCTCTCAAAGCCCTCGTAGTGAGAACAACTGCTGCTTAACCTGTAAGATACAGAAGTGTTAGTGTGTTGTTGGTGTGTAACTGGCATGCCGCTTACTTTCACAGTAAAGTTAGTGTGTTGTTAGTATGTAATTGCCATGTATACAGGTATGAAGGAAAAGCTTTCAGGTAAGATTTGGATGATAAATATTTGTGATATATTCAAATCCAAGATTCAAATCCCTTTGTGAATGATGTAATTGATGCCTCACTTGTGTGGAAACAGTTCAATGTTTAAAGTAGGCAGGGAAAGATCTTTCATTTATTAAAAACTAGATAAATGAATGTATAGGAACACAGTTTCAAGGTGATGTATCAGTGATGGATGCTCATGGCGAAGCCTTCAGAGCAACAAGCATGATGCCTATTTCAGTTCATTTGTAAGTAACTTTTTTTTTTTTTGGATGTATATTTGCTGTGGCCATGGTGTTTGACAGGAGCAGGCCAGCTGATAACACTCCTGATAGAGTCATAAACTCATCTGTGACAGGGGAACTGTGTGTCCACCTGTACTAACCACCCAAAGAAGCCATTCATCTAGACCAGGGGTGGGGAACCTGCAGCCTCAAGGCCACATGTGGCCCTCTAGGTCCTCAAGTGCAGCCCTTTGACTGAATCCAAACTTCACAGAACAAATCCCCTTAATGAAAGGATTTGTTCTGTAAGACTCGGACTCAGTCAAAAGGCCACACCCGAGGATCTAGAAGGCCTTGAGGCTGCAGGTTCCCCACCCCGATCTAGACTTTCATTATCCTATTGTTGGTACTTCTGCCTGATGCTGTCCAATTGTCCTTGGTTTCACTTCTTGCCTAGTGAGCTGGTTGGGGCACAGCAGTGGATGCCTCTTCCAGGTCAGGAGGTGCTCCCACCTGTTCCATCACTGTAATCAACAATGGGGCAGAGAGTGCTCTGCCTTCTTGTGATTAGTTTTGATTTTGTGCTGAATCCAGTGGGCAAGATCTTCTGGGGCCCAACAGTCCCTTGGCCACTGAGCTTCTGGTAAATACTTCCTCAGGATCTGTGACACTCCCTTCTAAGGAAAGACCCTCTCTGGGGGGAGGGTTTGTTTATTTTTTTTCTTGTTCCATTGAAGCATGTCTGAATCCCACTGGGATGGTAGGACACCTGTCAATGAAATGAGTACTGTGAGACAGAGACAGCATTTAATGCTTGACAAGACCAACAGCTTTATTACTCACAGGCATGCGGCTCCCTTGTCCCCAAGTCCCATGGACAGCATGCATAGTGGCACATGGGTACAGTGGGATGTGTGCCCCAATTGAGAGTCCCACATCTTGGGGCAGGGCAGTTTTGTACATTTGGAGTTTCTGGTCAGACTAAAGGGGAGTTCCCTATTGAGAAATGATGGAAAAAAAAGCTGGAGAACAATCACAGTCTTCCTGCTTCCAGGCAGAGGGCCTCATCAATTCTTTGGACAGGTCATGGAGTAGGAGAGTATGAGGAAGGTCTGTTCCATTATGGAAAAGCTGTGGTTAATCCTTGCACACACTGAATGTTGGGTCTTGCTGTACCAGTTGTAGCAGAGCTTTCCAGGGCACAGGAAGGTCAAACATGGAATCTGTCTTAGAAGTTCTGGGCAGTGTTTTTGTAACATTTCTTGCATTAGAGTATTCTGGGAGACCTATAATTCTTAAATTGTTTCTATGCATCTGTCTTTGAGTTCAATATGCTTTGCTTGTATAGATACTATGTGTTTAGCACAGAGGATAGAGTGGCCTGGAATCAGAAAGACCTGATTTCAAATCCAGCCTCAGACAGTAACTAGCTGTGTGACCCTGGGCAAGTTACTTAACTTCTGTTTGCTTCATTTTCCTCAACTCTAAAATGGGTATAATAATAGCACTACCTTACAGATTTGTTGTGAAGATTAAGTGAGATAATAATTGTAAAACACTTAGCTCAGGGCCCGGCACATAATCAGCATAGTGTAAATGACGCTGTTGTTCAGTTGTTTTGCAGTTGTGTCTGACTCTTTGTGACCCTATTTGGGGTTTTCTTGGCAAAAATACTGGAGTGGTTTGCCGTTAACTTCTCCAGCTTATTTTACAGATGAGGAAACTGAGGCAGAGTTAAATGACTTGCCTAGGGTTACACAGCTAGTAAGTATCTGAGGCTGAATTTGAACTAAAGAAGGTGAGTCTTCTTGACTCCAGGCCTGGCACTCTATCCACTGCACCACCTAGCTGTCCCTGTATAAATGTTAGCTGTGAGCTACTGTTCTTCTTCCATGCTGTCTTTCACATCTGTGAATTTGTATTTCTAATCATTTGTTCTGTTTCTTTGGAGATTCACTACGGTGGATTTAAATGTTTCTATTCCGCCAATTGTTTCCACTGGGCTGTCCATAAGTTCTGCTTTCATGATTCTTATTCATCTTTTGAACCATTCATGAATACCATGATGTGGTTCCATGTGTTATTGGAAAGCCAGAAGGATCTCTGTTTCATCAGGCGTTGGTTCACTTTGCTTTGTTTTGAAATATTTATTCAGAGAAAATTGTACTCATTTAGATGTCCTGGAGAACATCTTTCCTTCTTTTACTAAAATCTTCCTTGTTGATTTATTTGCTTGTTCTCTAGATTTTTAAGTGAATTTTCTTCCTCCTGGGATATTTGGTAATTTCAATTTTTTCCCCTTATTCTTATTCTTATTCTTATTTTTTTAAGGCAATTGGGGTTAAGTGACTTGTCCAGGTTACACAGCTAGTAAGTGTCAAGTGTTTGGTCTGAGGTTGGATTTGAACTCAGGTCCTCCTGACTTCAGGGCTGGTGCTCTACCCATTGCGACACCTAGCTGCCCCTGCCCCCTTATTCTCACTGCTCACTTTCTGACACCTTCCCTTTTGATGGCAGATTCCCAAAGGCTGGACCTCAAATCTATCTCAGCCTCTTTCTAAGCTGAAAAATTCACTTTTCACTGTCTCAGTCGTTACCTCAAGTGACTCTTGGGGGGAGCAGAGCTGGCCTCACCTGTATGACAATCCTTTTTCTTTAGGCCTGCTCAAGCCTCCCACACACATTGGAATCCCACCCTTGTTCTCTCTAGAGTACTACTACAGAAGGTGCTGCAGGGCTGTCACCCTAGACAGAATACATTTCTTCTCTCTTTTACTTCTACCTCCTCTGAAGAATGGGAGTGGGGCATGGGGCCAGATTTGAGTTGTATTCCTTGTAGCCACAAAATGATTGGGTGAGGGCAGAGAAAGGGAGAATAGTGTTGGCAGAGAGCATCAAGGAAATTCCTGAATGGATGCTAGAGTACAGTCAACAAGCATTTATTCAACACATACTTTATACTAGGCACTAAATGCTAATTGATGGGGACAGAAAGAAAAGAAAAAGATAGTCCCTGCCCTCAAGGAGCTCACTATGGAGGAGACAATATGCAAACAAGTATGTACAAATAAGCTATATACAAGTTCAAATCTGACCTCAGACACTTGATACTTACTAGCTGTGTGACCCTGGGCAAGTCACTTAACTCTCATTGCTTCACTTAAAAAAATAAGCTATATACAGGATAAATAGGAAATCAACAGAGAGAAAGCCTTAAGAGGCACAACAAGACTTGAGGACACATTTTTCCTTATTTGTCAGACAAAAGGGGGAACTGGGGGGAAGAGCATGGAATCTTCAGCCTATGAGCCATTGAGCTTAACTTCAGCTTGGGGAAGCAGGGTGAGGTAAATAGAGCTTTGGACTCAAATTTGAATCCTGCCTCAGGTACTTATAATCTCTGTGGTCACAGGCAAGCATGATGTTCGTGGGATAGTTTGTGAACCCTGAAAAAAGGATTTCTAAACTCTGGTTTGGCTTCATCAAAAGCAAGTTTTGCTCAAATAACCTCATTTCCCCTTTTGATGTGATTACTAATCCGGTGGAATATCATAAACAAAAAACAGTTTACTTTGTATTTCAGGAAAGCATTTGACCAAACCAGTCATAATATTCTTGGATCCAGCCAAGATCTGGGATCATCTCTCTGTTTTTCCCTCATACTTGTATGAGGTGTTCAGGAGGACTAGCCCCTCTGGGGTGAGGGCTGTTAAGCTCTTTTCAGGGCTGCTTATCTACCTTTGGTGTCCATCTTTCACCCAACTCACACTTGTGGCTCCAAGAAGCTGTAGCATGCTTAGTGGCCACAACCAGTAAATTGTCAGACAGTTAGCAGACAGGCTATAAACCAAGTTGAGGGTTAGGGACAAGTCTCAAACCCACTGGTGAATTGGAGGGTGAAAACTTCTCCCAGCAGAATGAGAGGATGAGAACAATGTGTTCCAACAGCCATGAAGGCATCTGAAATAGGCTGTGTGGAGCGCTTAGAGCTTTGGTCAGACATTGAAGATGCCAAGGTCATCCACTGCAGGTGGGGCCATCTCCACAGTCATCTTGACTTTCATCTTGCCACTGGACTTGGATGACTCTGTGTCATTCTGCCTCACTTAAATCCAATTCACGTATAAATCAAGACATCGCTTGTGATGTTACCGGTGCTCTTAAAAAAACAAAAGACAAACAATAGCTTCCAACTCTGTACCTTTGTATTGGCTATCCTCATGCCTGGAATACACTCTTCCTCACCTTTACCTCGTAAGATCTCTCTCTTCCTTGAAGATGTAGTTTAGGCACCATCTTCTGCATGAAGCCCTTCCTGATTCCCCCAACTACTAATGACTTCCCTCTTAAATTTCTTTATATTTAGCTAATTTGTATGTACATGTGTATTTATTAACTACACATTTATGCTGTATATGTTTTTATGTGTACTTGTCTCCCCCATGGAGGCACCTAGGGAAAGCAGTGGATTGAGCACTGGACTTGGAGTCAGGAAGACCTGAGTTCAAATACAGCCTTACACATTTACCAGCTAGATGACCCTGGTTAATCATTTGACCTCTGTTTCCCTCAGTTTTCTCAACTGTAAAGTGGGGATAATAATAGAACCTACTTTTCAGGGTTCTTGTGAGGATCAGATGAGATAATATCCGTAAAAAATTCTTAGCAGAGTGACTGGTATCTAATAGGCTCTTTATATGTGCTTATTCCCTTTCCCTTAGAATGTAAGCACTTTGCAGGGGTGGGGAAGGGATTTTTTCATTCTTTTAACTTCTATTCCCAATGCCTGGCACAGTGCTTGACACTTGGTAGACGCTTAATAAATACTTGTTGATTGATTAATTGGTTGGTCCTTGTGGACCAGATGGAGACACATAAGATATATGTAGGTGGATTGAGAGCTGGTCTTTAGGACTTAGAGCTAACCAGGACCTTAGACATAATGTATTCAAACCTCATCATTTTATAGATGGGGAAACTGAGGCTGAGGGATGTTAAATGATTTACTCATGGTGATACAGGTAAGCAAGCTGAGTTGGGATTAGAACCCATGTTCTTTGACTCTAAATCCAAAGTTTTTTTTTCCAAGATGAACAGACTCTAGGAAGAGTCATTAACAGTTCCATGGTAACTTGCAGGTAGTTCTGGGGATATGTCCTTGTCCCTGTACCATTTAATGTTTTTTTTTTTTAATAAAACAGTTGGATGGAGACATTGATAGAATGCTTATCAAATATGTGGACAACACAAAGCTAATATACTGGATTGACAGAGTCAAGTTCCAAAAAGGTCTCAACAGGTTGGAATGATAGGTCCAATCTATGCTCCAATATATCAACAGGTCCCCAATGTCCCCTCCTTCTCACTGTTCAGGTATCAGCCTATCCATAGCTTCTCAAGTCAGCAAGCATTTATTCAGTATATTCCATACACCAGGCACTGTGCTGAGTGGTGAAGATACAAATGCAAGTAGAAAGAAAGACAGTCATTGACCTCAGGAAGCTAACATTCTAATGGAGGGAGGCAATACATGAAAGAAAGGTGAAAGGGGCTCAGGTATCTGGTGTGAGGCTATCAAGAGTGAAGCCTGGAGAGGAGTGAGATATGGCTGGCCTGTGTGCTGTCCTTAAATGGAAGTTCTGGAAGACATCCAATCAGAAGGAGATCCTTCAGGGCAGAAGGTACTCTAATGTGTGAATTCTAGGGCTGGAATGAGACTTCAGGGTGAAGAACTGGGGTATGGTAGGGGAAGTCTGGAATTCAGCATAGAGAAGAATAAGGATTCTGGGCAATTCTCGTCCACGTATTAAAAATCAATCCTCAAAAGGTCTAATATATTGAAGATCTTCCAGACGATTAACTGACAGGATGGTTAAGGTCCTCAATGAGGGCCATTTGAAGGAACTTGGGAATGTTTAGTCTGGAGAAGCAAAGATTTTTTTTGATATGATAACTATATTGAAATATTTGAATTACTTTCACATGGAAGGGAAGGGAGATCAGACTCATTCTGTCAAGTCCTGGAGCCCAAGAAATTATACTAAGGAAGGACCATTAAAAAGCCCTGATTTCTTCTTCAAGAATCTACTGTGTTTCATTCAATCGTCCTGCTTCAAGGTCAAAGTCATAACCATAGCTCATCTCTAAGTTGTGCTTTAATGTTTGTAATATATATGTATACATATATACATATATATATAAGCACACACACACACACACACACACACACACACATATATCTTCTTAGGCTCAAGTCTGCCAGAAACAATTTTATTTAACATTAACCTAATATCCAAGCATTTCTAGCTTAGAAAGAGACATGTACAAACTGGCATAGTTTCCCCATGTCCTCTGACATGATTCTGACCCAAGATAATTTCAAGTAACATTTATAGGAATCTAGAATGAGGAAAAGATTGTAATATGTAATATGCAGTTTTGGTTAATACTCCAGGATGGTTGACTCATAATCCCATTCCCTTCTGAACTCCATAAATAAAGGAACCTGTCTTTGCTAGATATTAATATCCTTTGTTAATGGAGAAGTTTGAGTCATGGAGCCAATCAGCAGCAAATGATTGGAGAGGCAATAATGTAAACAAGATGAATTATTCTTTGTTAAAAGGGTAGGTACTACTCTTAATCCTTTTAACAAAGAAAACATCCTATTTGCCTCAATTGATAAATGGTCAAATGATACAAATTAGCAGCTTTCAGAGGAAGAAATCACTCTACTAATAAACACATAAAAATGCTTTAATTCACTGATAAAAGAGTAATAAACATTGAAATATCTCTGAGGTACCACCTCATATCCATCAGATTGGCCAAGATGACAAATGCTTGAGTTGTGGGAAAACAGGTATAGTAATGCCCTGTGTGGAGCTATGAACTAGTCCACAAAGTCTAGAAAGCAATTTTGAACTCTGTCCTCAAAGCTATTCATATGTTCATACCCTTTAACCCAGAAATATCACCACTAGGGCTATACTCCAAAGAAATCAAAGAAAGATGAAAAGGAGTCATATGTACAAAAATATTTATAGCAGATCTTTTTGTGGTACCAAAGAATTGGTGACTCATGGTATGTCCATCAATTAGAGAAGCCCTTCTTTCTTTCCTCCTTTCTTCCCTCCTTCCCTCTCTTTTTTTTCTTGCTTGGTTTCTTTCTTTCTTTCTCTCAGTCTTTCTGTTTTTCTCACTAATAAGGTAATTTTTTCATGACTATACATATTTGTAATGTTCGCCCCCCCCCATTCAATGGATAGGGAAAGAGGAAGGAGAAGAAAGAAAATTTGTAACCGAAAATATAATAAAATTGAATTTAAGAAAAAAAAAAGCTTTTTTGTGGCCAACCTATTGCTCACCTTCCCAAGGGATTTTCCTAAGAATTTTGGAAAGGGCTTTAGAGAAAAATGTTATTTTTTAACTAAAAAGAAATTTTTTCAAATATTATTTCATAGATTTTTACAAAACATTTTCCTCATTACAGCCTTCTACGAGAAATAGGAAAAGTATCACCCTCATTTACAGGTGAGGAAACCAAGTTTCAGGGAAGTTAAGCTATGTGTCTAGGGTCACACAGCTAGGAAGTTATGGATCCGGAAGATAAACTCATGCCTTCTGCCTCTAAAATCAGGGATTATTACTATAGTGTGCTTCCTCTAATGAGGTAATTTTTTTTCTTATTATACTATTTATTAAAATGAAGCTTTTACAACCTATCTAAAATGTCACATTTCAACTGCAGAATATTTAATAAAACCATCACCATATGAAGTGCTTACAGACAAAAATGTCAGAATAATAGAATTAAAACTAAGCAATATCTATACTATGATCAAAATGTAGATGAGAGCCCAGGAACAGCTGAGTTTTCAAATTATTGGTGTCCTACATAAAATGATCACATTTTAAACCAGTTATAGTGAATGCAGCTCACCTCATAAAGAAGGTCTTTGGTTGATAGTGACTGTATCATCAAAGAAAATGAGGCAAGAGTTCTCTTGGTTTATTTTAAATGAATGAATGAATGAATGAATGAATGAATGAATGAAAAAGCAATTTATTAAGAGCTTACTATAGGCCAAGGCCTGTGCTTAACACTGGGGATGCAAACAGAAGTTAGACAGTCTCTGTTCTCAAGGAGCTCATACTCTGAGGGGGGAAAAGTCCCTTAAAAAAGGTTCAGTTGCAGGGCAAATGGAAATATCCTAAAGTGCTGTAGTGGAGCATATGCCAGAACTCAAGAGGTCCTTAGGTTGCTGAAGTAGTGAAGATGGCAGTGCTTGGGCACTGCCGGGCATTGACACAGAGTACTTGGTATGGCATGGAGGGTCTTAAAAGAGAGTGGTAGGACATCTGGTAAGACCTGGTACTTTTCCATCGTGCTGTAAAGAATAGAGCAGTTGACTGCTGACTGCTCTATCATTCAAACTCTGTTCAGTTATTTTCAGTCATGTCTGGCTCTTTTGACCCTATTTTAGGGTTTTCTTGGCAAAGATACTGGAGTGGTTTGCCATTTCCTTCTCCAGCTCATTTCACAGATGTGGAAAACTGAGGCAAACAAGGTTAAGTGACTTTCACAGGGTAACATAACTAGGAAGTGTCTGAGGCCAGATTTTAACTCAATACTGGCCCTCTCTCCGCTGTGCCATCTTGCTGCCTTGTAAGAAATTTATAAGAACTTCAAGTTAGCTAGAATCAAATTTACCCTGTTAGGTTTTAGCAGCAACTCTTTAGGTGATGAATGTTTTGATTGCAATAATGTGACTTTCAGGATCATTAACTATAATGAAAAAGTCCTTCAAGTCTGACTCATCTTCAGACTAGTATTGGTTATCATGGATAAGGGGGATGTTGGAATTAAAAGATGGATGTACTTCATGTCCATCAGGGAGGCATCCTTACTGAAAGCCTCCACTTTATTTCCATCTTCTTTCAGGTGCAGCTCCACTGGGCAGGAGCATTATGGAAGGGAGTTGCCACTGGAGAGAAACATTTCTTTCTTCCTCCTACCCCTTCTCTGCTGCTGCCACTCTTACGAAGAATTTTTTTTTTTTTTAACGGAACCAGTACTCTGGCTTCCTGTATTTTGAGTGAACTGGTGGAGAGTGTAGAGTATTTTGTATTTAGAAAACAACATACTTGAATCTTCAAGAATGTCATGGATTTGTTTCTTTCCAACAGTCCCCTTTCCTTATCACTGCTCCCCATCTAAAGGCAAATACTTAATGTTGATGACCCTGAAGGGCAAATGGAAAGGTTCAGGGAACCTTATATGTGGCAATAGCGTAAATAGCAAGGTCCAATAGTACTTATGAAGCAATGAGGAGGCTGCCCCAAAGGGAAGGAAACATAGAGCTTGGCCCAATACCATTGGAAAGTGGAGAGTAGAGCTAAGTAGGATTCTGGGTTCCCTCCGATAGGAGTGGGAATGGGGAATCTAGCCAGAAGAGAAGAGGAGAAAGGAATATCGTCAAGAAAGTAGGGGCAGGGGAGGTCTCTAGGGTGGCCTAAGGCAGAGAAGGAACTTGGTATCACTTTGGCTGCGTCCTGTGACTCACCAAGAACCCCCATGTAGTTTGGTGTGGCCTGACCTGGGAGAAGGGTAAGGGACTTCCCACTTGGTACCAGCTTAGTTTCAGCCCTCCAAGTACCCCAAGATGGGATCTGTAGCACAACAGCTCGGCCCTTAGAAACTTCCATTTCTGCATAGTGGCGAAGAAATTGCTTTACAAATTACACAGCTTTATATAAGTATGAGCTATTACAGGTGTTGTTGCATACTAGAGTTGCTGGGCTTGGTGTAAGGAAGACTTAGGTTCAAGCCCACTCTCTGACACATATTAATGGCCTAAAATTAGACAAGTCACCTAATTTCTTCCGCTTGCCTCCTACAACTCCTTAGGACTTTCCTAGGTATAGATGGGTTATAATCTACGGTAGCGGAAGAAGTTTCCATATCGGAGAGTTCTCTAAGAAACACCAGATCCTTTGTGTCTTCACATATTATTATGTGGAAGATAATAAGAATTAGAAGACCAACCCTATCTTAGAGGCCTCAGATTTAGGAAAGTAAGCTTTTTTCTTGAAATAAACTTAGGCTTATCATCTTGATTGATTTATTTGTGTCCATAGAATGCCAAAGGACCTAGAAGACATCCCTTAGAACATTTGGTGAGCCTCTCTCTTGGAGAATTTGTGGGATGAGATGGGCAAAAATTGTACAAGATAGGTATGGATGGGTTGTAATCTGAATCAATGGGGGGGTGTATCTTTATTGATGAGATCACAAAACTATTGAAATGTCAATGTGTTGATTGAATTAAACAAAAGGAGAAGAAACAGGGTCCAGTTAGGCTCTCTGGGGCTATTTAGGTGGCAAGATGTGGTTCTAGTGAGGGGTGAAAAAGACCCTTCTCTTCCTCAGTAGAAAAGCCTGCCTACACAGTAATTGTCATGAGAGGAGGGGAGGGGAGCAAAGACCAAGGCACCACTCAGTATCCTCCATGTTATTCCAAAACACCAAATCCTTTCAGAGCTGAGACACTGCATGACCAGAAACACTCAAAAAATTTATCATACCCAAAGTCCTCAGGAATGAATCAACATGTCCTTGGAGTCTCAATAAGTTTCAGTGGGGGGTGGGATGGTAGCTCTGGAAACATGTTCCTCAGATGGCCCCTATAGCCTCATTCGCCCTTGTTACATGTAGAATATATGTATACTTTTTTTCCAGATCTGTTCTTTCAAGTGTGCAGGCTCTATGGCAGAGATTCTTAACCTGGGGACTACAGACCTGTCAGGGGTCAGTTGATACATTTTAAGGGATCTTTGAACCCTTATCAGAAAAAAACTACATCTTTAATTTTACAAACCTTTAGCTAAAATGGAGTATTTCTTTCAATTATTTAAAAACATTATTCTGAGGTGTCCATAGTCTTCACCAGACTGCCAAAGGGGTCTATGACTTTGCTGCCCTCTGCAGGCTGTTCTGAATTATCCAGCTCTGAAGCATCTGTGCTACCTAGATGCAACCTTTGTCACAGAGCTATGGTTTGCAGGATGGATGACAACTATGCTTTGGTATTGCCTGCTGTCACCTTGTATGTCTCCTTCTTCATTGTCTCCAAAGTAAAACAATGTCATTTTGTGATGGATAAATACATAACCAATTTGAGGAGAAAGTTCACTGAAGCAGCTAAAAATTGTGCAAGCACAGATAACAGAGAAAATCTAATGTAAGGGAAATACAGAAAAGCAAACCTAAAAAAAAGTCCCAAATAAGAAAATACAATCTGCTATACTTATTGAGATATTCAAATACACGATGAAGAAGGACCATTATGTGAACTTTGCACATGTACTTTAATTACAAGAGAAATCAAACCAAATAAATTGAAATGACATTTTAAAAGTGGACACTGGTAAGCCAAGGTACTTCTTCCAGAGAAAACTAGGTAATTTTGATAAGCAAAACCAAACTGTTTTAAAACTATGTCAAAACTATATCAAAAGAATTTTTTGCATTATGGAAGGCTCCTCATAGAATTTTTAAAAGTAAAACATCTCATGTGGTAGATAAGCATTAATGCCTCCTGTAGTGATGCTTAGGAAATTATATGCAAAGCAGCACCTTGAAGAGTTCTGCTTGCAGATACTTTAGTAAAAAATATTACCTATATGTCTATAGACATTTTGATCAAATAATTGAGAAACTAAAATCTTTGCATTCTGCATTATAAGAGGATGAGGCTAATTTTTTAAAAAAAATCTCATTTGTTAGTTTCTGAAATTAATGCCAATGAAGATTTGTTATTTGGAATGTCTATTGATAGCAACGCCACATCAAGAGAAAATCTGAATATATTTGACAGATTTAAAAAATGAAAATGATATAATGTGGGAGCATTGTATTAGACTGTGCACTGTTAGAATTCATATGATGTCAGGACAAAATATCGCACGATGCCAGAACAAGTCCACAAGCACTAGTCATAAATATGGCCCCTTGTTCAATTCGACACATTCCATGCTTAGCAGGCAGAAATTTGTATCGAGAAATATGTGAGGGGTCCCATAGGGTTTTTAAATGGTTACAATGGTAAACAACTATAAAAACAAGTACACTAGAAGGAAAGTTCTTTGCAAAATTGTATAATATGAAGTTATACATAACATACCTCTATATTATTGAAAGACAAATAGGTTTTCTTATTCCAGAGACTTTCAAAGGGTATTTGAGCTATAAGAAGAAATTACCATTTTTCTTATAGATAATGATAAAAAGAAGTAAATTAAGTTCAAAATAACAATTTTCTCCTGAAACTTGAGTATTTGGTGGATATTTTTAAAAACCTGAGTACTCTAAATGAATTAATGTAAGGTACTTAAAGTCATGTCCTGATACATAAAATGGGCCTTCACTTATGAACAATTAGAGCTTGTATTTCCCAATATAGAAACACTTGTCCTATGCGTGAAGTAGAAGAAAATAAAAATCTGTTATTAATCATAGCTTATTAAAGACCAGTCTATGGAAGTAATTCTCATTTTTGACCTACATATTTCTAAATGTGAGTATGTAGGGAACCCATTTGCTCTGGAAACATATGATATGTGTCATCTGATTCTATCCAAATCAAAACAGTTAATAGACTTGTCTTGTGATAGTACGTGTTGGGACCTGAAAATCTTATTATGTTATGACTACTGGTGAATTAAATAATCTGGTTTATAAAAAAAGTAACATCTTATTTTTATGAAATGGGTTTTTCTGCTACAGTTATAAATACAAAATAGTTATCTGGATTAGTGGTTGGAAAAATTGTGAAGAATAATACCATTGATAGCATCTCATTTTGAGATACTTTGCCATAAATGTGGAAATTCAGAGGACTTTATCAATCAGTAGATATTGCCTCCAATTTTTCTTGTCTTATTTTAGAGAGGACATGGAGAAGTTGAACTGTCTACAAAAGAGGACAACCTAGATGTTACAATGGCTGCAGATATGCCATTTGGGGATTAGTTGAAGGATTTCAGAATGATTTTTCATGGAGAGAAGATGATTCATGAGTGTATAATTTATTGTTAAGTATGTAAAAAGCTATCATATGAAAGTAGGATTAGAACTGATTCCTGAGGGCAGAATTAGGAACAATCTAGGTAGGGGTTGCACAAGTGAATTTAGATTTGATGTAAGAGTAGTATTCCCTTGGGATATTCTCCTTGACTTATACTCATGGGTTGAGTTTCCTAGGGGGGACGATTAAAAAAGTTCAAAGTACTCTGTGGGTCCAAACTATGGCTCATAAGCCCCCACTGATGTGCCTTTCAATAATCAGAGGATATAATTAACTCAGAACAAAGGCATTTACTGAAATGGCACAGTAAGAAAGGATCAGCAAAATATTTTCCCCATAGACCTGAAATGCACCTTCTCACGAATGTATATGACATCAGTGGGGAGATGTACTTGCATAGAGTTCACAAGTAGAGGAAATATATATAGTGAGCACATGTGGCTAATGCAACTTATATTTTTTTGATGATTCTGGGTTGACTAGTAACTTGTGATGTCCTGGAGCTGCTCCTTGTGGGTTGTAGAGGCTCTGCTGGGTGACTAGTTTTATTTGGTTCCGGAGGACAGAACCAGGACAGTGGAAGGTATAAAAAGACTAATTTATGCTTATTATCAGGAAAAAACTCCCTAACTAATAAAGCCATCCAAAAGTAGAACAGGATTCCTCAAGAAGTGATGGGCCTGACCTTATTAGAGGTCTTGAGGCTAGATGACCACTTCTTGGGTATTTGTAAGTAGGAACTGGACTAGATGGGCACTGATTCCAACTCTAAATGTGCCTCTTTCTTTCCTTAGATCACATACTGGAGTTGATGCCCACCTGACAACTTCCCCCATAAAGTCCCTAGCCCCTCATCACACAGAGTACTGGTTATTTTAGATTTGTAGGGAGTTTAAAAGCTTTACAGATTCTGAGAGGGATGAAATGTTCTTAGATATATAGCAATGTCCCACTAGTCTTGGTTAAGAGGAAAAGAGAGCTTTACCTTTTATGTGGAATAATTTCTAGAGACTGAAAAATTAGGAGAAATGGTACATATTATATTGTACTGTGTCAATAATAAAGACTTAGAGGCAAAGGGCAGATCTGTTTCCAAAATATGCTACATCCCAGCTATTCAAAACTCTTCCTTTCCAATGCTTCCTTAATTCTTCTACCTCAATAGTTTATAAAGAGAGCTTTTAGCTCATAGTAATCTTCCATTTAATGATTTATATCTCTTATATTATTTTCAGCCAACAGTGGGGTGAGACTTTAGAGTTGGGGGCTGTATTGACCTAATTTCCTTTAGTTTAGATTCAAATTCATTCACACTTAAGCCAAAGACAATGTTGGCAGAGCCCCATGAAGTGATGTAGCCAGGAGCAGACCAGTAGAAGCACCATGGACCATTAGTGGGCAGGCGTGGTGATCCCAGTAGAACAACACACCCAGCAAGCCCAGTAAAGCACCACACCCAACAGGGACATCATGCAGGACCAGGAGCTTGATTAATGAGAACACTTCAGAAGATATCAAGGGACTTGAAGCATGAGAGGCATGAGTTGCTCCTGGCCCTCTCATGAATGATCCATATGCATACTCAGTCTCCCAAATGATAGTGTGCATATTTCTGGGAGATTGTGCTCTGTGTTTGTAAGGAGAGATATCTTATTGTAAATCATCTAACTATGATATTTTATTAAATTATCTAACTATGATATTTTATTAAATGTCTCTGCTTTCAATTATGTCTTCTGAGTGACTAGAGAAAAAATAAATCAGTATGAGCTCATGAGATATCATTTTGACTGGGTGTGGGCATTTACAGTACCTTGACTATAGTTTAACTATTCTAGGGATTCCATATCTGAAAAAAGGGGGCCACAGGATATGTCCTATGTCAGGCCTCAGATGCCAGACTCCCTCCAGTCCTAGGATATAGGGTTATGTTCTTTCCACCCTTGGCCAGGATTTCAGCTGACCCCAAAGCTGAAGACAACAATGATCACAGACAAACATCAGAGTCACACACCCTACCTAGGTTTAATTGTTAGGGAGATTTTCCTGATAATAAACATAAATTAGCCTTTTTACATTTTTCACTGTCCTGGTTCTGTCCTTTGGGACCAAACAGAATAATTTCCCACATGACAGACTTTCAAATACTTGAAAATAGGTATCTTGTCCCCGTCACACCCCAATACATCTCTTCTCCAAGATAAAGTTTCACAGCTCTTTCAAGTGATTCTCGTATGACATTGACTCAAGGCCCTCTGACATCCTGGTTGCTCTCCTTCAAGCATTCTCTGGCTTAACAACATCCTTTCGAAGCTGCTGCAGCTAGAACTGAACACAGGACTCTAGAAGTAGTCAGACCAGGGCAGAATACCAGAAGACTATCTTGCTCTTATTCCTGGAAATTATGACTCTGTTAACTTGTCCTATGATCACATTAGCTGCTTCTGGCTGGCGCAGCACACTTCTGACACATTGAGTTTGGAGTCCATTAAAATCTGCAGTTATTTTTAAGATACACTGTTTTCTCATGATTCCTTACCTATTTTAAACTTGTGAAGTTGGTTATTTGAACACAAATGTAAGACTTTGTAATTATCCCTGCTGAATTTCATCTTCTTAGGTTCAGCTCAATGCTCTAGCCTGGTAAGATCTTTTTGGTTCCTGACTGTTTTCCTGTCTCTTCCAGTCTTCCAAGTTATTGATAAAAAAATGTTAAATAACATAAGACCCTGAAGCATAGATCCCTGGGGTTCTCTATTGAAAAACTCTTGTCAAATGACCTGGAAACATTAGTAACTAATCTCTCAGTTGAGTCATCCAACTGGTACTGGATTTGCTTAAATGTACTGTCATCTAGCCCAATCTCTCCATCTCCTTTATAAGAAGATGAGATACTTCATCAAATGCTCTGCTGAAATTTAAGTAAACTCTATCAACAGTATTTTCTTTATTAATTAAAAGCTATGAAAAAGTAAGTAAGTTTGATCTGACAAATAACTTGTTTTTGATGAAATCATGTTGTCTGTAATCACTTCATTTTTCCCCATTTCATTTTATTTTTCAACTTACAAGCCTACATTCTCTTTCTGTCTATCCCCTGCAAATATTTAAAAGGAAAAAGGCAAAACATGCATAGTCAAGCAAAACAAATTCCCATGTTGTCCATGTCCAAAAATGTGTGTCTCATTCTGCTTTTTGAATCCATCACTTCTCTGTCAGAAAACTGAGGGGGTGCCCATCAATTGTTGTTTTTGTTTGTCCTTCATTCTAAAAGAGGACTGTGACATCAGGAACGAGATGTCATGACTTGCAAGTGAATTGGATTTGAGTGAGGGAGTGCTGTGCAAAGTCACCAGCCTCACTTTCTCCTCTGGAGCCATCTGGGTGCAGTGGTGAGATATAGATCAAGACTATTAGAGATGGCCCCAGATGTAGTGGGAGTCCTTCACCTTTTTAAACTAAGGTCTTTCCCAAGTCTCAGTTTGACTGAAGCAATGTCCATTCAGTGATTAAGGCTAGGTAAGAAATGAGGCAGAGAATGGTCTTTTTACCTAGTCAAAAAAGAAAAAAAATCAATCTGGGAGGGGCAGACCCTCAGAGTTTCTGGCCAAAGCAGAAGCTATTGCTATTTACATTTACTCTGAGCCAATCAGGGCCCAAACAATGACCAAGTGGGGCTTGGCCTGCCCATCAATTGAGGAATGGCTGAATACATCATGGAATATGAAAGCAATAGAACAATAATTCCTTTTATAGGTTTTTAAAATTTGGTACAGGATTTTGAGGACAGAAAATACATGAAAATTTAGAGCTATTGACATTATTCCAACTTTAAGCAGGGTCAGCTAGGTGACCTCTCACTTTTAGGAAAGTGGCTCTTGACTTGCCTGTAATCACACAGATAAGTGGGAGAGGTGGGAGTTCAAATGTAGGTGGTTCACTTCTAAGTCCAGTGCTGTGTTGTAAGTGAAGAGACGAGATGTCCTGATCTTCAAGCAGTAAGAGGTCCCAGGGTCTGTTTAAGTATTCATATCTACTCAATCTCCAGTCATTAGCTAGGCCTTTATGAAGTTGAAGTTCTTCGTCTAAGATGAAACCTGCTTCAAAAGCAGCAGAAATCATGGTGCTATAATAATAATAATAACTTCCTTTTTTTCACAAGGGCTTCACAATTTACAAAGTGCTTTCATTTCAGCAAATTGTTATATTGGTAGTACAAATATTATTTTCATTTGACATATGAGAAAATGAAGACTCAGCACAGGTAGAACTGAGCCCAGGTCTTCTGATTCTAAGTCCTTTCCACTATATGTTGTTGTCTCTGAGAAATATATGGCCTTGACCTAACAACCCCAAATCAAACACTTTAGGTCAGAGTAGCCATTTGTCGATTAGTTTCGGTTGCTGTTGAGTCATTTTTCAGTTTTGTCTGACTCTTCAGTTGTGTGATCCCATTTGGGGTTTTCTTGGTGGAGACACTGGAGTGGTTTACCATTTCCTTCTCCAGCTCATTTTCACAAACGAGGAACTAAGGGTGTTCAAATCTGACCTCAGACACTTATTTTTAGTAGACTAATCTAATTAAATATTGAAATTGGGTGAAGGGATATTGATTCCTTTGGTTGATGACCATTGAATCTTGGATCCCACTCTTAGTCAGGCTAGAAGTCAGTTTAGCTAGAAGAATCACAAATGGTTGGTTGAATGCTTGAATATTCCTCTCTTTCTCCTTCCCTCCTAGATTGGCTTTCTTTATGGGGAAAGCATGCTGTGGTAGACAGAAAATAGTATTCAGTCAGGAGATCTTGACTTTTCCCTTGGCCTTACCACATACAGGCTGTGTGGCCCTGAATAAATCATTTAAACTTCTTTAGCTTCCGTTTTCTCATCTGTAGAATGAGGAGCATCATCTCGATAATTGTTAAGATAGCTTTCAGTTCTCATGTGCTATGATCCCAGGTTCTTCTAACATAGGGAGAAGATAGGAGGAAAAACAAAAGGTAGAAGAATTTACAGCTAACATTAAAACTTAAATTAATCAATTTTAATTCCTGTGTATTATCTCTACCACCCTCTGCCTCCTGCCCACAGACGCATGTGGTTTCCATGGGACATTTTGTTTCATGAAGCAAAGATGTCCATTGTCACCATTATTATTTGATATAGTGCTACAAATGCTATGGATAGCAATAAGACAATAAAAAAGAACTGAGAGAATAAGTGTAGAGAGGAAATGAAATTATTATTATTATTTTTTTGCAGATGATATAACAATTTACATAAAGAAACTTAGAGAGTCAACAAAAATTAATTGAAACAATTAAGAACTTGAAATTCACTTTTAAAAAACAATCCCCACCATGCTTTTCTAGGTTGTAAGACTGATGGGGATTGACATTCTGTGCTGTGTCTTTTGTCTGGTGGTTTCATTAACACATAATATGGGAACCTAGCCAAGGATTCATCCTTGATAAATGAGGTTCTGGATTCTACTTGAAACACTATCACATAATATATCAATTTTGTGTCAGATGTACTGATGTTTTTATGCCCCTTCCCAATCTAACAGGCCCTTTTCACAAGGGCTTTTTAATAGGACAAGAAGGCATTTTGCCACATTGGGGAGAGGGAAGAGGATGAAAATGTACAAAACTTCATGTATCATATGCATGTATGTAAATCATTGTATGCAACAACGTTTTTTTACTTTGAAAATTGTCAGTGAGATTCTGTGATAAATAGGGACACATTTAAGGAGTGGTCATTCATCAAGAAATAGACAGGAATTTACATTCCATCATATTCAGTGCAGCAATTATCATCACCTTAATGGACCATTCTGATGAAGCAGAGTTCTACTTAATTAAGCTCTTGGGGCACCGTTAGTACAAGCCCTGTTTTGTCTAGAGTGGTTGCCCTGTAGTTTCTCCTGACATTGAGCAAGGAAACAAAAGTCTTAGGGGGTTAGAAAAACAAACAGTGAAATTCCACAAACGTTTATGTTTCTGGAATATGCGAGGCAGTAAGTTAAGAGTTAGGAAAACAAAGGTAGTGATGAGATGGTGCCTTGTCCCTTCTTGAGTCCTCATCTTTAAAATGAAGGAGTTTTACTAGATGACCTCTAAGGTTCCTTCTAGCAAAGTCATTTGACCCTGTTTGTTTTGGTTTCCTCATCTTAAAAATGAGCTCAAAATGGTGAACTACTCTAGTATCTTTGCCAAGAAAATCTCAAATGGGGTCACAAAGAGTTAGACACAACTGAACAACAATAATGCTCCTCAGAGATCTTACTTTCTTGCAGAGATATAATATCTACAGCCAAAAGGCAGAGGGTAAACCTCCTGGCACCCCACTCTGTACTCACATGGATCAGGTTCAAACCTGGGGATCCTGATCTCTAAAAGTAAGAATAAAGCTTTCTTTTACTCTGTGCAACATAGATTTCCTACTTCAGAATGTAACTATGATGAAAATTTCTAAAACAAAACTCGGGAATAGCTCTTGTCTAGGGTCTCCCTAAGGGGATTAATGTCATCCATTCTAGAAGGTTGCCCAGCATACAAAATAGATAAGGTATAAAATAGCTATTTATTTGTTCCACCATGAAAGAAATGCTTAAAGCATGAAAAAAAAATCCTTCCCATAAACATGCATCGGCAAACACTCAAACATGATATAGTAACCTACAACCCAAGAGACCTGTGATACTGCTAAAAAGATGTTTCACTTTCACAGCTGACCTGTATTGTCTATATAATTCCTAAGTTCTGATCTCCTTAGCAAGCCAGAACATAACTTTATCTTTCTTAGTAATTTCATCTGTGATATGTGATTATCTTCTCCTTTGAGAAGTTGTTGCAAATATCACTTCCTGCTAGGAAATCAACACTAGACCCAGTGTCTCTTAACCTCTGGAGCTTACAAGGTTTCTCGCAAGGTAAGAAACATCCATTTCAGGGTCATTGTTCAGTCACCTATGCTCAGGAAAACAAGCATAAATGTAAGTTTGGTCTCAGGCTTATCTAAACAAGCACATGACACGAGGATATCTATGTCCGTCAGGGATCTATAAGGGCATTGAGGGAGTAGAATGGAGGCATGAGCCAGGCTACTCACCCCCCTCATGCTGTTTGCCTTTGGAAGGGACTTTGATGGTAGACAAAACTACTTCCTTTCTCCCCAGAAACCTAAAAGATTTTGTCCCAACACCAAAGGGACAGAGATGTAGATTGCTGTATATATCGATCTCTACCTAGCCAGAATACTGATGGGAATCCTAAGGATGTGAAACCTAGAGAGCCAGTGAAATTAAAATCAATGCTAGTGGACTCAGAACTCACCTAGTACATATGGCCTTAAGGAGGGACACCAACTGCCTTATGGATTCCTGTATTCATTACTGTAGTCCTTGCTATCTCATAGTTTTTGAATGAAAAATCTTTTACATAGTACCTGACTGGGAGATGAACTAAGAATTAACTTGTGGACTTTACTCTTTCTGTTACTTGGGAATTAAGCACCAGAACTTAGCTTGTGGCTAAATAGGGAGAGGTGGTCTGGGATATATTCAGGGCTTTGGGATCTGACATCTATGTGCTCATGTTTACTTTGTCACTTTGATGATATGTTTTTCTAAAGTTATGTGCTTTTGGTTATGGCAATTCAATAAAGACATGCTGTTGTTTGTCCTTCGTTTTCCTAGAGGACCAATGACATCATGGGGTGATGTCTTGACTTGAGTGTGAATTGGATTTAAGTGAGGCAGGGCCGTGCAAAGTCCTCAGCCTCACTCTCTCTTCCAGAGTCACCGAAGTCCAGTGGCAAAACAAAAGTCAAGACAACTGGTGATGGCTTGGGATGCATTAGAGGACCTTGGTGTCTTCCATGCCTGAGCAAGCTCTAAGTGCTCCACAGTGCCTTCTTCAACTACCTTCATGGTTGTTGGAACAAATCATTCTCATCTGTCCATTCCACGAGGGGAAGTCTTCACATGCTTTGAGTAGACACCCCCCTCACTCACCGAAGGGTTTGTGACCTGTTGGTTACCCTCAACCTGGCTTAGCTAATCTGCCAACATGATTTTATGGGGGTGTGGCTGCTGCACATGCTACAGCTTCTTGGAGCCACAGGTAAGAGTTGGGTGTCAGATGGACACCAAAGGTGGATGAGCAGCTCTGAAAAGGGCTCAGAAAATCCTTAAACCAGAGATGCTAGTCCTCCATGAATACCCCATGTACTTCAAAGGCATGCTAAGGAAAGAATGAATGAATGGTTAAGTAAGTAGGAAGCTAGTTACATGATCTGATTAGTGGCTAAATTATGAATTTAAAAGATTAGAGTTAGAAAGCTATTATAGTGATATGATAGATCACTTCCTCTTTGGCATTTAACCCTACATTGCTTTTTTTTGTTGTTATTGGATTGGTTCATTTATTTATACTGTTCCCACCTTTTACCCACTAAACTGTGAAAGATGGTTAAAAATGACAAAATTCATTACTGGAAGGCCTGGAGAAAAATATGCATGCTATTACCCTGCTGGATCTATGAATTGGTTCAATCATTTTTTGAAAATCACATGGAGTTATAGTAAGAGCTATAAACCTATACCTACTCTTTGGTCCAGAGATCATACTGTTATGACTAGCCTAAATAAGTTGTTGACATGTAAAAAAGACATTGCTGAACAAAAATATTCCTAGCAATATTACATATAATAGGAAAAGGAAAAACAAAACCATTGAAAAATTGCTAGCATTTAGATAGCATTCATCTAACTATTATTGAGAGATAGCCAAATAAATTGTGTAATAGAATATTGTCATACCATAAGATATGACAAATGTGAAGAATGCAAATAAATGAGAATACTTACACAAAGTGATTCAAAGTGAAGGAGGCCAAACTCAACCTCCAATATACATACCACCAACAAATATGTCACTGATAACAACAGCAGCAGTTGGAGAAACATCCCGAATCCAGGGAATATACAGAAAATGTCAAATGTTAAAAGAAAAAAGTTCAGAGGGAATTTTGAAATAAACTATTTGTTAAACAACTTGTTAAAGTTAATATACACATTTGCTTTAAGCAAACTGTGCATAACAGAAGTTTATGGGCTTATGTCAATTTTAAATGAACAATAAAGTAAATTGGAATATGCTTTCCCGGTGTCTCTCTTCACATAGTACACACACATATATATGCATATATACTCATAAACACATATGTATATACATATATGCAAAAGTTTTAGTGCAGTTTTAAGCTATTAAGCTTAAAGAGGCACTATTTGGAGAAAATGTATTTTAATGTCTCAAGCTTAATATCTCTAAATTTAAAGAGCTTTAAAAAGCCTTATATAAGGCTTTTAGGACACTGTGTATAAGCAATTTCTTCTTTTCTGAGATCATAGTGTTCTCTGACTCATAGCCACATAGCATCAGTGGGAAAATATTGGCCGTAAAGAGATGTTGTTTTTTTTTTTTTTTTTGTGACAGTGAGCAGCTGAGGATCATTGAAAGCATTATACTATTTATCAAATATGAGCCAAACTAATCTTTGAGGAAATTAACCTTTTTCTCCTACGAATAACATACGTACACATATACATATGTAACACTGGCCACGCTGGTGTCTCCCACTGCAGGAACACTAGGCAGGTTAGATTTTACCCCTCCCCAGGGGTTGGCTACTACCCTAAACGGGATTAGGAGATGTCTAATCTCAAATGGCTACATGTAAGTTGAAGAATGACATAATAAAAAGGACACTTCAGAGTCAGGAAGACCGGAGTTCATGTTTCACCTCTAACACACATTGGCTGTGTCCCTGGAAAGCCACCTAAGCTCTCAGTGCCCCAACCAAATCTGAGATGGTAAGTTGTAGAGAAGGTCCCAATCTATACTGGTAGATGAAATTACTTACCTAGAACCTTTAGTGAAAGATACACACACACACACACACACACACACAGACACACACACACACACATCTTGGGCAGTTCCTGTACTTGGACAATAATCTGGCCTCATCACAATCAATGAATCAATCCATAAGTATTTATTAAGCACCTACTGTGTGCTTGCACTTTTTCCCACTTCTCATGGCTGCTGCCCCCTCCATTGTTTTTGTTCTCTAAATTCAACCAACAGCACAAAAGTCAAGGATAAGCTTATGAGTTATATCATTCTTCCTCAGTCAGCTTCAAAATTATGTAAAACTCCAGAGGGAAGGGGATGGGGAGTCAAAGAGGAGGGAGATGCTGGGAGACCTCTGCCCAACCAGCACAATTTGTCTCTAGGATCTTGATCTCTTTGGGAATGCCTATAGTAGACACATACAACAGTTAGGTAGGTGGTACAGTAGATAGAGTGCCAGGCCAGGAGTTAGGAAGATTCACCTTCCTGAGTTCAAACCCAGCCTCAGACATTTACTAGCTGTATGACCCTGGACAAGTCACTTAATCCTGTTTGCCTCAGTTTCCTCATAAGTAAAATGAGCTAGAGAAGGCAATGGCAAACCACTCCAGTATCTTTGCCAAGAAAACCCCAAATTGGGTCACAAAGAGCTGGATATGACTGAAATAACTGATCAATGACTATAACAACAGTAGACATGGCCAAACCGGTAATACTTTCCTACTTAGAGAAAGAAAATTTTCCTTTTTACAAAATCAACCACAGTATGCTTATGTAGTAGCAAAACAAATATCAGCTTTGAACAAAGGAATAATTATTAACCCATTATCCCAGATAATAATCTCAGGGTGCCATTCACAGCAAATACTATCAATAATTGTGCAATACACATAGCACAATATAAAGTGTCACTTTGCAGACTGCTTTAGTGGCTACAAAAAATTCCATGCATTAAAAACATGTTACTTACTTATATCCCAGGAGAACATATATACTTGTAGACCATAAGCAAAAAGCTTAACAGCAAAAGGAATAATATTAAGAGGTCCACTTAATGAAATATGCATAAACAGTACATATGTAAATAAATTAATAGCAAAACTATACATAGTTAGTAGACAAATGTATTTATAATAATAATAATAATCATAGCCCTTATATAGCATTTTAAGGTTTGCAAAGTGCTTTACAAAAATCTTATTATATCCTCATAACAACCCTGTGAGGTAAGTACTATTATTTATTACAGATGAGGAAACTGAGGCAGACAGCAGTTAAGTTACATACCCAAGGTACCACAGCTAATATGTGTCTGAGGCTAGATTTGAACTCAGGTCTTCCTTACTCTAGGTCCAGTGCTCTATCCACTGTGCCTCACCTGAATACCAGCAAAGAGGCAAATAAACCTGAAAAACAAAATAATAAAGCGTGAGTCTATGTAAAACAGTAATTAACATATTCATCAACACGTATGTGCATTTACACGTAAGGGTAAACAATATTGTCATCTGGTTACTTGTTTAAACACATCTCCAGTTTTCCCTGTAATATCAGAAGTTACTTTATTTCATACAGTAGTCTTGGACCTTCTCAGTGACAGCTAAGAATTTTCGCTTGTATGTGGGATAGTTAGTCTCATTGTTACCTAGCAGTGGCTGTGTGGTTTATCCTTCGTTCTTGAAGAGGACCATGACATCAGGTTGATGATGACATGACTTGTAATTGAATTACATTTGAATGAGGGAGGGCTGTGTTAAGTCACCAGCCTCACTTTCTTCTCCAGAGCCATCAGGGTCCAGATATCAATCAGGATGACTGGAGATGGCCTAGGCTACAGTGGGAGACCTTGGCCTTTTTAAGCTAAGGTCTTTTCTAGTTCTCACTCTGAGTTTGGCAACACCCATTCAGTGAACAGGCCTCTTTAAGAAGTGAGTCAAGGGATGGCCCCATTAATTTAGAAAAAAAAATATTATATACATTTGCATGTGTGTATATGTATATATGTATGTATGTATGTGCATATATATATACACACATACATATACATACATATGTGTGTGTGTGTTACCTAGCATTTTGATGGCAAATGTAATCGGTTTCTAGTGACCATCACTCTCTTGGAACAGGACTGTTCCCAAGCCCCACCTGCTGGCATCTCTGTGCAAAACAAAAAGCTAGTTTAGATCTGCTTGGGCCAGTATTGGTACTTGTGTGAAGCACTTGTCTAAGTCACGTCTGTCTATCCATTAATTTCCAAATGGCTTTGTGGGTTTGAAGACAATTTGACCTCTCTTGCTTTTCTGCTTGTTGTCCACTTCAGTCACGTGAGGTCATTTAGCAAGTAAGCATCGTTCTTTAAGAATATGCAGTAATAATCACTAACTGATTTTCAAGGTCTTGTGGATGCAGCCAACCCAGGAGTATGCCTATCTTCTCCAGGTCAGTGCCACACTTTGTTGAGATATTATATGACTCTCATATTTGACAGAGGCTTTGCAAAACCAGCAGTTATTAATTATAATCATTGGATCATTTTCCTTTAGCCAATCAAAGCACTTTCATCATTGTCTGCTCACATTCTTCCAGGGTGCTCCCAAAGTCCATGAAATCATCAAGGTATACCAATGCTTCCAGGTAGTTCATGTCTCCAACTACTTTCTCTGCTAATCACTCAGAAGTAACTCCGAGATGCCTTGGGGCATGCTCTCAAACTGGAAAGACCTGGAAAGTTGAAGTCATTTTCTTGTTTTTCTCAGTCATAAGAATTTGGTAGTAGCCATTATGTAAGTCCAACATTGAAAACCACTGGCAGTAAAAGGCATATTGATCTGCTTTGCTGAATTATTTTTTCTTTTATCTTTTAAAATAAATTTCTTTGTTGTAAGGGATGGCTGAAAGAGGTGGAGGAGGGAAAATTTAGGTGATATAAAAGCAAAAATTTATATAATGACTACTATGTGTCAGGCTGTGTGCTAAGCACTTTTAATTAATATCTTATTTGATCCTCACAATAACCTGGTGAGACAGATACTATTGTTATCTCCATTTTTCAAGTGATGACATTGAGGCAAATAGAGTTAAGTGGCTTACCCAGAGTCATACTCCTACTAAGTGTCTGAGCAGAGATTTGAACTCGGGTCTTCCTGACCCCAGGGCTAGCATTCTGTCCCCTACGCCACCAACTGCCCGTAAAATAACAATAAAATCTTTTTTTTTTTTTGTGAGCCAATTGGGGTTAAGTGACTTGCCCAGAGTCACACAGCTAGTGAGTGTTATGTGTCTGAGGCCATATTTGAACTCAGGTCCTTCTGACTCCAGGGCTGGTGTTCTATCCACTGCGCCACCTAGCTGCCCCTAAAATCTATTTTTTAAAAAAACACTGCTGCCTAATAGACAGTCCAAGACATTTTGATTTTGTATGCTGGCCTATTTTTTCTAAGTCTAATAATCTATACATACTTGCATTTTTCAATTCTTCTTCCATATCACCACTATAGATGATGCATTCAGGTTGCTGGATTCCAGAACAACACATTGATGCAGCTCTAAGATGATTTCTGAGGGCTTCCATCACAGATAATGGGACCATTTTAGATTGTTTCAGGAATATTTGGGCATTGATGAATTGTACTTCAGAAACTCATGCAGTAAAATTCTCAACCCCACTAATGCAGTGAGAATGTACTTATCCCCTTGACAAGTCTCTGCCTCAACTGATCCTCCTATTTTTCTGGTACTAGAGAATCACTGAGGTTGATCACTTAAAGTCAATATATGCACAAGTCAAGACATAATCCATAATATCATTGGTCCTTTTCAAAAATTAAGGATGAACAAAAACAATCCACCATGCCACCTGGCTGGCCTCCTGCCTTCTCACTAATCTCCCTTCTCTGCCCTGGAAGACACGAATGTTATCCAGGGTTTTTAATAACATGGTCACAAGCCCCCCACTAGGGTGCTTCCCACTGAGTATTAGCCTCAGTTAGCTTTTAGCAAATTATTCACTCATGTGTTACAATGAGAATAATTGATAAAAACGAAAACAAACAAAAAACACAAAGCCTAGGGAAGTCTCCCATCAATATACACAGGATTCAGGGGAAGAATGAGTTTAAACTTAGAGTATGATGGTAATGAGGTACACAAACCCCCCACCAAAACAAAAACAAACAAAAAAAAACCATGTGTGGCTAAAGGGTAAACTCGTTAACTCCTAGAGGCTGGAAATCCTTTCTTGAGTTCATAGCAAGCATTGTGTCTGGTTCAAGGAGTCAAGCTTCTTGAAATTGCTTCCTCCCTTGAGTGGCTGTCTCTTTCCATCCATCTGTGCCCACGTTTGTCCTCATGTATCATTATCTGATTGTGGTTCTATGTGTTGTCTCCTACCGATCTGTTCTTGCTGATATCTTGGTCAGCAGGGCAAGGGAAATGCAATACTCTTTCTGGGCTCACTCCATCCCTTCCTCCAAGATGCCCTCTCCTATAAAAGAGAGGAGAGGGGCAGCTAGGTGGTGTAGTAGTTAAAGCACCAGCCCTAGAGTCAGGGGGAGCTGAGTTCAAATCTAACCTCAGACACTCGACACTTACTAGCTGTGTGACCCTGAGCAAATCACTTAACCCTAATTGCCCCCCAAAAAAAGAGAGGAGAGAGAGAGAGAGAAAAACAGAGAGATAGAGGGAAGGAGAGAAAGAGACAGAGAAAGAAAGACAAGGAGAGGGTTGGAGGGAGGGAAGGGAAGAGAGAGAGACAGAGAGAGACAGAGAAGGATGGAGGGAGGGAAGGAGACACACACACACACACACACACACACACACACACACTTTCAAAGCATGAAAACAAACCCAAGCCTCATCTTCTCTGCTACCCTGCTAAATCTGAGGGAAACAAGAAAAAGGAAAAGAAATGAGGTCAAGAGAAAGACCTTATTGATTAATACTGTTAATCCTATTCTTTCTTGCTTTGAAAGTCTTGCTCCTCAGCTTTTCCCCTAAGACCAAAGTTGTATTGTATCTTCTACATTCCAAGCTCTGCTAGTTAAGGTCAATAGAGGTAGTTTTCCTTTTCTTAAGGAAGAAAAATGGTAACTTCTTAAGGAAATTTGTGGAAACTTGGTAAGGAAGAAGTCAGTTTTGAATTGAGGAAATCCTGTCACCTCCTTAACCTACATCACATATAATGGTTTTGAATCAAGGGGGTCCTGTCCTAGTCATAGTAGAAAACCACCCCCTCAATCCATGATGCATTAAAGAGCATTCTTTTCTGAGTCCTGGATGGAGCTGAGTGAGGCAGTAGGGGGTATTCTGGCCCCTTCGACCCCAATTTCAAATAGTTAGAAAATAACTTCAATCAATCACAGCAATCAATCAAAACAATCAAAATTAATTCTATAAAATTATAATGACTAAGCTTGTTCTAAAAGACGAAATATGAGAACTGCCCTACTTCTTTGCAGAGGTGAAGGATCCTGGACGTTGTACATTGTATATAATGTCAGACTTTTGTGATATGTTTTTTAGTTTTGCTGAACTTTTTTTCCTTTCTTTTTTTTCATTCCTTATTATAAGAAATGACTCCAGGGTCAGAATGAGGAAAAAGATAAAAGGGGAAATATATGTAAGGTAAAAACAAAAGATGAAAATAAAAATTTTTTTTTCTCAAAAAGGAGAGTAACTGTCCATTTTAACTAGAGTATTGCTAACAATGACTAAACAGGAAGATGTCTAACAGTGACTCAGTGTGCCCAAGAATGAGACAAATTAATTCAGGCAAAATCTCTGGGCAGAATTCAGGGAAGCTATTGAATCAGAGATACTGTGATTGTGGAAAGAACATTTTAACTTGACTGAGAGGAAATGACTAGACAGAAAGGAGGTCAGGGCCTCAAATGAAAATTCCTCCAGTCATAAGATGATGAAGGAGTCAGAAGCAGTCTGAAAATTCAACCAGCATCCCTGGCTACTCCAGCATTCCTGGGGAAGCAGTGGGCACTTCATGTCCTCAGATCACCAATTATGACTTTATCCTTGGGTCGAACAGCAAAGATTGTGAAGTGGCAAGAGAGGAGGATGAATTCATTGTCCTTCATTGTCCTCCATAATTCCTGCGTCACTTCCAATTAGTTGGCTTAGGTGTCAATCAGTAGTGTAGTGTTGTTGAAAGAGCACTGACCAAGCAGAGGACCTGGGTCCAAATGCTGGACTTCATCTTTGCTGTGTGACCTTAGGCAGTTCACTTTCTTCTCTGATCTTTTTTTTTTCTAGAAAGGCTAGTTTTTAAAGCTCTGAAGTGCTATTATAAATATGAGTTAATCATTATTATCCTCAGGACAGTTCATATTTGGCATTAAGCTAAATCATAAAATCTCAGAATCTGAAAGCTGTAAGAGACCTCGGAGCCCGAGTTAAACTCTTTCTCTGTCTCTCTACCTCCCTCCCTTTTCCTCCCTTCCCCTCTCTCTCTTCTCTTTTCTCCGTAGCTGAACAGTCATTTCTACAAAATGAACATCCAGTCTTTACTTGAAGACCCTCTAAGGCAGTCCATTTCACAATGCTGAGATTTTACACGACAGTACCGCAAACACTTGAAGATGGTTATTCTATTTTATCTCCCCCAAATTTCTCCAACTCCTCTAATAGAAATTCATATGGCATGGTCTTCAGTAACCTTACCATTCTGGTTACCCTCACTGGACATGCTTTGGCATGTCAACATTTTTCCTAAAATGTGGTATTCAGAACTGAACACATTACTCAGCTCATCTGATTGGGACAGAGCTTAGAAGAACTATCCCTTCTGTTATTCTGCAAATAATATTTCTTTAGTTGCAGTTTCGGATTGAATTAGTTTTTTTTTTTAAGAAGTTTATTGGGAAAACATGACAGGCAGACACTTCATGTGATGAAAAGGAGACAGACTTTGAAAATGGCCCGCCAGCCATGTGAGATCTCAGCCCCATCTCCCTCAAAAGGACAGAAAACCATCACATTAGTAACAGCATTCTGTGGCAGCCAAATGTGCCCTGGTGGAGGCAGTCAGCCTGGACAGACCACTACACCACCTCCCCCTCACAATGGAGTTTAGCAGCCCCACTAATAATCAGCAGTGAACACAGAACCCTTCTGGAAACGACAATATGGGTTTGGTGGAAATGCTGTTCAGTCACCTCAATCCTGGGAAGCTGCGGGAGGCAGGGACTGAAGAAGAGGGTGATAAGGGCGCCTTAAGGAGAGTCCCAGACTTCCAGCTTTTCAGCCACTTTGACAAATATCTCCAAGTGAAAAATAAAAGTCACTGAAATAAAATGCCCAGTGTCGTTTTTCCAGGAGATCCCCCTGGACTTTTTTGGTTGATAACACATAGTTGACTCATATCTAATCAAAAGCATTATTCCAATCATTGATTCTGCCCTTAGCTAGAAGTCAAATTCCATATCCCGGCATTATAATGAAATACTATCTTCCCCTTTATATGCGTATTCTAGAAGTACTCATTTCTGGGGTAGTCAAAACTTAATGTTATGAATGCATTATTCAAGTGTAGGATTTGGAATACTAATTTGTAATGACTAAGTGCCTACGGATAAATCAGGGAATATGAATAGGCACCTTGAGAGTTAAAGAGGAGAAATAGTCAACTCTTGGGACAAGATTAGGAAGGGAGGCTATTGAGAGCTTGGAGAGGAGCCCTTTTAGCAGCTAGATCTTAGGCCAGGAAGTGAAAGAATTTCTGAGAAATCTAGTCATGGGATCTAGAACTGAGGTGATCCCGAAGGAGCTTGGGTTTGTACCTAGATACCTCTCTTCTCCAAGAAGGGACCCAGTCTTTGTAAGGACTTTTGCTAAGAGAATAAAGATAACGTAGTTAGTTTGGAGGGGCAGCGAGGTGGCACGTTGGATAGCGTGCTGGGCCTGGAGTCAGGAAGATGAGTCTTCCTGAATCCAAATCTGGCCTCAGACAGCTGTGTGACCCTGGGCAAGTCACTTAACTCTATTTGCCTCAGTTTCCTCATCTGTAAAATGAGCTAGAGAAGGAAATGGCAAACCACTCCAGTATCTTTGTCAAGAAAATCCCAAATGGGATCATGAAGAGTTGGACGCATCTCTGATGACTGAAAAGAATGTATAATCCTTTTCTTTTCCTTAATTTACTTGAGATGGAGATAAAGATTGTCTTAATTTTTTTGGGGGGGGGGCTAGGCGGTGGGGTTAGGTGACTTGCCCAGGGTCACACAGCTAGTAAGTGTTATGTGTCTGAAATCAGATTTGAACTCAGGTCCTCCTGAATCCAAGGCCGGGGCTCTATCCACTTTACCACCTAGCTTCCCCAAAAGATTTTCATAAGACAATCTAATTAGAAGCTAGAAGAAAGAAGGTAAAATAAAATAATTCCAGAATACAGAATTGATAAATTACGGAGCATAGAATTCAAATCCCACCCTAAAGTAATCTTAATCTAGGTCACTGATGAAAATACAGCTTTGTGGGCTAGCTGCTATGCTTCCTTAGGGCATTGGACAGGATTTGATTCTCCCTGCTCAAACTTCCAACTCGTCTTACAGATGATTTCTGCTTCTAAGGGGGTCTGCTTTAGAGAGCAGATAAAGGGAAAGCTTCAGATAGGACAGATTTCAAGAGTTAGTCCTTTTTCTGCTTGGAGTCCTTTCTTTATAGTTTATAAATCCAAATTCTTAATATAGAACTACAGTAGAAAGACTGATTTTGAGAAAGGCTGGACCACGTACATGAGTGTGTGGTCCAGTCACAAACAGTCTAAAAATAGTAGTTCGAAGAGGAAAAAAAAACCCACTGGTGGTTTCCTTGTGGTAAGTGGTGAAAGTCACCGGAGACAAGTGTGAGATATCTTACATTTGAAAGGGGGGCACTCAGTAGTTTAGTGTGTGCCCCACCCCCATACACACTCATGGCTCCCTCTCTATAAAGAAAAACCTTCAATTCTTGAGCCCCAAACTTAGTTGCTCCATCCTCCTCATCCAACATCAGTTCTGCCTCAGAATAGGAGTCCATGGGGTCAGGGACAGTAATCCTCACATAAAGAAAAAGAGGCGTACATTATGCAATGACAAGCTCTGAGCCACACAGAGAAATAGATCCACAGGGACTGTGATTATAAACCTGAGAAGCAGGAGGGTTACTGTCCAAGGAGGACTTTGGAGAGGGTCGGAGGTCAGAGATGGAGCCAATGTCAGGGTGATTTGGGTCATGATTCTGGTCAAGGCCAGCTAATTGAGGTCAGTTGTTCTTCTCCTAGTTTATCTGGCAGCAGTGGACGCTGGCTGGACCATGAATTTCCACTTTGGATATTACAGGAGCCACAGCCATAGCCGCAGGAACAGCTGCTGATCACAGTCCCTGGAGGGAGGCAGAGTTGTTGCTTGATGTCAGGGGGAGAGAGAATGGGAGTTCTCTCTCATGCCTCACTCCTGAATGTCCCCTTTCCCCCTCCACCCTTTTTATCCATGGATTGTTGAGCTGAAACAAGTGGGTGAGGGAATGGAAGAGACAAGTTAGAGGGAGGGGATGAACAGATGACATGAAACGGTCAGAGCACAGGATTTGAAAAAAAAGAGAGTAAGGGGGGTAAGGAGGCCTAAGAGGGGAGGGGGAAGAGTGAGGGGCAAATGGAAACCAGATACTGTCTAGCACCAGCCTCTGAGAGGAAATGGAAACAAGGAGAAGGAGATTCAAGGTTATTAATAGGGAGAAAACTAAACCTTCAGCCCCAAATGAGTGGCAAAATTGGAGTAGAGGAAGGACAGGAAGAAGGCTGAGGGAAGATAATAGCTTGGGATGTGGGGTTAGGAGGTATCTTCACTTCAGGCACTTACCTTCAGGAAGGAAGCCAGTGTGTCCTAGATGAGCACAGATGTACAAAAGAGGTTGCTCTTAGCTACAGGCTGACACCCTAAAAGGGAGAGAAGGAGGGGCTGGCTGTTCTTTGCTCACCCAATCCTTTAAATCTTACTTTCTCTCTTGGACTCTTCTGCTAACCCCCCTGGATCCTGGAGCCAGTGCCAGGGGAAACTTGAGCTTTTAGATTGTGCCCCAGGACCAAGAGGGAGTGGTATGGGGACTAAAGAATTTAACGTCTGGTGTTGAGATTTGGAGAGGAGGCTGGGGCTTGGGATAAAGAACTTGGTCCTTCGCACTCTATTTCTCCCCAGGTCAGTTACCTTGTGAGGAAAGAGCTATTGATATTTTTCCATCCAAAGGTTCAGTCAGCATGGCTAGGGGATATCAGCCCCCAAAGAGGGATGAGCATGAGCAGGATATTGAAGTCTGGTTCCATCTTGCTGGAAGGCTTTCACTTGTAAGGAGAAGAGAAGCAGACAAAAAGTGGAGAAGGTGCCTCCTCGTTTCCCTGGGAGGAGAGGTTCTTATTAAAGGCATAGGTGGCTGGAGGAATAGATGGTCTAAATTCCAGAATGTCAATCCTAGGTGAAGGTGAATGAAGAAAGACTATAGAACGGTCTCATTCACCTGGGAAAAACTGGGCAGAGCCTGGTGGACAGGACTTTTATATGTGCCCATGGACCATGATGGTGGAGTCACCTTAACTAAACTAAAAGCACAATGCTATATTGGGATCAAGGTCAGAGAAATAATACCCTTCCCCAACTTTCATCTCTACAGAACACTAAGATGACTGTGATAAGCCTCCCAAGTACCAGGGTATTTGGAAAATATCCAAGGAGTGCCTGGTTCTAAGAAAGGTGGCAACCACCCTTACTGTGCACAATGTAAATTGATTCTAACCCAAGAAAAGATTATAGTAACAGTAATCATCAACAAATTATAGAAAAACTTTTGGAACAGACCTTGCTTCAGAAAATGATACTGATGATTGAAATCGAGTCTATATTATATATCACTGAAATGGCTCAATGTAAATGAAAGTCATTTCCATATGAATGTGGCCTGTGAAATGGCTGAGATCCAAGAATGAAATCCAAAGGCCTTCCTTGGTAGACATCCATGTGAACGCAACCAACGATATATGAACATAGAAGTGTCAAATGAGTGGCCAAGTTATGGAGATTTCAATAAATCACTAAACATTTACTAAGTACCTACTATGTGCCAGACACTGTACTAAGCTCTGGGGATACAAAAAAGGGAAAAGACAGTCCCCACCCTTGAGGATACAACACAACGAGGGAGACAGGGTGCAAACAAAAGTATACAGAGCAGGCTAAATACAGGATTAATTGGAAATAGTTAACAGAGAGAAAGAACTAGAATCAAGAGGGGGTGTTTGTAGAAATAGAGGGATTTATGATGGCCATTTTGATCCTGGATCATTGCCACCAGATATTAGACAACAGTTATCCTTAAGCAGCCTGGACTTAGTGTGGAATGTAGCTTATACAAGGATGTGGCAAAAACCGCAACATGTGACTGCAGGCTACAAAAATTAGCACCTATCTAGAATGACATGACCTGCTGATTAGCATTACATACCAAAAAATAGATAAATATAGATAGGAAGGAAGGAAAGAGGGAAGGAAGGAGGGCAGGAAGGAAAGAAGGAAGGAAGAAGGAATGAAGGAGGCGAGAAAGGGGGGGAAGGAAAGAAGGAAGGAGGAAAGTCAGGAAGGAAGAAAGGAGGAAAGGAAGGAAGAGGGAAAGAAGGAAAGAGAGAAAGAAGGAAGGAAAGAAGGAAGAAGGATGAAGGAGGGGAGAAAGGAAGGGGGAAAAGGAAAGAAGGGAAGAGGAAAGAAAGGAAAGGAGGAAGGAAGGAGGAAGGAAGGAAGAAGGAAAGGAAGAAGGGAAGGAAGGGGGAAGGAAGCCATGGAAGGAGAGAGGAAGGAGGAAGTAATGGAGAGAGGGAGAGAAGGAACGAGGGAAGGAAGGAAAGGAGAAAGGAAGGAAGGAAGAAAAATTACTTATGAAGTGCTTACTATTTGCCAAACACTATGCTAAGCGCTAAGTATACAAATTAAAACAAGCAAGATGGTATTTGCCCTACAAGAGTTTACATTCTAATGTGGGAAACTTTAAAAGAGAAGTAGAAAGTGATGAGCAGGGAAAGGAGACGTTTGTGCATGGTGATACAATGGGAAGATGACCAGATATGAATATGTTCATCTGGTTCTAGGCAAGATAAGGGAAAAATTCAATGATCACATCTGGGAGATCCAGGGATGGAATCCAAGGTGACCATATGTGGTGGTAGTGGTGGAGTGTGGGAAATGAAGTTGATGGCCAGAGTGTAGGCAGAATGGTAAAGAAATTACCAGGAAATGGCATGGGGGCCTAGGTATTGTCAAGATAAGGTAAAAGTTTACCTCTTAGAGCTGGAGGACCCAGGGATGGAGTCCAAAGTTGCAGTATGTGGTGATGGTCAATCCTCATTCTTGACGTCTCTACAACCTTTGAAAGTATCAATTACCCTCTTCTCTTTGAGATTCTCTTCTCTCTAGGCTTTATAATACTACTATATCTTGGATCTATTCCTGCCCTATCTAACTGCTCCTTCTCAATATCCTTTGTAGGATCTTCAGGTCTGTCCTCCTCTAATTGTGGGTTTCTCCTAGGTCCTCTTCTTTTTTCCCTCTCTTTTATTTCACTTAGTGATCTCATTAGCTCTTATGGATTCAATTATCACCTCTATGCTAATGACTCTCAGATCTGTATATCCAGCTCTAACTTTTCTCTTGACTTTCATTCTTCAACTGCCATTCAACAGTCATAGACATGGATGTCCCATATCTCTCTTAAACTCTACCTGTTCAAAATGGAACTCATTACTCATCTTTCCTCCCAACACCTATCCATTTCCTAACTTTCCTATCCTTCTCTTAGTCACCAGATTCAAAAGCTAAGTGTTATCCTTGACTCCTCACATTCTTTCTCTTATTTCCTCTTTTCCTCATTTCCCTCATTTCCAATCTGTTGCCAAGTCTTGTCCATTCTGCTTTCAGAGAATCTATCATATCTGCCCCTTCTCTCCTCTGACACTGATACCACCTTACTACGGGTCCTTATTGCTTCATGTCTATACTATTACAGTAGCCGTGTGGTTGGTCTCTTTGGCTCAAGTCTCTCTCCACTCTAGTATGACCTCCATTTAACTGCCAAATTTATCCTCCCAAAGCACGGGTATAACTATGATGTCTTACCACCCCTCCTTCAGTAAACTCCAGTGGCTCCCTATTACCTTTAGGATGAAATACAAAATCATCTTTGGCATTCAAAATCCTTTATAATCTGACCCTCTTCTGCCTTTCCAGCCTCTTAGACCTCTCACTTCCAGGTATCCTGAGATCCAGTGACATGGTCTTCCTTATCATTCCTTGCACATGACTCTTCTGTCTCTGGGCATTTGCACTGGCTGTACCCCCAGGCCTGGAATTCTCTCTCTCCTCATGTCAGCCTCCTGGATTTCCCCAGCTTCTTTGAAGTCTCAACTAAGATCTCACCTTCTGGGAGAAGACTTTCCCACTCCTTATTAATCTAACCTTTCCTTTGAGACTGTTTCCAATTTACCTTGTATATATCTTATTTGCATGTTATTTATTCACATGCTATCTCTCCCATTAGATTGTGAACTCCTTGAGAACAAGATTTGCCTTTTCTTTTCTTTGTACCCTTAGCACTTAACACAGTGCATGGAACATAGTAGGAGCTTAATAAATGTTTATTGACTGACTGGTGGTGGAGGGTGGAAGATGAAGTTATTGGTCAAGGTGGAGGTAGCATGGTGAAGAGATGTCTGGGAAGTGTCTTGGAACCCTGACAAGATAAGATGAAGGCTCTTCCACCAGTTTGAGGGACCCAGGAGTTGAGTCTAAAATTCATCATGCCAACCATTTTGGAGAGCAATTTGAAACTATGCTAAAAGGGCTATAAAATTGTGCATACCCTTTGACCCAGCAATACTGGTCTGTATCTTCTAGGTCTGTATCTCAAAGAAATCATAAAAACAGGAAAAGGACCTACATGTACAAAAATATCTATAGCAGCTCTTTTTGTGGTGGCAAAGAATTTGAAATTGAGGGGATGCCCATCAATTGGGAAATGGCTGAACAAATTGTGTTATATGAATATAATGGAATGCTACAAGAAATGATGAGCAGGAAGACTTCAAAAAAACCTGGACTTACATGAACTGATGAAGAATGAAATGAGCAGAACCAGGAGAACATTGTACACCGCAACAGTCACATTGTGCAATTTGTACCTTTGATAGACTTGGCTCTTCACAGCAACGCAAGAATCTAAGACAACTCCAAAAGGCAATGGAAATTGCTATCCACACCTAGAAAAAGAAATATGGAGTCTGAAGGCAGATAGAAGCATACTATTTGCTCTCTTTTTTCCTTTGTTGTTTTGTTTTATTGCTTCATTCTCATGGTTCCTCCCATTAGTTCTAATTCTTCTTTATATCATGACTAATGGGAAAATATGCTTGATATGAATGTATAAATAGAGCCTATACCAGATTGCACACTGTTTTGGGGGACGGGGAGAGGAGTGGAAGGGGGAGAAAATTTAAAACTCAAAATCTTATTGAAGTAAATGTTGAAAACTAAAAATAAATAAATTAGTTATCAGAAAAAATTCATTGTGACCATGAGCTAATTATATCCTTCATCCGGGCTTTCATTTTCTGGACAATTAATTGCTGTATCACAAATGTGAGCATCAAAACATCCATTGAGAATTCAACAAATAAACTGTACTGAAACAGAATTGCTAATCATAGATTAAATTGTTGCCCAGAATCACCCAGACAAAAAATAAATTGATCAATAAAAGACTTAATTAAAAATATTAATAAATGTTGCTATACCAAAATATTCATCATCAAGTTAAATACAATAAAAAATCTTTCCAATGGGGCAGCTAGGTGGCGCAGTGGATAGAGCACCAGCCCTGGAGTCAGGAAGACCTGAATTCAAATCCGGCCTCAGGCACTTGATACTTACTAGCTGTGTGAGTCACTTAACCCCATTGCCCACCCAAAAAGGAAAAAAAAAAGAAAAAAAAAACCTTTCCAAACGTAGAGAACTAGCAGAAGAAATCAAAATTATATATAAACAGGTTGATACATCATCCTTATCACTCTATCTGCTACTGGAATCACCCCAAAGATACTTTCAGTAAGCCTCCGGATGATCTTAGATCTCAATACATGATTCAATTGCAAAAAGCAATTGTTTTGCTCACTTGTGTAACAGAACAGAACTTTTAAATGTAAAAGATTAATAACTTAGTAACTTAGTGACTTGTGCCTGAACTTTTTCTATCTGATGTCCAGTAAACAAGAAGAACAAAATAATAATAATATTATTAAAAGGATGCTTCTGGATTTGAACTCAAGTCTTCCTGATTCCAGTTCCACTGCATCATCTAACTGTCTCTGATATTCTAGTGTTTCAGGCCTTGGTAACTTTATGTCTAGGTGATTGTCCCTCCTGTTTGTTTCTTGTCCCTCTCTGTAGAGCAAGTAGGGAATCTTTTTGGAGGCATTTTTTGCTTTACCTGGAAACTATTATGTCATTGGGGCAGTGTGGGTCTCCCTTCTGTTTTTGCTGCTGCTGAAATCCTGCCTTTCCTCAATCCCTGTCTTCCACTTTCCCTGACCTTGTCACCTCCCTTGGATACCGCTCAATCTGACAAATATTTACTGAGCACTGTGTTGTAGAAGGTGGCTGTGTTGGCCACTGAGTTACGGGTGGCTCTTGCCTGTGAGTTATCACTTTTGAGCCTGAAGCTACTTTCTTACTAGGAACTCCTAATCCTTGCAAATACACCCTATCTGGGTGTGTTTTGATTTTATCATCCAAGAAAACACATAAGTCAAATGCTTGACTGTTGGCCAATTCTTATCCCAGGCTTAGAGAGAGCACAAAACTCCTATACTCTAGCTTCTTAGTCCTTTCCCCATTACTCCAGGTATGGGAATTGGCTTCAGAGTCCTTTACATTTCCTTACTAATAGGACGCCCATGCTGGTGTATAGGATTCTATGTAGGGGTGTATTGGAGCCAGCTTGAACCAACTCTGAGAGCTAATTGTTAAATTTTCAGTGTGAAGATTTACACCTCAGAAATTGAAATGTTACAAATCAGGATTTGATTTATTGTTTAAAAAAAATTAGATTTAAGAAAGTGATGGAGAAAATGTTAATGATGCAGATTAATTTTAAAAGTATGTCTTGTGTAGTTCCCCCTCTACTCCAGCCCCCTCTCCCTGCTCCAGTTGTCTGTTAAACATTTTAAAGTCTGCCACTGATGCCAGGCACCCTTCTTCCCAAACAATATAGGATTTAGAGCAGTTCTCTACATTTTGAGATGCCTTGTGAGCCAGTAGCTAGAGAGTTTCGTAGGAGGTATGTGCATGGTTTGGGGAAGTGGGGTAAGAGGGAAAGGGAAAGGATGTTGCTAAAAATCACCGGAGATGATTATATACATGGTGTCAAGGGGGCAATGGACCTAGTTGCTTGGCAACATCTCCTTGCCTGCTGCCACGCAAACACACCTTATAGAATGCCTATTGCCTTTTTGTGACATCTTCACTTTTCCCCAATAAGTCTTCCTTTTCTGTTAATTTTGAATTAATTGTGAAAATTTGGGGGATCTGACTCAGCTACAATATCCTCATATTAGTGTTGGGTGACCAGAATTCCCACATAGCATAGAGTCAGATAACTAGAAGCTATAGTTGCTGAATGGGAGATGTATGCCCCAAATAGGGTGTGTCCTCAGAATCTAGGAACAAAGTCCAAAAGACATCACCCTCGCCAATGACTTGTAAATGTGCTGTGGATGAGGCCGATGTGTCTCCCAAAAATCATTAAGTAGACTAAATCATAATAACTCTAAGTGATTGGCACATGAGAAAAAATACTATAGGGGGCAGTAATAACTCACAATATAGGTTTTATAACAGTAGATGCAGCGGAAGGTGACTACCGCTGACGTTTTGCCCAACTACAATTCTATTGAGGCAGGAAAATCATCAGTTGGTGTCACAGTTGGAACTAGAGTGGGGCCACTGGAACTTTGTCCAGTGTGCCAACATATACAGGTGTAATTCCTTCCCATGGTGGTTCAGGGATATCAATTCCCTTGCAACTCAGAGACTGCTGTTCTAGCACTTTATGGTGCTCTCCCTTTGCTTGTCTATGTTATACTGCAGGACCCAAATCCCTTTCCTGTCTTCCTTTTTTGAATACTATAGCCCCACTGTCTTCCATGGTATGGTACTGTAGCTGTGGTGTCCCTGTCCTGGGTGGGTGGGACTATCTTCTCATTCCTAGCCCTGTTTTTGTGGGACAGATCACTGTTTTTCCTGATGTAAACGTGTCTCTAGCTGGTCTTTCACATACCCCTACCCCCTTTCTAATCCCTCCAAATTGTTCTCTTTGCCACTAGTGTGCCTGCTTTGTCCAACAAGTACATAAATATATATACATAATATATGTAGATGTATGTACATATGTGTATGTATGTACACGTACATATTTATGTGTATATCTGTGCATGTACATGCATGTATATGTGTGCATGTATCTGGCATACATGTATGTGTGTGCACATGTACATGCGCACAAGCCATGCATATATACATACATATAACACACATACAGACACATGTGTATGTACACATAGACACACATACTCATACATACACACATACATACAACATACATACACATATATGCCACTACTGCCTTTTTTTAGCACCTGTCCAGGGGTGTGCTGGAGCCAGTACTAATTGGCATAGAGAGCAGATTACATTGTCCTCTTTTATTACAAATCAGGGCTTGACTTACTATTTTGTTGATTTTCTAGACTTAAGAAAACGTAAAGCAGATTAAACTTAAAAGTACGTGTACATACATTCTTTCCCCCATCCCCGAGATTCCAGTTGTTAAACATTTAACAGCACAGCCCTGCTCTTGCTCCCCATGAAAGAACTCCTAACCAATACGTGAACAAGACAGTGCATCGCTATTTGATTGTTGTGTCGGCATAGGTCATGATGTCATCTGTAAGTCCTGGGCCCTTGCTGTATTGTGTGAGTTTGGGGAATTCTCTGAGAAAGCCATGCAGCCGTGATGCAATCATTTTCAATAAGTTTCAGCCAGTTGCCTTGGTCAGAGTCCTTGTGCACCAAGAAACTTTTTGGATTTTCCTAGTAGGCTTTCTGCCTGGGAAGTGAATGCACTGGCCAGCTGGAATGAATAGCCCCTTGGTGTAAATTAGTAAATTCGTATTCTTTCTGTGAGTCATGCGTTTTTGAGTTTGGATGGTATGAGCCAAATTTTGTTGTTGTTTAGTTGTTTTTCAGTCATTTCTGACTGTTCACGATCCCATTTGGGGGTTTCTTGGCAAAGATACTGGAGTGGTTTGCCATTTCCTTCTCCAGCTCATTTTACAGATGAGGAAATTGAGGCAAATAGGGCTAAGTGACTTGCCTAGGGTCACACAGCTACTAAATGTCTAAGGCCAGATTTGGACTCAGAAAGATTAGTCTTTCTGACTGCAGGCCTAGCACTCTAGTCACTACACCACCTAGCTGACCCTTCTAAGTGGCTACTGAATGGCAATAGCTACTACTAAAACTCCGAGCTCTTAGACAATGATGTTAATTCTTCATCACCAATCAGGAATCATTCAGCTGAAGCCTTCTTTTAGCTGACTGCTTCTGTCACAGTTGTTTTCAATTTCCTGCTGTTTCTTCAATCCTTATCCTCATCTGCTGCTGCTGTCTTTTCTTCAGTAGCTTAAATGAGAAACCTCTTGATTCACAGTGACTCATTTTTAGGTAAAAAGTCCTAAATCTCAAAATTTTCCTTATTAAATTAATATTCCTTTTAAAATTGTATCTCAGTCTCCAAATGTTTGTAGTTCTATAAATAAAATTATAATTATTTCATTTAAAAAGTTTTTACCCTCTTTAGTCAGAAAACATGTATATGAAAATTAGATGAGGTACCCAGCTCTGAAATTTCCTACAAGGCACACTGTTACTTGAGTGCCTTTGAAACTGTTACCGCACACTCACATTTCTCTATTTTTAATAAATAAAAAATCTTTCCCTGTTCTCACGCAAGTGAAGCATCACCCCACAATGTTAACAAAAAGACCCAAGTGCTCAAATCAACACCACACAGTATTTCCTTTCCAAAAATTGTCCAAAACTCCATCTGAAAGCTGTTCCTTCATATACATATTTTAACAGTTTATATTAAAATAAAGTTCTTTTTTCCATTCATATTACATATAAAAATGATCATCCATAACACTGGCTATATCCCACATCCTTTGATATTTAATATGTCTCTTCATTTGCACAAAACACTTTTTCTTCACTTTTCATCATTCACTTCTCCATATGAAAGGACCCTTACAAAGATAGTGTGTCCTACATGGAGATTGAAGAAGAGAGAATTTAGGAGAGACACAATAACTATCTGTAAGTATTTGAAGGTCTGTCTCATAGAAAGGGTCTTAGACTTGTTCAGTCTGGTCCCAGAGTCCAAGAAGCCATAAGGTGGTCCATAAGAAGTCTGCTTTCCTCCAGAATTTAATGTGTGTTTCATTTGACTGTCCTGCGATTAAGGTCATAATAACAACCACGACTAATACTTTGATTGTGTTTTAAGCTTTACAAAGCCCTTTCCTCACTCCAACATGGACAAATAAGCCTCATCCTCATTTTATAGGGAAGGGACCAAGGTTCAGAGGAGGGAAATGATTTGACTAGGGTCACATAATGAGTAAGTTACGGAGTCAGGGTGTTAGCCCAGGTCTTTCAAACTCCAAAGCCAAAGCTGACTTCTGTAGCATGCTTCTTCTTATCAGGCATTTCCCCACGCTGAACTGTCTGCTGTCTCTTACTCCCTGAATCTTAAGTTGAATAAAGTAGTTTGCAAAGTATTTTTTAGTTAAAAAAAAGTATGTTTAAATTAACACTCTTGTCAGGGATTTCTTGCATTTTATAGGAGTTTCATTACAATTGACCTTTTCATTATTTAAAACTTTCCCTTCCAAATAAAAATACTTAATGCAATATATTGTTATAAATAAATTAATAATACATTAATTTATTAATATCATAATAAAGTGAAAGCAGCCAATTTTAGCTTGAAGAAGCTGAGAGATTTTCTACTGAATTAATTAGAGAAAAGGAACTATGCTACTCAAACTGCATCTCTGTCCTCTTTGGTGAGGGAGCAGGGACTGGAGAGGTCTTGCAGGGACTGGAGAGGTCTTACATCTCCTTTGTATTTCCTATTCCTGCTTTCCTGGGGCATTAGGTGATTTTATTTTTCATGACTTTGAGGGCACAGGAAAGTAGAGGAAAGGAAGGAACTGTCTTCTTTACTAGGTCAAAATGATCCACTCAGCAGTCAAGCAAATGAATCTCTTAAAAAGTCAGAATCTTGCCTGTGGAGAGCTGCAGCCAGGCCCGGCTGTCAATCTTGCATGTGGGGAGCTGTCATCTCTCCACCAGTGATTTCCTTAGAAGGTTAAATGGAAGCCCTGGAGCTTCCTTGGTACAAAGTTTATGTTTTGTGGGATGAGTGATGAGCTGATGAGCGGGAAGCAGCAGTAGTATTGAATGGGTCAGCGAATGGGTAATGATTTTTTTGTGTGAATTTTACTCCAGGCTATTGGTTCTAATTCAGCCCACAATCTTCTTCAGTGACTAAAATGCATGATCAGTAGATGTCTGGAAGATGATTTAGAGAAGTCAGTTAAACTCTCTGACAGCCAATAATCATTTATTAAGAGTTTACTATGTCAAGCACTATGCTAAGGAAATATGAGCAAAAGGAAAGACATTCCCTACCCTCAAGGAGCTTACATTCTAACGGGGAAGACAACAAATTAAAGGAATCTGAAAAGCTTCTGGTGGGGATAGGGATGGGTGGCGGAGTAAGAAGGTAGCTGGCATGAGAGGTAGAGAGTAGTGTAGCCTGACCGGAAATGAAGAGACGGCTGGTCTGAGTGCTGCCCTTAAATAGAGGTTCTGGGAGGAGCCATCAGCCCTCCAATCAGAGGGTGGGCCGCAAAGGGCACAGGGTGCTTCTGAGGTGTACCAGGGTTGAAATGGTCTTTCGGGATGAACACATTTCTGGGGCATAAGGGAGATGTCCAAAAGAGGGCAGCCTGATGGGAAATGAAGAGAAGTAGGGGAACCCTGCTGCATACTCACTTGGAGCTTTGAATCAGAGACATAGGTGGGAGCCGCCCAAATCTTTCTCATTCTTATCTAGTATGAGGGGGTAGGGCCATAATTCTTCTTTTGCCCCTTTCCCTCAAATCCTACTTTCGAGAAACTATCGTGGGAATCTTTGTAAACTCCCTTTACATTCATCTCACCGATACAAGATACCCCAATATACAGAGTTGAGAGAAATTATTATTAATAACCAATGACTTGGGGAGATTCAGATTTCCTCCTTTTTCTTTTATCCTGATTTCAAGACCTCAGTCTCTGAAGGTTGAGATAAACTTCTCCTCTATCCAGATTGTTCCACTCAGGTTTGGGTGGGGATAAATTCTTTGAATAGATTGCCTAAGGCTAGAGCTAACATAATCAAAGTTCAAGTCCAGTCTGTCATTGTAATATTCATTCTCTCATTAATTGTTAACCAATCAGAGTTGATTGCCACCCTCAGGAACCCTCCTCTTCCAAAAGGGCTTAATATAAGCTGTGAGCCAGCTGCCATAATTGTCTTTGGTCTAAGAGAGACATCACTAAATGACCGTCCTTTTATTAAAATGCTGGCATTATTAATAAAATGATGAAATTACCCAGAAATTATGTCTCTTAACTTTTTTAATTACCACAGAGTACTGAATTAAAGCACTAACCAAATGATAACCTGTTTACTACATGCTAATAGTAGGCTTAAAAATTTGGAAGCTTGCTCTCACATATTTAGGACTTGGAGACACCTTTGAGTTTTTTGTTTTTGTTTCTGTTTTTTTTTTTTGCTATTTGTTACGCTTGTATACCTGAGCAGTGAAAAACCCTTGTCCAAACTCCTAAAAAGCTTCAACTTTATAGATAAGGGCCAACTGTGCAAAAGCAAGCCTTATACACCCCGACCCAAGGCCATGAGAACAGTGTCCTGTTTCTATTTAGTATATGACAAACTTGAAAGGTCAGTCATGGGACTTAACTTTGGTAGTTTGATTGGCATGCCACTGAATAAGTAAATTAATTTGAATAGTACAGTCATTTTTATTATATTGGCTTGGCCTGCTTTGAGAAATTATTATTTCTCCAGTTATTTAGGTCTGTCCAAGATACCTTTTCCCACAGTAGAGGGACAGAGGTATGGCCCTTGAGCTCGGGGGCTAAGTCCTGATTCTCAGATTCTTCAGGGGATCAGGAGATCACAGCAGCAGTGCTGAAAGACGGTTTGCTGAATCCCTGTTCTGCCGCTGGAGTTTGATTTCATGATCCTGGTCCATCTATGTTCCATAGTTCCTGCCCTGGTCACTTGCCCTGGGTCAAATGTTTGATTTTGTGTTGGAAAGATGACCACCACTGTAGTTTTTTCTTAAATTTCTGATCATTACTTAGTCTGATCCTTGTTAAAGATGTTCATGTACTTGGGGAGGTGCTGGACTGCATTGCTTCCTACTTTTCTGCCATCTTGTCTGGTCTCAGTGTGTTTTCCACAATAATACCTGTATCTGCCCCACAAATGCACATGAAATTGAGAAGATCTGATAAAGCACTCTCTTATCAAGTTAGGCATAGTCTACATTTCAGCATCATTATTAACTATCAGCAATGTGGTCTCAAAAATCCAGTTATGAATTTCCATAAACATAACATAAAATAAAACCTGAATCATTTTTCTTGGTGCAAAAGACTGCACAAGGACATTAGAGAAGGATGGCTGCCACAGATTACAGGCTTTGTCCTCCTCAATAAAAGCTGTTTTTTAAACCAGATCTCTAGAGATAGATATAGGTTTTTCCCTCTCCTACTGGGTAATTGATATTTATTATAAAAAATAAGCAGAAACTTGTGGTGATTGGGGAAAAGAATTCTGACAGCCACAAGTTTCAATATTCAGTCTTTCCTGGTTCATTTCCCCATTGCATGCCCATCACTGATGCTATACTCACTGACATGTGCTCTTCTGCAGTCATGAACTCTTTTATATAGGTGAGGTGCTAAGCACCATCCATGAGCCTTGCTCAGGGTACAAGGCTTAGTAGGATGCTCAATCCAGGTTGTAGACATTTAGATTCAAAGTCAAGTCCATAGAAAAAATGAAATCCAGACCCATATGTGGAAGAGTCTGTGCCTATTGGCTTCCCCAAGGTCCTGTCCCTTCCTTCCCACCTCCCTGTAGAGGGTCAGACTAACAAGGATGTAATGAGGGATGGGATTTGATCGCTGACTGTTTCTGAAATTAACCATTTGGCCGTGGTGATGACTTCACAGCCTGGAAATGAACCCTGTGGGCCCTCCTCTTAGAACTGAACAGAATTCCAGAGCTGGGGAAAGATCTAAGAGATCATCCAAGTTACCACCCCTCATTTTGTAGAGGGAAAGTGACTTGCCTGAGGCCTGATAGCTATTGGTAATGGAAGTCTCCTCATTCCTAGTCCAGTGCTTTTTCCCTATACCAAATTGTCTCCTTGCTACTCGTTAGCTGAAGCCTCACTTCCTACCCAAGCCTGAGAAGGACAAATCTCTCCTTGTTGCACCTTTAGACATTCTTTCCTTCAAACATTTTCTAGACCAGTGCTGTCAAATTAAAATAGAAACGGGGCCACTGAACCAACCATACATAAGGATCCCTGGGAGCAATCTATTGACTTAGAAAACCACATATTAACATTATCTATATTCTGTTGTATTTTTATTTGTTTTGTTAAGTATTTCCGAATTAGATTTCCTCTGATTCTGCCAAATCTGGGAATGGTGGGCCAGTGTATGACACCTCTGCTCTAGACCTTACTCCTGGGTCTATTTTAAAGTAGGAAATATGTTCAAGAGCTTCATGATGGTCTTTTCAACATTTTAATTCATTAGGCTCATGATATATAGACAATTGACCACTACGCTATATAATTTCTCCTTTCTCACTCCTCATTCTTCTAAATTCTTCTTTCTCTCCTCCTGTCTTGGTCTTCTGTGGAGATATTTTCTCACATTACTTGTTGGAACTCAATTCTTATTAAAATGCCTTTATTATTAACCTATGAGTTCATTTCTGATTTGTTGCTGTGCCTACAATGATTGAAAGATTGGCAAAATGTCAAAGAGAATCATGCCTACCTTCCCTATCCTAAGAACTCACTCTCCCTCCTAGATACTACTCCCAATTAAGACAAAACAAAACACCCAAGAAACTTGCAACAAATAAGCAGTCAAGCAAGACAAATACATACATTGATGATGTCTGAAAATGTATGTCTCATTCTGCACCTCAAATCCCCCACCTCTCTGTCAGACAACGGATAACATGCTCTATCATTGCAACCCTAGAAATGTGGATGGTCATTGCATTGATCTGAGTGTAAGATGCTTTCTTGATTAACCTAGGCTCCCCTTGCTGTGGGCCCCCTCTCAGCTACATCTAGATTCATGGTACTGTTTGGATCTTTGGCTATCCAGATCAATTGTTTCCATGTTTAGGATCTTCTTATACATAAGGGAGTCTTCAGTTGATATGAGATATTGGGGGAGGTACTATACAAATTTGGTGGGAAGGTGATGCTATTAAAATTCTTAACACTCCCCTTTCTCAGGCAGACTCCATTGGAATTTGCTGTTCGGCACAGGCACACGTGATTAATAATTCCATCTGAAGTGTCAGCTCTACGGCCAGATGGGATTTCTGCTTTTGCTTATTGACACTTTCCCTCCATCCACATTAGTGGGAGGCAGGGGAAAATGTGCCATTTTTAAAAATTAATACCTGCCGCCTCTCATTTGGGGGCATGCATGCAAGCCACTCAGAGTGTGCAACCTTTTGAGTGGAGACACCTTTTTCCATAATGTATGTGCAGTAAAAGTTTAATGAGGCAAAAATAATAGAAAAATATAAGCTTTATTCTGAATGCAGAAGAGATACTGCAAAAGTAACAGAAATTTTGAATGTTAAAAAGAGAACCTTCTCCTCTCCCCCAATGCATTTGAGAAAAGAAACATGCTGAAAGAATATTATGCTAGTCAAATGAAAAAATGCCCTAACACCTCCTAAAATTCCTCGAAAATAAAATGATGCACCTGATATACTAAATTCACCTTTGGCCTACAAGTTTCAGTCATAGTTAGGTTTGGAGAAAAATGGTTACTCGTAGAGATTTCAGGGAGATCCCTTTTTCTACAAATAGTACTCAAAGTTTCAAGAGAAGTCTCAAACATCCCAGAAAGAATCCCCACATTTGAGTCTAACTTTCCCACACCATTTGGTATGTGCCTGGTGACCTACATGCAAGGCTACTCTTTTCTGGAGATTCTCTTGAGAATGCCTTAGTGATACCACTTCTGGCCATAAGTGGTACTTCGAGGAGTCCCATCTCTCTTCACTGAAGTTGTGCCTCATGGTTTGGAATCATGAGAATCTTTTTATTTTTGAATCAAATTTTTTTTTTATTTTCTTCACACAAAGAAAATAAAGAAAAAGAAAACGAATACTCAAAGAAAAAGCTAAATGTGATATAGGAGGAGATAAATAGCAAAACCATAATATTTTGGTGTACCTCTTTTAGAGCTAACAAATCTAACAACAACAAAACAAGGAACAAGAGACAATTTAAAGACCTAAATAGACCTTTGGAAAAGTTCGACATTATGGGACTCTGATGCATCTGTTGTTAACCAGTACTGACACAGGTTGAGGACACCGGAGGAATATATCTACAACTCTTCTGCCCCTGAACTGATTAGTCACAGAAAAGTTCTTTGATTCTTCAAATTTAACAGTTGTAGCAGAGTATTGTCTTACATTTGTGTAGCAAAGATAATGGGTTACAGTAGGATACCCTTCCTGGTCCTCCCACCTGCTAATTCCTTTACCTCTCAGTTTGACTTCTGTCTACTCCATATACATCTTGTATTCACTTAGTGGTTTACATGTTGTCTCCCTCATTAGAATATAAGTGATGTTAGGGTGGGGACTGTGTTTTTGTCTTTCTTTTTTTTCCCTGAGCACTTAGCAAGGTGCCTGGTACATAGTAAGCAAGTAATAAATGGTTATTGACTTTGAGTTGAGTGGAAATTTCTAAGCAGTCAGTCACAATTATCTTTCTTTTCTAACTTGACAAGCATTCATGAATGCTATGCATGATGACATCACTAGGGGAGCTAAGTGGCACTGTGGATAAAGTGCCAGGTCTGCAGTTGGGAAGACTCGTCATTCTGAGTTCAAATATGGCCTCAGGCACTTACTAGTTGTGTAACCCTGGCAAGTTACTTACCCTTGCTTGCCTCAGTTTCCTCATCTGTAAAATAAGCCAGAGAAGGAAATGGTAAACTACTCCAATATCTTTGCCAAGAAAAATCCAAATATGGGGTCATGAAAGGTCAGACAGAACTGAAAACAACTGAAAAACAAACACACAAATGAAAAACAACATAGTCTATGCCCTCAAAGAGCTTTTATTATTTCCTTGTAGGGAGATAAGACATGTACACAAATGACCATGACAGAACAAAACAAAGCAAAACAAAACAAAAAAAGATGATTAAAAAAGGCACATATTGACTTTCTTTTGTCAGGCTCAGTTTCTGCTCCTATGTTGAAAGATTCAGGGCAGAAAAAAAAATTATTCTTATAACTTATAAAGAAAGTATTATGACAGCCTTTGAAAGTAAACTGTCATTTTTCTAGAAAATATTTTTAGTACAGGAGACGTGCATGGTATAGTGGATCCATGGATAGCCCAGTTTAAGTTCCATGTGACCTTGGGCAGGTCATTGAACCCCTCAATGCTCCATGCCAATGGTGTCAAACTCAAATAGAAATGGGTTCCACTACCCCATACATAAGGATCTCCATGGGATCCATATTGATTTAGAAAACTGCAAATTAACATTATCCATGTTTTATTATATTTATATATTTTTTTAAAACATGTCCCAATAGCATTTTAATCTGATTCAGGCCCTACTCCAAAGTTTCATGGGCTTTAGGCCAACCATTAGGGCAGGACTTTGACACCTCTGTAGGCAACTCTATTAGCTGTTGAGAAAGTACTGACCTGCACTGAGAGGGAGTTTCCTTGCCCAAATATTCCTTATAGCTATGAAATCAGAGTTCCAGTACTTTGTCCTTGTAATATAGAAATTCATGAAGATCATTAAGCTATGGAGGGATTGTGATTTGGGACAGTAGTGGGAACACACAAACTAGTGAAAGTATAGATCTTTTGAAATTTATAAGCTTCTCAGTGCTATTGAATAGTGCCATCTTTCATAATTTCTTTGATTCCAATCAAACTGGCCATCTAGCTATTCCTTTATATAGTATTGTATCTTCTACCTTCATGTATATGCACAGGTCACTCATATCTGGAATGTATTCCCTTCTAAACTTCATCTAACAGATTCCTCAATTCTTTTAAAGCACAACTTGGGTGCCACTACCTGCATGGAACCATTCCTGATCAAGCCAATGGTTAGTTAATGCTATCTCTCTCTTCCCGTCGAAACAGCTCTGGATGGCTTTGTATTTACTTATCCAAGTGTAAAGCATATTTCTTCTCCACCCTTCAGTAGGTTGTAAGCTTTCTAAGGGCAAGGATAGTTTCATTTTTGTCTTTGTACCAAAATTGTCTGTCATGGTACCTTACAAACAGCAAGTATTTAGTAATACTAATAACAGTAACAGTTAACATTTTTATAATGCTTACTATTTTCCAGGCACCGTGCTAGGCACTTTACAATTACTATTTCATTTGCTCTTCACAACAATTCTGGGACATTGATGCTATATAACAATAGCATCATTTTATAGCTTAGGAAACTGAAGCAAACAGAGTTCAAGTGATGTGCCCAGGGTCACATAGCTAGTAAGTGTCTGAGACCATATGTATACTTAATAAATGTTCATTGAATTGAAAATTAAGCGATGTGCAGTTGTTTGAAAAAATTCAGTGGAGGGACTTTTCAGAATTGTGGGAGTTGAGGATGAGAAAGATTTGTCCACAATTTTCCAATAAATCCTGAGTGAAAAAAAACTGGACTTTTAACTGCAAGTATTAGGTATTAACCTTTCTGGACTAGATGCTTTTAGAAAAAAAAATTGAATGGCCATGCTAACCAGGGGCAACATCTTCCTCCTTTCCTCCCTCCCTCCCTTCGACCCTCCCTTCTTTCTTTCTTTCTTTCTTCCTTTCTTTTTCTTTCTTTCTTTCCTTCCTTCCCTCCTTCCTTTCTTCCTTCCTTCCTTCCTTCCTTCTTTCCTTCCTTCCTTTCTTCCTTCCTTCCTTCCTTTCTTCTTTCCTTCCTTCCTTTCTTCCTTCCTTCCTTCCTTCATCAAATATTTATTGAACATTGGAGGAGGAAGTGAGGTTGATGACTTTGCACATCCCTACCTCACTTAAATCCAATTTACTTCCAAGTCAAGGCAACACTCTCCTGATGTCATTGTTCGTCTTCTAGAATGAAGGAAAAACAACAACCTGTGAGCAGCAGTAGCTGCCCCCTGGGAACCCAACTGGCCAGTTCCAGTTGGGCGATTTTTCTTCCTTCCTTCCTTCCTTCCTTCCTTCCTTCCTTCCTTCCTTCCTTCCTTCCTTCCTTCCTTCCTCCCTCCCTCTCTCCCTCTCTCCCTCCCCTCTTTCTGTCCAACTGGGGAATCATAGCTTTACATGTGGGTGCTCTGCTCAAAGGAATGTAAATTTTGAACGTTGGAGCCTTGCAAGGTATCTTGGGGTTTGGGGGCAAGATTTTTTTTTCTCTTTTCTACTTATTTATTCTATCATTAAAAAAAAAAACTGAGACAATTAACTCTTTTGTCCAATGTAGTTTTATTTATGATTTCTTGAAACTGAGCTCTGGAAAACAAGACTTTGATAAAGCACATTGGTATCCAAATGGAGTTACTTGACCGTGCCTTAAACCCAAATCACTCTGACTCTCAAAGATTGGCCAATAATAGGTCCCAGCCCAAGCCTCACTTGGTCATTGTTTGGGTTTTGATGGCTCAGAGTGAGTGTAAATAGCCAGAAATCCTGAGGGTCTTCCCTTCTCAGTCTGATTTTTTTTTGGAGTAGGCCAGCTAGGCCATCTTTTGCCTCACTTCTTACTTAGCCTTAAATCACTGAATGACTGTTTCCTCAGACAAACTGAGACTTGGGAAAGACCTTAACTTAAAAAGGCCAAGGTCTCTCACATCTGGGATCATCTCCAGTTGTCCTGCCACTGGACTTGCCCCTGGACTCAGATGACCCTGGAGGAGAGAGTGAGGCTAATGATTTTGCACAGCCCTGTCTTACTTAAATCCAATTCATATTCAAGTCATTACCCTCCTGATATCATCAGTCCTCTTCCGCAATGAAGGACAAATAACAATTGAACATTTAGCTATGTATAAGATAGTATAGGACAGCTAGATGGTGTTGTGGATAGAGTGCTGGGCCTGGAGTCAGGAAGCCTCATCTTTTTTGAGTTCAAATCTGGCCTCAGATACTTACCAGGTGTGTGACCCTGGGTAAGTCGTTTAACCCTGTTTACCTCAGTACCTCATCGTTAAAATAAGCTGGAGAAGGAAAGGGCAAATCATGTCAGCAGCTTCAGCAAGAAAATTCCAACTGGGGTCATGAAAAATAGGACATGACTGAAAACAACTGATCAACATGTATAAGATAAAGTCTCTGCTTTATAGTCAATTAATAAGCATTTATTAAATGCCTGCTATGTGCCAGGCCCTGTGTTAAGTGCTAGAGAAGATCTCTCTATAGAAAACTACAATATAAAATCATATTCACATGGATAAAAGACAAATTTAGCTGCTAATTAGGGCAAACTTTCCTCCTAAATACTATCTGACAGGACAACAGCTTAATTATCATCGTGATAAATTGAATTATGATGCTAACATTAGAATTACATAAACATGTTAATTGGAAAGCTCAGTCTTTCCTTCACCATGATGGTTTTCAGAGTAAATGGCTAGAAGAGCTAATTAAGAACGATTCTCCCCTCATACCACCTTGGGGTGTTAGAAGCTTGTCAACTTAAAACAGTTTGTTTTCAAGCCTTTGTAGGTGGCCATTAACAAGTATATTTTGGGAAAGAAAATATGCTCTTTTTTGTTGCTATAAATTCTGACTATAGCAGTGCAGTGAGTTGACTAATAATAATCAATTAGTTAAGGAGTGATTTCTTCACAATTTTAGCAGTTTTTATTGGAAGGTGCTCACTGGGAGTTACTTGGCACAGCATTCTGATCCAGGAGGCACCTTTGGATTAAGCTACAATCAGGGTAAATGTTAAACTTTGTTTACTGTAAATGTTTTAGTCACTTAAGAGGTGGGGGAACTTTGTGCTAATACCTCACAAAAGGTTTGGCTAATTGTCAATCCAGGTGCCCAGCTGATATAGTTATCAAAAGCCTTTTGAGTGTGTACGTATTATCACAAGTATTTTTCAGGCTTCTGAGTTAAAAAGGTAAATTGGGACTACCTTGTTGAACAACTGCAATGTATAGACTAGCTGCATTACAAAATGTATGCCCAGCTAGATGACAGAGGAAAACTTAATTGTTGTGTGCTACCATTAAATGATTGATAAATTGATGAAGTTTCAGAACTGCTTTCTCTTTCTCTGTTCTTCTGTATGAAGTCTGGGCCCCTCATAGATTTCTTCATGAGAAGTCAGGTTTGGAGATTTTAGGTCCAGAGGCACTATATCACCCTTCCTTTTTAAAAAAATTATAATCGGGGTTATTCTATTTTTAAAAATACAATGTATTTTGATACATCATTTCCCGATAAACACACCTTTCTCTCCCCTGTATCTCTCTCCCCTCATACTTTCCCATTAAAAAAGTTAAGTAAAACTTCCTATGGTCATGATTATAACTGTCAGTGATGTGTCACTTTACATTTTTATCCAGTTTGCCATTTGTTAAAAGAAATGAAGGATAAGGGATTAAATTTTTAATAATTTGGAACCAACATTATGCATTTTTAAAATCTAAGCTTTGTTGTCTTTTAGTGTTGGTCCAACCTACAATAAAAGAAACTGAGGCAAAGCTCTGAGCTGATGGTACTTTATTAAAGTGTCCATGGTCCCCTCTAATGAAGTAGACCTCAGATCTTCTTCATGATCTGAGATATCCCCTCTTTCCAGGGTCCAATTTTTATAGGGCTAGATGTCTAGACATTCTTGAGCAGCTATACCAACTACAGAATAATTGGTTGACGTATGATATATAGGCTAAAATAAGCAAAAGAATATATCAGCAGGGTCACAGGTTGGGCAAAACAGGAATTATCTCTGCTGACTAGATGGTCACAAGATGGATAGGTTAGACAGAAGCTATCCATATCCTCCAAGAATATATTGGGTTGAGGGAGGGACTTTCCATACCATGTCACCACCCATGCTTGGTTTGGTCGTGGAATTTTAGCAAAACAGGATGGAGATACCTTTGTCAGCATTCTTACGGTTGTGCAAGTGAGCTCCACAGCTGGTAAACAAGTAATGGACATTACATTAAAGTTTGAAGCCTATTTTAGGGCCCTTCTATTAGAAACTATATTCCTATGTGACAAAGCATAGATATATACATTGCTTATTGTTGCCCAAATATGCAAAAGAGGCATGGCAAAATAGAGAATCTCATTGGTTGATAGACCTTGCTCTTGAGGGCAAAAAATGACACATTAATGGGGATGGGGGTGAGGGTAGGTTGTTAAGGAAAAGCGTCTGGCATCTCCACTAAGTGGTCATAAAATGTCATAAGATGGTCACCTGCTTGTGTTGGATAAAAGATAATGGTCCAGAGGCACAAAAATAAATTGGGGGACTTTCCATGTAGTTGAGTCACCTCTGCCACACTGGGCTTGGTCACCATGACAAGGAAAAACAAGGGTAGAGGGTTTCTAGCTAGCTTCCTATGATTACGAAAGTCATCTTACAATCTGCAGCTTACAGCTCTGGGACCTAATATAAAGAAATTACAATCACTACCACTATAGAATCATATTAAACTGATTTATACTGATTGGAGTAGAGTAGGAGTCCTCAATAAATCACTTTCTCAATTTACAGTCTTTATTTACTCATTTACAAGTCACTATGCATTGTTCTTTTGGTGTTGCTTTTCTTACTTTGTTTCACTTCATACAAACCTTCCCATGTTCCAATAAATTCTTTGTATTCATTGTTCCTTAAAGATTGATAATATTTTATTACATTCATATGCAACAGTTTGTTCAATTATCCCCTAATTGTTGAGCACATAATTTATTTTCAGCTTTTTGCCTTTATAAAAAGCGTTTCTATGAGTATTTTGATTTACCTGGGGCCTTTCTGTCACTGATTTCCTTGTAGGATAAACCATCAGTGGCTTCATTGGATCAAAATGCATGAACAGCTTAACTCCTTGTCTCATGAGATTTACAATTGTTTTACAGACTGCTGTACCCAGGGATGTGCTGGAGAGATCTGGAACTAGCATTTGAGAGTCGATTGTCAATTTCAGTTTGGGCATTACATCTTGGAAATCAACAAACCCTACAAATCAAAGCTGGATTTGTCAATTTGTTAGTTGTCCAGATTTAAGAAGGTGATAGAGAAAATGTGAATAATGGAGATTAAACTTAAAATTATATATATTTGAGAAATGAGACCTTTTTCAGAGAGACTTGTAAAGGTCTCCCCCTCTCCCCTTGCCCAGCTTCTTGCTTTCCTTTTAATTTTGGCTACGTTGGTTTTATTTGTACAAAAACTTTCAATTTAATATATTCAAAATCACCTATTTACCTCCTGTATTCCATTCTATCTCTTGTTTGGTAATTCCCCCTCATACTCCCCTGATTTGCTTATGATATCACCTTTTATGTCTCAATCATGTACCCATTTTGAGCTTATTTTGGCAAAAGATGTGAGATATTTGTCTAAGCCTGGTTTCTCTTCTGCCAGTTTTCCAGTTTTCCTAGAAGTTTTTGTTGAATAATGTTCTTGCCCCAGTAGCTGAGATCTTTGGGTTTATCAAACACTAGGTTACTGTGGTAATTTGCTTCATATATTGTGTATATTGTGTACCTATATTGTGCTTCCTATATTTTGTACCTAATCTATTCCATTGATCAACCACTCTATTTCTTAACCACTACTGATTTGTTTAGATGACTACAGCTTTGTAGTATTAGTTTGAGATCTTGTACTGCTAGGCTGACTTACTTCACTTTTTTCCCCTTTGATTCCCTTGATATTCTTGATTTTTTGTTCCTCTGAGTGAATTTTATGGTTTTTTTTCCCCTTACATCTTGTTGTTTGTCTTTCATTTTTTGAAGACCAATGTTATCACAGGGTAATGTTTTGACTTGTACAGGAATTGGATTTAAGTGAGGCAGAACTGCACAGTCATCAGCCTCTCTCTGTCTTCCAGAGTCATCAAAGTCCAGTGGCAAAATAAAAATCAAGATGACTGGCAATGGCCCGGGAGGCAGTGAATGACCTTGGTATTTTTGATGTGTGACCAAGCTCTAAGCACTCTACAGCACCTGCTTTGCCTGCTTTTATGGCTGTTGGAATAAATTATTCTCATTTACCCATTGTGCCAAGTTGGGTTGAGGGGAGGAGAGAAGTCTTCACATGCTTAAGGTAGACCTCCCTTAACTTACCTACAGATTTGAGTCCCGTTTTGTTACCCTCAACCTGGTTTAGCCCCTCTGCCTAGATGGTTTACTAGAGTGTGGTTGCTATGCATGCTACACTTCTTGGAGCCACAGGTAAGAGTTGAGTGTCAGGTAGAAACCAAAGTGAGGAAGCAGTCCTGAAAAGGGCTCAGAAATTTGGTAGTTTGATTGATGTGATACTAAATAAGTTAATTTAGGTAGTATTGTCATTTTTATTACATTGCTTCAGTCCACCCATGAGCAATTAATATTTCTCCAATTGTTTAGGTGTCTTTACTTGTGTGAAAAGTGTTTTATAATTGGGTTCATATAGTTTGTGTGTATGTCTTGACAAGTAAACTCCCAAATATTTTCTATTATCTGTAGTTATTTTAAATGGAATTTCTCTTTCTATATCTCCCAGTTGAGTTTTGTTGGTAATATGTGGAAATTATGATGATTTGTGTTTGTTCATTTTATATCCTGAAACTTTGCTAAAGTAGTTAATTGTTACAACAATTTTTTAGTTGACAACCATCGTATCACCTGCAAAGTGATATTTTTATTTTCTGCCTATTCTTATATCCATGATTTCTTTTACTTGTCTTATTGTTATAGCTACCATTTCCAGTACAATAATAATAATAGTAATAATATAATAATAATGAATAATAGTGGTAATAATGGACACTCTTGCTTCACTCCTGATCATAAAGGAAAGGCTTCTAGTTTATGCACATTATAGAAAATGATTGCACTTGTTTGACTACTTATTATTTTAAGAAAAGTTCCTTGTTTTTCCCTATGCTTCCTAATGTTTTTTAATAGGAATGGGTGTCATTATTTTCTTAAAAGCTTTCTCTACATTTATTGATGTAGTCATATGATTTTTGTTGTTTTTGTTATTGATATCATCAATTAGGCTTACAATTTTCCTAATATTGAACCAGCCCTACACTCCTGGTATATAAATCCAACCTGATCATAATGTATGATCTTTGTGATATGTTTCTCTAATCTCTGAAGTTAGCATTTTATTTATTTATTTTTTGCATCAATATTCTTTAGGGAGGTTGGTTTGTGGTTTTCTTTCTCTGTTTTTGTTCTCCCTGGGTTAGGTATCAAAACCATATTTGTATCATAGAAGGAATCTTGTAGGAATCCTTCTTTACTTATTTTTCAAATAGTTTATATAGTATTGGAATTAATTGTTCTTTAAATGTTTGGTAGAATTCACTTGTAAATTCGGGTTGTTTTTTTTTCTTAAACAGCTCATTTATTGTTTATTCAATTTAATTTTCTAAGATAGAGTTATTTAAGTATTAAATTTCCTTTTCTGTTAATCTAGACAATTTATATTTTTGTGAATATTCATCCATTCATTGCTTGTCAGTTTCATTGGCAATGCAATTGAGCAAAATAGCTCCCAATAATAGTTCTAGTTCCATGGTCATTGGTTGTACATTCATCCTTTTCATAATTGATACTGGCAGTTTGGTTTTCTTCTTGTATGTATACATGTTGATCCCATCTCCCATAGGATAAAAGCTTTTAGAGCCTGGGGACAGTTTTTGTTTCTATATCTCCAATGATTCACATGGCACTTTTTACATAGAAGAACTGTAACAAATGCTTGTTGGATGAAGGAAGGAGGGCTCACAGGTTCTCTTTGGAGAAAAAAAAAAACAATGAAGTTAGTGGAACTGGTTTATTGGTTTTCCAAAGGTGACAAGAACCATTATTTCATTGGAGAGTTGGTCATTTGGTCTTACAGTGCATCAGCAGAAAAGGTCACCATAAACATAATAATAGGCAATGTGCTGACATCTATTATAGAGAATGAAGAGACAGAGAAATTTCATTTAGAATTTGACAGGATCCTTCAAAACAATTGAACGTATTCTTTGATGATCGATGGTGAACAGAGAAAAGAATGCTGAAAAGTATGTTGGAAAACAGTTTAGGAGTAAGAAATAGAGAGACTGAAGCCCTGGGAACTCCTCAGAAGCTGCATGCCTTTCATGAAATCTTTCTTCAGCAAGAGAGTGGGAGGCACTGGACATGGTGAGCACTAAACAACCTCACAAAAAATGAAATTGCCAATATCTTAAAGGGAAAATCTGATTTCTGTTGGAGGAATAAAACTAGCATCAGATATCTTTGTGCTTACAGGCTGTTAGCCATTTTAAATGAAGGTTAAAACCAACGTCAAATTAGAAAAAAGTCTAAAGATACTAAGGAGATTCTGAGAAAAATTGGAATAGCTTCAATCCGATCCATTCAAACAAGCTATCATGCAAAAAAAAAAGGGGGAGGGGGCAAAGGCAATATAGTGACCTGGTCATTACCATTTCCTGAAAAAATTTAACAGAGTTAATGGATGCCAAGAGGCCATATACCACCTCAGCTAACAAATTCTAGATCTCTCTGTGAAGTGAAGAGATAGACAGTCACGGACAACACTGGCTTGAAATACAAACTCATTTTAAAAACACTGCCAAAGAGGATGATGAAACATTGTCAGTAGTATTCCCTTTTAAAACACTGAAAAGTGGGAGTAGGAACCAAGTCCATAGAAAATTTGGCATAAAGCCCAATAGCTTCATAAATAAAACTGGCCAGGAAATAAGAAGACATAAAATGGAACACATTTTGTCAACCTTTAAATATAATTTCAGTGTTTAAATACAGATTATATCAATAAATCATTGATTTAGAGCTGGACAGAGCCATAAAGATAATCCAGTCTAACCTTCTCATTTTATAGATGAGGGAATTGAAGCCTGAATAGTTTAAGTGATTTGTTCAAGGTCACACAGGTTGAAAATAGAAGATTTCAGCTCAAGTCTTTTGACTCCAAATTAATGGCAGAGGAACCACTAATTTTGGATGCTGAAATTCATGCATGATGTTTACACCCAAGCAAGGCTCCCAAGAGATCATAAAAAGCCATGGACACATGCTCATGTTCTTATCTTTAAAATTTATTTTTATGATTTCCTAAGATCATTGAGCTCATCATTTCTAAACCAAGAGAACATGGTATACAGTAACAACAATATTGCTTTAAGAATAACTTTGAACAAATAAGTCATTTTGACTATTATAAATACCCAAATTAACTATAAAGGACATATGAAGAAAGATGCTATCTCCATCCAAAAAAAGAACTACTAAATAGAAGTATATATATAGGATAATTTTACATATGTGTGTATATATACATATGTAAAATAATTATACACACATATATTTATTTGTGTCTAATGGTAACTATCTTTAGGGTGGAGGGGGAGGGAAGGGAAAAATAAATTTATGTGATAACTTTATTATATATCTAAAAGCATTAGCAAGTTGTACATAATAGATTTGCAGTTTCATGTGCAATCATCTTTTTTATTATACTATGTTATGGAAATGCTTGTTTTATTCCATAAATTAAGAACATTTTATGAGAATGATCTATATGACTATTAAGCATATCATCAATGACAATATGAGAAGGAAACAGGTAAGAGTTTCCAAAATGATTCTCTATACCAAAACCCTACCTTTACAGTTATACATTCAGGGCCATTGGGTCATAGAGTTACAATGTTCTCTTGGTTTAGAAATGATGGGCTCAGTGATCTTAGAAAATCACAAAAATATTTTTAAGTTAAAAACACGAGCATGTGTCAGTGACTTTTATGTTCTCTAGGGAGCCTTTCTTGACCTATATATGATCTTGTGGCCCTGAATGTATAGCTATAAAGATGTGGTTTTGGTATAGAGAATCATTTTAGAAACACCTGGTTCCTTCTCATATTGTCATAGATTTAGAACTGGAGGGGACCTAAAGTCACCTAGTTCAACCTGCTCATTTTATAGATGAGGAAACTGAGTATCAGAGACATTAAGTGACTTGTAATAAGGGTCAGAGGCAGGATTTCAACTTATGTGCTCTGATTCCAGAGCCGAAGCTCTTTCCTCACAGTTGCCACGGTTATCTCATTGCTTATAGCAAATAGTGCAAAGTGCCAAAATGTACCTTCACATTGACTTTCTAATCCATGATGGGAAAATAATTTAAAAAGTAAATAAGATGGGAAAGAAGTCCCTCAGATACCTGGAGATCACTTTTAGGGAGCAGGCTGGGAGACACTGAGGAGACACATAATAGATGTGACTGTGGGGGGTGGAAGGGAGGAAGCTTAGCATATGGTAGTTTCCTATTTTAACTCATTATTCTTTCCCATGTAGGTGCTATGCTCAGTTATTTCTAGACTTATGAATTGTTATCAACATGCAAATGTAACAAGTTTAAAAGTTTCATTATATTTTAAAATCATTATTTAAAATTTTGGGGGGTCCTGTAAATTTTCATGCCTAGGGGCAAAGCCCCAGTTGTCCTACCGTGATTATGGATCATAGGACCATAGATCCACAGCTGGAATAGGAAAGGATCTTGGAGGTCATCTAGTCCAATCCCCTCATTTTATATGAGAGAAAATGAGGACTCAGGGAGATTAAGTGACTCAACTACGAACACAAAGATAGTAAATGCCAGAGGGAGGATTTAAACACTTTATAGACAACTGACAAAGAGGTACAAAAATCCTGATGTTGGTATTGCTTTTAATTACAAAGTACCTTTGACACAGTAGAACAAAACATTACCTTTATTATCTTGAATCTTCATCAGTGAGTATTCTTTTGTGTACTTGTTAAGATGATTTGTTATTGTTCAGTCATTTTTCAGTCCTGGTCAACTCTTCTTGACTCCATTTCAGGTTTTCTTGGCAAAGATAATGAAGTGCTTTGCCATTTCCTTCTCCAGCTTATTTCATAGATGAGGAAACCTGAGGCAAACAGGGTTAAGTGGCTTGCCCAGGGTCACATAGTTACTAAGGGTCTGAGGCCAGATTTAACTCAGGAAGATGGGACTTCCTGATTCCAGGCCTATACCACTTAGCTGGCCCCACTAATGATAGAAAATTTCAATGATTCTCTGATTAACAACATTATCAGGTGAAGCTTCATAAAAACAAAAAATATATAATATGCTCAACCGATAATGTTCACTACTCTCACGGAAGATGTTTTGCACAAAGTCCAAATGTAAGAGGGATTTTCTATTATTGATGAAGTCTTCCAGAGACTCCTGTTTGGGCACGATATTGTCCTGATTGCATCAAACATGACAGCATTTGAAGATTTCCTCAGTGTGAGATCTATGAAGAAGGGATTAAGTATTTCTAAAGCACTTACTATGTGCCAGACAATGTGCTAAGAGCTTTTAAAATATATTGTCTCACTTGATCCTTATAACAACCCTGGGAGGTATATGCTATTAATATTCCCAATTTACAGCTGGGGAAAGTGAAGCAAGGCAGAGGTTAAATGACTTTCCCAGGGCCCCACAGCTAGTAAGTACCTAAGGCTAGATTTGAACTCAGGTCTTCCTGACTCCAGACCTGGTACTCTATTATTCTACCAGCTGCCTCTCTGAGCTGCTTTTCTGCACTATGAGCCATCTTTTCTACACAAATGCTCCTCTTCTGATGCTCTGTGGCAATGCAACTTGGAACCCCAGAATCTCTGAGGAATCAGAGTTGTGGGAGACTCACAGGGCAATGGAGAGATGCATGGTGGTCTGTTGGATATTTCCAGAGGGCACTTGTGAGCTACAGGGTATTTCCAGTGATGACATATGATAAAGATAGAAAAAATTCTATTTCTTAATCAACCAGAGGGCTTTACTTTAAAGAAGAAATAAGAAGTTTCAGATATTTTAAATGTTATTTTAAACCTAAGGCCTCTTTGTTCTAACTGTATATGCTTGGTCTTTGTGATGGGTAAGGTCTTAAATAATTCAAGGGAGTAATATAGCTATTACTCCTTTGATAATATTCTGAATCTAGTTTTTCTTTATAACCTATTGTGTTAAATATGAAAATTATTTTCTTCATAAGCTGTGTGCTAAATGAGAGTCTTTGTTCTTTTCTATGTTATACAAATCTGTCTGTGAACTTTGCTCTTTGGGGAGAAATAGCTCAAGTCTAAATTTCAGCCCATTGTCTCAGTCTCTTACGATACTGCAGTAAAGACTTGTTCCTGATTACAGTTTGGGTGTTTTGAGATTATTTCCTTGCTAAGATACAATGAGACATCATCAAAGAGAGATGTGATCAGAAAAGGAGGTGGTCCAGTTATGTGGCAAGGGGGAGGGACTATTGATGCTAAGTGAGGAATCCTAGTGCCCATGACAAGTGAAAAGACCTGAAGGAAGGTTTCCAACATATTCAGTGAATTCCCTTTGGAAGATCCCTGGAAGAAGAACAAGCAAAGCGCAGGGTATGAAGGATGGATGTAATGCCCATATAGTGGGGACCACTGATCGACTGAAGGTTTGAAGCATAAATATTCAGATATTGTTGGAGTTGTTATCACTGTATGTATATTTTTCTTTTGGTCCTGCTTTCTCAATTCTTCTTCATTTGATATGTTTTCCCATGTTACATGGTAGCCTTCATATTTATTATTTGTCATAATGCAATAATATCCCATTACATTCACATGCCTTATCTTGTTCACCATTTCCCCAATCACTGGACACAAAAGTTGTTCCCATATATTTTTTTTTGTGTGTGGCTATTATGAAGTAATTTGGCTACTAGAAGTATATTTATATAGATAGGTCCTTCCCCACCCTTCCCCCACCATCCATACAAGTGACCCAATTACACTTTGAGGGATTTTGAGCTCTAGTCTGGCTTACTGCCACCACCAAGACATCCCGAGAACGGCACTACTCTAAACTCCCTAAGGTATTACCAACAATTTCACCTGCAAGTACACAGTTGACAAGGCTCAAGGAATAAACAGCTTTATTTTTTGGACTAAGAAAACAAATGGAAAAAAATTGCTATGCAGAAAACATGGGAAAATGGTACAGGAAGTGGGCAACCCTTGACAAGTGTGCCGTGTAGCTTCAGTCACAATTATGCTCTGGCAGGTTCCCAGCTGGTATTGCCTTTGGCATCGCTTCTTAGTACGTGTCTCAGAGTTCTCTTCATGTGCATCTCATTTAGTCTGCAGTTCTCTTTAACCCATTGCAGACGGTGCTGGAGAGCAGAGAGTTTGTCTTTCCTCATTATTGGCTCCTATTAAGGTTTCTCCACTGTCCTGTGTAGAATTATTATGCCCACAGTCTCCAGCAGGTGGTATTAGTCTGCTGCTGCTGCTGCTGCCATCACTCAGTGGCATCCCAGCCCATGGCCCCCCTACTAGTCAGAAGCTGCAGAATATATGTGTGTGTGTGAGTGTGTATGTATATTTTCTCATATACATATGTACATATACATATAATGTGTGTGTATATATATATGTATTAAAGAGTATATGTGTATCTATCTATATCTATATCGATCTATCTTCTTATCTTGATGGATACATTTGGACTCTTGGCAAACAAGGAACTCTAGATTTCACTCTTGTGCCACCTCTGGCCTTATAAAAGCCTGGCCAGGGTCCAGAAATACACTCCCAGTGTTGCCCTGCCCACTAGGGAGAATAAAAGTAATGAATGCAGCATAGCTTCTATCAGACATTAACTGATGCTTGCACATGCACACACACACACACACACACACACACATTTTTATAGGGGAGGGAGGGAGGGAGAGAGAGAGAGAGAGAGAGAGAGAGAGAGAGAGAGAGAGAGAGAGA
>NW_020941197.1:18019949-18041749 GCF_900497805.2 Vombatus ursinus
AGAGAGAGAGAGAGAGAGAGAGAGAGAGAGAGAGAGAGAGAGAGAGATCAGAAATGTGGTTAGTTTGAAAGCAGATATCATGACCGTATCCATTTAGCTTACTTTATATTCATGATTTTCCCTCAACCACCCAGCTCTATGAAGGGTGTAAAAGACATGAGGTTCAAAGACTGAGGAACTGCAGCCACCCTGGGGGCTGTGAGTCTGCCTTCTGGCTTTCAAAACCCTTCATAATCTTACCCTATTCTACCTCTCCAGCACTTACCCCTTACCAGGGGTGGGGAACTTACAGCCTTGAGGCCACATGAGGCCTTCTAGGTCCTTGGGTGCAGCCTTTTGATTGAGTCCACGTTTTACAGAACAAATCCTTTATTAAGCGGATTTGTTCTGTGAAGTTTGGATTCGGTCAGAGGGCCGCACTTGAGGACCTAGAGGGTCACATGTGGCCTTGAGGCTGCAGGTTCCCCACCCCTTCCACGTACTCTTCAATCCAGTAACATTGCCGTTCTTGCTGTTCCTCACACATGACACTATTGACAGTGAGCATTATCCCTGGTTGTTCCCCATTCCTGGAATACCCTCCCTCTTCATCCCCAACTCGTAGCTTCAATTACCACCAGGCTGCCCTCCTTTGGACTTCCCCATCATATCCCAGAAACCTCTTTATCCAGGAAGATCAGATCAGCTCTGGAACTCACTCCTCAGAAGTACCCTCTGCCCTGAAGGCCCCTCCTTCTGATCTGAGAATACATGTCTCCTCCGAGAGCCTCCATTTAAGGAGGGTCCTCAGACTAGCCATCTCTTCATTTCTCCATCACGCCCCATTGCTGGATGCCTTCTCTCCCTTAGCCCCTCCCCCCACTTCAGCTTGCTTTTATGTGTTGTTTTCCTCTTTAGAATGTACAATTATCCCTTCCACATCATGTCCTTGTGTTTTCCTTACATGTATGCCTCGTTTATATATATATTTCCTACATGTATCTACTTTCTATTGATGCTTCATCATGGAAGGGGGCGCCCAAGGTTTATAAGTGAAATGCTTTGCTGTTACTTTTTTCACTATTTCATTTTACCAAATGCTTTTGCTTTGAACTAATTGTGTCCTCTCTAGCTAATTATTAAAGGCAAATACATCAGCGATAGCTCATTCATTAGCTATGGTTTTAGGGGATGTAGATTCACAGAATACCTTAAATCCTGGGTAGTTTTCAGCTGGGGGAGCCACTCTGTGAGTTATGGGGGGTTCCCCCAGGTACTACATAAAGTTTTACTCTCCTCAGTACATTCACACAGCACATAAGGGTGGCAGGAACCACATCCTATCTACCAGAAAGTCATACACAGGAAATGGAGAGTCTCTGAGCAATACCACCATATTTCCATTAGCTAAGATGATCATACCTTTGGCAGCAGACAATGGGTTATGAATGATTCCATTTGCATGGAGTAAATGTAATTTCTTGCTGTGATTAATGTATTTAAAAGAGAGAGAGAGAGAAAGTTCTCTTTTGTGCTCTGTCATCTCCTGTTAAGGAAATGACACCAGAGAGCAAAGTTAGAAGTAGCTCAGAGGAGAATGTGGTGGGTTAGAGATATTTAAAGATTTGACTGACAAGGAGGACATAAATATAGTCTCAACCACAAAGAATAAATATACTTCATATATAAAAAAGACTATTCAAAACATGCCACTGGCAAAACAGAATGATTGGCCTTTACACCTGGCCATTGTGGTTTGACTCTGCCTTACACAACTGATTCCCACTAACCTGAGCTGAATGAAGCAGGCCCAGCTGCAGATGGGGTGGTGGATAAGAGAGGTGCTAGCAGAGAGAGGTGCTAGCATGCAAAGAGAAGTAGCCCAAAGGAAATGTTCCACTAATGATTGTACCTAATTCACTGCCTTTTTTTCCTCTCCTTATCCTCTCTTATCTCTCTGCATTATCTGACACCGAGAACCACTGGTACTTCTTGGCTATCATTTCCTCTCTTGGTTTCCATGACACTAAATTCTCATGGTTCTCCTACTATATCTCCATTTTGACGACTACTTATCTTCTACTCCTTAAATGTAAGTGTATCTCAAAGTTCTATACAGGCTAGCTTTTCTTCTCTTTCTACACCCTCTTCCTTATAAGGGACTGTTTTCTGTTGTTCATTCATGTCCAATTCTTCCTGACCCCTTGAGGTTTTCCTGGCAAAGATACTGGAGTGGTTTGCCATTCCCTTCTGCTGCTCATTTTACAGATGAGGAAACTGAGGCAAACAGGGTGAAGTGACTTGCCCAACGTCACACGGCTAGTAAATGTCTGAGGCCAGATTTGAACTCAGAAAGATGAGTCTCCCTGATTCTAGGCTCAGCACTCTGTGCACTATGGCGCCACCTAGCTGCTTCAGGGAGTGCCTTACCCTAAGTCATACTGTTTATAGGAGTGGTGAAATCCTGAACTTCTCTCCAGGATCTTCAGACAGGAATGGGAGTTGGAAATGGGGTTACCTGGCCCACAGAGCTTCTTTCCTTTGGCTCTAGGCCTCCTGCCCTGATGGGGCAGTTGCTTCTTTCACCTTCCAGTAAATCTGTAAGAGCTCTGGCTCTTTGTAATTGATACAAACTGATTAATTTTGGCTCACTTGTTTACTACATAAAGTTTCAAAGAACACTGGTGCGTAACGAAGCTACCAACAAAAACGCGTTTTCAGCTTACTTCATGTTTATTTTTAATAAAATATTTGCAGAAAAATTTTAAAATTGAGGTGCTATAAAGGAAGGGAATCACCTTGCTAGTACAACATATAGCAAGAGATAAGAGTTCTTATTTTTCTAGTGATAAAAATCTAAATAAGTGGTATTTGATATCCCATTAAGAAGAAAAACAACAAAATCTATTTTCAGTATCCAAGTGGGAAACTTGTATGGGCCACATAAAACCAATGAGAATTAACTACTTGATAAGGAGCTGTTTTAATGTTTTAAGGAAGGGGCTCTTAAAGTTCATAGGGACCTATTTGAGTTATGAGGTGATTCCAAATACTAAGAGATAACCAGACAGGTAGGGTGACTTAATGGCCAGAGAGCTGGATTTGCAGTCAGAGATGCTTGGGGGTAAGCTCTGCCCCGGACGCATAATGGCTGAGTGACTCAGTGCAGCGGACTTAATTTCTCAGTGCCCTAGTTAGCTCTCTAAGACAAAAAGTTTCGGTACAAATGCTGATCGTCTTTGTAAAAGGGATAGGTTCCCAAAGTGGGTGATACCACCCCTTGGGGGCGCTGGAATGATCGAGGGGGCGGTAGTAACCTCGGGTTCAATTGGGAGGCATTGAATAAAAACAAAGGGGTAATGGAAGCATACTGTTCACACATGTTTCATCTGTTGTATAACAGTTAAAGTCATAGTGATTACACTATTTCCAAATAAACACACAGAATACAAGTTATAATCAATCAGTGGTCAATTCTGTGGACAGGTCTTAAGAAACAAGTGTTGGCAGGTGAGCATGTCACACATTGTTTGGAAGGCCAGCATGGTCGGCAGGAATATGTGGGTATGACGACTTGTTTACAATATGATAATATATGGTTCCATGACACGATATTTTGTCATCAAAATTTCAATGCAGGGAAAAAACCCACAAATTTACAATAAATTATTAAATTTGATGCATCATTTAAAATATTTTATATTTTTTTTGAAATGATGCAAATTTTCAAAACCATTAAAGGGCTAAAGAAAATAGATTTCTGGGGGGTGGCTGAGTAATTTTTTTTAAAGGGGGCAGTAGGTCACATAAGTTTGGGAACCTCTGGTAGAAGGGGTTTTCTCACTGGGAGTTGCCTATACTGTGGAAATAAGAGGTCCGAGCCAAAAAAAAGAAAAAAAAAGAATTGGCTTTTAGAATCATAGAATGTTGGAGATAGAAAGGGATCTTTAAGATCATTTAGTCCAATCTTGTCATATTACATGTAGCCCAGACACACATATATATGTGTGTGTATGTATTCTAAGATCCTTATCCTAACTCCCAATTGCATAGACAAGTCAGGTCCCAAGAAGGTAGCTATATCTCCCCCTCTGGGATCTAGGGGTACTCTTGAAGGACTAGGGGTATTTCTCTAATGCTATTGACGCAATCTCTTCTCTCCCTCATTCAAGTATGTTGTTTACAGCACCAACCACTAGTTTTCTCTTTGATATGAATACCATGGATTTGCATCCCACTCTCAATTTAACTAATAAATCTCAGTTAGTTTTTCCAAAAAGATATTTATTAAAAGAATATAGCCCGAACCAAAGCATAAAATATCCCTGCCAAAACTGGGACTCATTCACCCCTTTACCACCTTGGTTCCTGCAGAAGAGTGGGCTCAAATTCAAAATCAGTTGCTATGAAACATTGACCTCAGCAAATTCACTTCCATGTGTGACCTGGCTGCTGGACAAGTTGTTCTCGGGCTATAGAATGACACTTTGGCTTCCATTGATCTGCTGCTGGGCTGGGTATCAAAGATCATTCTTCACTGGGTTCCTCAAGGGGCTTGATTGCCAGCCAACTCTGGTATGGATTCCAGTTCCTGGATCTTTCTAGATCTCACAAGGCCCTGTGCCAAAAGAAAGAAGAAATTAACAAGAGGCATCCACCATGGGAAATACTGGCTTGCTCAGGCATCATGTCGGCTCCATAAGGGGGAAGGCCACCTCCCCACTGACTCTCCAGAGCTCAGAGAGTCATTCTTACACTTTGTGGCCAGCAGGAAAGAAAGAGAGCAAATTTAGTCATTGGCTGCTTTTGTGTAAATCTTCAGTTCTGGCTCAGCAGCCAGCTAAAAGACCAAAAGGCCTTTTCATCACCTCAAAGTAAGCAGATAGGAAATAGAGAATACCTGTGCATGCTCTGAAGTGGATAGCTAGGCACCTCCATTCACATCTTCACAAGTTTTCAGCATCAGGCTAATCAAACATCTACCTGGGTCCCCTGCGTGTGCTTTCACTACTTAGTTAGTCCTCCCACGCCAGTGTCCATTACCTACAGATGAGGAAACCTAGGCTCAAAGAAAACTGACTTGGCGAAAGATGCAGATAATTAAGATTATAACTGGATCGAGAATGTGTGTTTTCTCCTTGTCCTCTCCATTCTAGTATCATTTGTTTATAGTTGAGCACACACACAGACACACAGACACACACAGACACACACACACACGACATTATGATGGAGAAGCTGAAAGACATCGATTTAATCCCAAATTTGTCACTTATTACTTGCATGACCTTGGGTGAGTTATTTAATTTCTCTGGGCCTCAATTTCCTCATGTGTAAAATGAGGGGGGATAAATTAAATGATCTTCCAATTCTAACTATAGAGTCTTGTGAAATCAGTCCCTTTTCACCTAGCCTATTAATTTCCTACCAAAAATAGACACTTAGGGACTTAAACATTTCCTTTGGGCAATGTGCTATAGCAGAAAAACAACAATAATAGATTTGGATCAAGATTCAGAAGATCTGTGTAAATAATCTGTTCAGACAGGTCCTGGACTGATTGCCTCATGGGATGGGGTAAAGGCACTGAGGAACCTTGGGATTTGTAGTCTTTACAGAACTGGGAACTATCTTGCTCTTGGAACTGGAAGCCAGAATTTTCTGCTTCAGTGGGAAATTTAAAAATTGCTCTGCATCAGATTCAGGGGGAAGGTAGAGAGGGGAGGTGAAGTTAAGAGCTGAGGGTGACAGAGAGTAAACCATTGTATGCCTATGGCAGCCAGGGCGATGGACTGAGCTGAGGCGCTGGCTTCCATTGCTCAGTCTCTGCTTTCTGGAATGAAGAATTTAGCCAGAGTCTATCAGGTCACTGCCCCTTTAAAGGCTTAGGAAGCTCTGAATTGTTTGTCATGATTTTATTCTTCACTTTTTTTTAGCTGTCTTTATCCTGATTTTTATTCACATAAAAACCCATATTTGGTCATGAATGTTGTATATTGTATTATCTGTATATTGGTTCCATCCCAGGGAAATGATGGAAACCAGTGATTAGCTTAAAACACACAGGAATTTAAATGGAAGGGAATATTTATAGAGCACCTAGTGTGTTCTAGAAACTGTACCAAGTGCTTTACAAACACTATCTTATTTCATCCTCATAACAGCTCTGAGAAGTAGGTGCTGTTATTTATTATTCCTATTTTACAGTTGAGAAAACTGAGGCAAATTGAGGCTAAGTGACTTGCTCACGGTCACACAGCGAGTAAGTGCCCAAGGCTAGATTTGAACTCAGGTTTTTCTGACTCTAGGCACTATACTGTTTCATTCATACCTATGGGTCATTCCTGAGAATCATGAGTCAGGGTACTCACAGTACCTATCCTGATGACTAGATTTTGAGTGTGGTCTACAGTTTGACTGCCTTTTAAGATAAAAAAATATTAATAATAACTGAAATAATAAAATAATGATTTGTAAACTTCATAAAAATAACAGAAGAAAAACCCATGTAGATTCTAGCCATTGTCTTTTGGATAAAACTGATGTCTTTGTTTGCTGTAAGGGTGGATAGTTTTACAATTCAGTAGGATTAGGTAATCTCTATCCCCTGTCCCACCAGAGAGAAGAAAGCAAGCAAACGTTTATTTTATTTTAATTGATTTATTTTTTGTGAGGCAATTGGGGTTAAGTGACTTGCCCAGACTCACACAGCTAGTGAATGTTATGTGTCTGAGGCTGGATTTGAACTCAGGTCCTCCTGACTCCAGGGCCAGTGCTCTATCCACTGCTCTAGCTAGCTGTCCCAGCAAGCATTTATTAAGCACCTACTGTGAGCCAAGCACTGTGCTAAGACTTTACAAATATTATCTCATTTGTAAATGAGAGAGGGGAGAAGAAGGGGACAAAGGATGTGAAATATAGGTGGGCATCAGAGGGAAGACCATTCCATTAAATCCCAGTATCATTGACAGACATGGTCGGGCAGGAATTAGCCCTGACTACTTCCAGATGAGAGGAAAGTTCTCATTTTCAAAACTGTCCTCCCCAGCAGCACTTGCTGGTTATACCTGTCTGTTAAATGCTTAACCACTCATTGGCCATGGGACCTTGGGCAAATCACTCAGCTTCTCTGGGCCGCAGCTTCTGCATCTGTAAAAGGGGACAATTATTCCACTTGTACCATCTACTTCATACAGGTGTTGTAAGACAACACTTTGCAAACCATAAAGTGCAATATAAATGTCAGCTATTGCATTGAATTTCAAGAGTTTTGAAGAGATAAAATTTGAAGTGGCAACAAAATGAGAATCAGTTATTCAGTCAGTCAACAAGCAAGTAGGTGCACAAAATTTGAGAGGTTAGAAGGCATTTTTTATGTGTCTTTCTCTTTGTCTCTATCTCTCTGTCTCTTCATCTGTCTGTCTCTGTTTCTCTTTCTCTCTCCATCTCTCTGTCTCTGTCTCTTGTTCTAGTACTGGGTCTCTGATTTCATTGGTAAAGGAAACTCCTGGTCAGAAAATCCCTCTACCAATGGAATACCCCTTCTATCAATGCAGGTCAGCACCTGTCCTATAACCTGTACTCTTAGAAAGTTGCCTAAGCACTAAGGGGTTAAGTGACTTGCTTAGGGTCATTAAGTGACTTGCTTAGGGTCACCACAACCAATATAGGACCAAAGCAGAGACTAGAATTGAGATCTTCTGTATTCCAAGGTCACCTTTCCAGTCACTATGCCAAGGTCCTCTGAGTGACATACAGAGTTTGGTCAGTCAGGCAAACAGCATTTATTAAGCCCTTACTATTTACCAGGCACAGTGCTAAGCACTGGAAATACAAATACAAGCAAAAAGAAAGTCAGTTCCTGCCCTCCAGGAGCTTACATTCTAGTGGGGTAGAACAACACATAAAAGGAAGTTGAAAAGCAGAGAGGAGATAGTGCTGGGTATGATGAAAAAGTTCAGAGAAGTACAGCCTGGTGGGAAATGAAGAGCTGGCTGGCCTGGGCACCCTCCTTGAATGGCGGCTCTGGGAAAAACCATCTAAACAGAGGGGAGGGCCCCAGGGGCAGAGGGTACTTCAGAGGTGTGAGGTGGAAGTGACCTTCCAGGATGAGATTCCTGAGACTGATGGAGAAGTTTAATCTTCATTGGGCTCTTTCTTCTTTTCTTTTCTTTTTTGTGAGGCAATTGGGGTTAAGTGACTTGCCCAGGGTCACACAGCTAGTAAGTGTCAAAGTGTAAAGTGTCTGAGGTCACATTTGAACTCAGGTCTTCCTGACTCCAAGGCCAGAGCTCTACTCACTGTGCCACCTAGCTGCCCTATTTTCATTGGGTTCTTGTTTTCTAAATTTGCTTGAGTTTATAGTAAGCAAACAAACAAGTGAAAAATGCTAGAGTTCTTGAAGTGAGGACCTCTGTGTGCTAAATAAAGACTATTGCTAAACAAATAAAAAATGCAAGTGCAGTGCTTACACATTTCCCATCTGTTCATTCTTTTTCTTAGAAATGTTGATCTTAGAACAATCTCAACCCACTTAAAAATACTGCAAACTCTGCTAAGCTCCCTAGGCAGTGATGCCAATCTTAGCTAAGAGGAGGGCTTGGGGTGCGATTAGGGGCAAAGTGGTGGTTTCCCACAGGAAATCCATTTTGCAGCTTGTAGAACTGACTTCAAGAGCTGGCTAATGAGATTACAACTTGCAAACATTCAGAAATCCATTGTTTATGGGTTGCAGACTAGACTGTAATTGCCAGGTTGTTTATCTTGTAATGCCTAGAATATTGAGCTGCAACTCTTACCAACAGAATCTAACAAACAAGGCTGAAAAACTGACTTCAAATCAAGGCCAAAAGAAAGGAGATAGTTTAGTCTTGTTGAAAAGTTTAGCCCTGTTGCTTGACCTGTTGCAAACTTATTAAATCTATCTATCTATCTATCTGTCTATCTATCTATCTATCTATCTATCTATCTATCTATCTATCTATCTATCTATCTATCTATCTATCTATCTATCTATCTATCTATCTACCTGCCTACCTACCTACCTACCTACTTTACTGCTAGGTTGCACAGTGGTTAGAGTACAGGGCCTGAAATCAGGAAGACTCATCTTCCTGAGTTCAAATCAGGCTTTAGGCACTTACTAGCTATGTGATCCTGAACAAGTCACTTAAACCTGTTTGCCTCAGTTTCCTTATATGTAAAATGAACTGGAGAAGGAAATGACAAACCACTGTGGTATTTTTTCGAGGAAAACCCGAAATGAGGGACATGGGACTTTTGTATGTGTCGCCCCGTTAATTCTCCAGCTTAGTATCCTGGAGTCCTTCCTCTATGTCTTTTAACACTGCATTTGTACCAGGGCAGGATATGAGCTGTACTTCTGTTATATTTTGCCTTCACTATGTGATCAGTCCATCATTTTTTTCAGTTATTTTCTTGGATGATCTTTTCTGTTACATCTTATGCACAAGTCATCACTGGTCAAATGCTGCAGTCTTGCTTTCTGGGGAGACCTATCATGTGTCTCCATTTTTTTAAACTTAAATCCTCCTTCCTCCCTCCCTCTACCAAAAGAGAAAAGAGCACTCCTAGGTGCTGTTAACCTTCCACAGAGTTTGTTCTAAGAAAAACAAAATTAGGCTGTGCCCATATTTTTATTTCTCTCAAGCTGGCTTGACATGCATTGCATGGGAGTTATAGTCCAGAACTGAGCCCCCCTAAAGGGACCAGTCCAGAACTGGCTCCATTTGGGGGTACAGAGTACCTTGGAACCTTGGTACTTTGGTACCTTGGAAGAGTAGGTGTTCACAAGGGGTGCCAATCAACTCTGATTGGTCAATACATTGGGGAGGTGGGCTATATTAAAATGAGGGTCTTGAGTGCGTGACGTAGGCCACTTAATTTTGGTCAAAGAACAACAGGGGCTGATATCACCTTACCCACAGAGGAAATACCTCTTCTATCAGACCCCCAACCATACCAGATCACTCCCAATCTTGGGCTATCTAGGCAGAAGAATCTATCTCCCCCCAAACCTCAGCAAAAACTCAATGGAGCTTCCAGACCTTTGATTAAATAATCTCATCATCAGTAATGTCCTTCTGAAGGACTTTGGAAGAAGGGGACTGATGAGGGGAGCTCTGAGTCTAAAAATCATTTTTCACGATACACAATGGTACACAAAAAGATTGTATACAAATCCATGAATCACCATTTCATATCCGATTTATTTTTTAAAAAGCATATAATAAATTCCAAACATTAGTATGAAACCATTCTGCTTATCTCACGTCTGTTCTCTTCCATTCTGCATTTAAAAATATTTTGATGCCCCCCCCTTTTTTTATATCAGTATTGCTTATATACCTTACTTTCCACTCTTCCATTAAAAAAAATGTGAGAAAGAAAGAAAAAACGTGTAACAAGCATAGTCAAACAGTAAAAAATAGATTGTTTCTTTTTGTACCTTGACTCCCTCAGTTTTTGGTCAGGAAGCAGGTGATTTCTTTCAGTGTAGGTCCTATGGAGACACAGTTGGTTATCGTATTGATCAGAGTTCTTAAAATTTTCAAAGTTGTTTTCCACTCTAGTGTTGTTATCGTTATATAAACTATTCCCGTAGCTCTACTCACTTCACTCTTCAAGAGTTCATACTACCCAGGATTCTCTTTTGGAACTTCTTACAGCACAATAATATTTTGTTACATTAATATACAACCCTATATTCAGCCATTCTTCCTCAGATTCTAGTTCTTTTCTTTAATAGTGTCCTCTCTCTTCCTTTCCTCTCCTCTCCCCTCTTCTCCCCTACTCTCTTCCCCTTCTCCCACTTCTTTTCCCTTCCTTTCCCTTCCCTGCACTTCAGGATTAGGAAGTTTGTTTTTTTTGCAACTATTCCTTCCCTGGAATTACTGTCCCTCTCAATCTCTCCCATCATCTATATTTTTTCCTCTGTTGAATATAATGTATTTCTGTGCCAAACTATGTGTGTTCAATATTTTTCTGTTTCAGATAAGAGTGAGGTTTATATGATGTTCTCTCCTCTCGCCCTTTACTCCGTGTTGTTATACTCTTATTTTAATGAACTCCGATGACAAGAAATACTAAATTCCATCCTCTTCTTCCTTTTTTCAGCCTCTTTTACCTTCTCTTCTCTTTCTCTTCTTAGAACAGAACCAATACATTCCCAGGTCCTCTGTTTTTCTTAACTCTCTCAACACCCTTTGAAGACGTTAGAGAAACTTGTTTCTCTTTCCCCATTAGAGTGTTAGCATTATATAATCATATAGCTCCTTCTAATCATTCCAATAAATTTACTTTTCTTTGTTTCTCAGGACTCTTATGTTTGTATTTCAATGTTCCTTCTCAGCTGTCCTTTTCATCAAGAATGCATGAAAGTTATCTCTTATATTAAAGGTCCATTCCCCCCACCCCCACCCACACCTCCAAGACTATTTTTAGCTTTTTTAGGGTAAGTTATTCTTGGTTATTCTCTTTTGCCTTTTATAATATTGTATCCCAAATTTTCCTCTCATTTTTAGTAGAAGCTGCCAGGTCTTTTGTGATCCTAACTGTGAATTCTTGATACATATACTTCTTTATGAATGCTTACAGTATTTTTCTTTTATATAGGAGTTTAAGGTTTTGACGAGACATTCCTGGAACTTTTTCTTTATTTTTAGGAAGTGATTGGTTTGTGTGAGTGTTTCTATCTTTACTTTGTACTCTCAGCTGAATAGATTTAGGCGGTTTTAGTTTATCATTTCTTGAAATATGGTGTCCAGGTTTTGTTGTTTTTTAATCATAGTTTTCAGGGACTCCATTGATTTTTTTTTTTTTTAGGCAATTGGGGTTAAGTGACTTGCCCAGGGTCACACAGCTAGTGTCACCGGGTTTGAACTCAGGTCCTCCTGATTTCAGGGCTGATGCTCTATCCACTGTGCCATCTAGCTGCCCCGACTCCATTGATTCTTAAATTATCTTTCCTTGACCTGTTTTCCAGGTAACTTATATTTGATACCAGATATCTTATATTTTCTTTTATTATTTCAATCTTTTGATTTTTTTTCTTATTGATTTTTCTTATTGTTATTAATGTTTCTTATTGTCTCATGGAGTCACTGGTCTATTCTAGTTTTCAGGAAATCTGTTACTTGTGTAAGGTTTACCACTTTCTCTTCTAAGCTATTTATTTGCCGTCCAATTCTTACCTCCAGAATTTTTAGCCACTTTTTTGGTCTCTTACTTCATTTATTTTAGGAATTCATATAATTCTTGTCAAAAAATTTCCTTATTTTTTTGAATCTCTGTTTGCAGTTGTTATAGAATTATTCTCTTCTTATTTTGGGGGATCCTTATATTTGCAATAATTTTTGATACTAGTCCATGTCTCTTTTGGTTTACTCATTTCTCTAGTTGAAATGGGGCCAGCCTCTCTGTCCTGTTGTGTTTTTTTTTTTTTTGGTGGGGAGGTTGGTCTTGTTTGGACTTGTTCCGCGTCACCTGAATTTCTGTACTGACCTCCTCCTCCTGGTGTTAAGTCTCACTGGATCTTTCTGGTTCAGAGCATTGGCCCCTCAGCACCTTCTATGGCACTTTGAGACAGGGTGGTAGGGACTTCAGAGCCCAGGGGTGTCCTGGTCTGAATTATACTCTTCTATGTGCTATTGTGCTCACACTGATGCTATTGCTTCTCAGGGTTGTCAAGGGCATGTCCTTTGGTATTATAACCACCCCAGGGCTTCCTTAGGGGAGTCTTCTTCTCTTGATGCCTTCAGAGAGAGAACCCTGTAGGCTTCTTGTGTATCTTGTGTTGAGAGGTAACAGGTTTGCTTGCTTATGCTTTTTCCTGCCTTTGCTGGTGGCTCCTTTCCTATTGCCCATGGATTTCTGACTGACTTTTTATGTAGTTCTGAGGTAAAAGAACTTGCTAAAATTTCTGTTGGATTTTTTTTGATCATTGCTTGGTCTGGTGTGAGTTACAGGTTTTTGTTGGAGTAGTTCTTGAGCTGGGCTTCCTGCTTCTGTTTGGGCCCTATATTGGTGGAAAAAAGTCCCATTATACACCCCATCTCTCCGATGCCCTTGCGAGTTACCCACAACTCTGTTGGCGACTGTGGTGTTTGGTGATTTATGGCCAAATTGCATTCGCAGGGGAATATTAGTATTGTTCAAAAATACTCACTTTGCTTAAAACATTTGTCAAATGCCTCTTTTAGAATTGTCTTCTGAATCAGTTTGACAGCCCTACAAGAGAACTAATCTCATTATTTTTTAGCCAGAGGACGTTAGCCAGAGGACATCCTATTACATTATTCCTCTCCCTGGTCCCTCTGCCCCCAGTACCTGGCTCTGTTTAGTTTCATTTCTTTCTCCTCCGGTGGCTGCTAGTGCCGTAGAACTCATACATAAATCAAGAGTAGATATATTAGTGTAGGTCCATAAAAGCCCTGGGGACATAAGTCCAGGAAGTAAAGAGATGCCTTGTGGTGAGAGGGCATAGTGCGGTGGAACTCCCACTGGCTAAGGGGACAAGAGATCCAGGTTTGTATCCTGCCTCTAATTTATTTGCTCATGTGACCTCAGGTAGATCACTTGGGCCTTTACCTCCCTCCTTTGCAAAATAAGGGAGCTGGGCTGGGCAGTCTTTTAGATCTCTTTCAGCTCAAGAGTTAGAATCCTATGATAGACACAATGAGCCTTGTATGTGGTCCATATGGAAGTAACTGACTGCTCTCAGTTAATTTATGGAATGTCTACCTACCCTAAATAAGTGTAGTTGACTGAAGGTAATACAGGCCAACCTCATAAATGGAGAACTAACTAACCTTTTTTGATTGATAGTATCAAACCTAAGTGGTATAGTAGATAAAGTGCTGGACTGGGAGCCAGGAAACTCTTCAGTCGTTTCAGAGAACCCATTTGGGGTTCTCTTGGCAAAGATACTGGCTTGGTTTGCCATTTCCTACTTCAGCTCATTGTACAAATGAGGAAACTGAGGCAAACAGGGTTAAGTGATTTGTACAGAATTACATAACTAGTAAGTGTCTGAGGCTGGATTTGAACTCTAGGCCTGATGATCTATCCATTATGCCAGGGTCAGGAAGACCAGAGTTCAAATCTTGCCTCAGATACTTCTTACTGTATGACGGGGTAAATCACTTAACTAGTCTCAGCCTCAGTTTTCTCACCTGTAAAATGGGAATAATAAAAGTGCCTACCTCACAGTGTTATTGTGAGGGTCAATCACTATGCAAATGTTAGCTGTTAATATAAACTACTAATAGCATCACCCACAACATATCTCTATCAAACGTAGTTACAGATGTACTAGTCCAATTCCATTTTATAGATGAGTAAACTGAGCCCAGAGGTTAAGTGACTTGCTCAAGACCACATAGGTAGCAAGTGGCACATTCAAACCCAGGACTTCTGATTCCAAACAAAGTGTTCTTTCTACTGCCCCATGCTGTCTCCACCAAAAATAATTTATTTAGCAGCTAATACTTGCCCCAGAATTACATTAAGTAGTATTGGGAGGAGACAGGGTTCTCAAGAAGTATAAGACATAGTCCTTACCTTCAGGGAGCTTACTGTCCAGTTGGTGAAGCAAAATTAATACATATGAAACAAAAGCAAAACAATTCATTTATTCAGGTTACCACTCCCCCCTAATCATTCCATCAGTCAGCAAGGATTTATGAAGTGCCTACTATGTTCCAGGCACTATAATAAAGCCGGTGATAAAAATAAAGGCTAAAAACCCCCAAACAAACCCCATTTCCTGTAGTTAAGGAGCTCACAGTCCTTTATCAGGATGTGAGTGCATATCCATTAAATAACCAACCCATGATCCCTTGTAAACCAACTTCTGTCTAAAAAAGCTGGATCATTGGCTCAATACCACTAGCTTTTACCTCTCTCTTCAGATTTTTATGGTCCTTTGGGCTTTCGTAACATTGTACTTGAGTGACACCAAATTTCTGTTCTTAATCATGGACTTGCACTCCAGGGCACAGATAAAGCATTATGAACAGTACTGTGGAATTGAACATTTCTGCCCTGGTCTTTCTGGGCTTCTCATCATCACCCAATAATACTGTGTTCAGAATAAACTAATCCTGGCTAATTTACTTTCAGCAAAAAATAGGAAATGTTTATTCAATTGTATGGGAGAAGCCATAATTGGTAAAGGTCATGAATGGCATGGCAGTTCAATGAAAAATGAAATCATTATAAAAGGTTACATAGAAGAGAGAAGACTCCATCTGGCTCTCAAAAATAGATAAGATTTTGAAAGGCAAAGGAAAGAAGAGGAGAAATTTCAGGGTTGTCAGAGGACCATGGAAGTAGGAGTTATTATCAGTAAATGTATGTAGATAGAGAACTTTAGGTAGAGGTATTATCATTAAATAAATCTCTCTTGTATCTAAGCTGTTGTGTGTCAATAAGAAATTTCTAGAATAGAATAAAGGAGCTGGTTTTTTTTTAAACATTTTTGTTTTGAGGTCTACAATTTAAACTGATTCCATCATCCTTCAGAACATGAACCTGTAGTTTATGGCTCACAGATCAAGGACAGAGCTAGAGATGATTTCCTGTGGCAGGTGGGGCCCTTGTTGAAATGTCAAAGCAGACAAAGCATGTCTCTTGTGCCCTTCTATATCCTTTTCTGCATCTCTCTCCTACTTCCCTGTTCTTTCCCGTGCTTAGTACAAACCTGGTTCAGGCCACGACTCCTGGACTCCTTCTAGGCCTCCTTGGCAGCGTTCATCCTCACCCTGCCAATGCCTCCGCCTCTATAGTTTCCTCCTCTGATTGGTGAGTTTGTCTCAGAACTTCCATTTGAGGAAGCACCCATAGAAGACATATTCACTCTAAACCTGGTTCAGCACATGACTTGCAGGACTCCTTCTGGATCTCCCACTCAACATTACCACTTTTCAGCTCCTTTTCATGTACTATCTTTCCCCCAACAAAATATAAGCTCCCTGAGGTTAGGATCTATCCTGCTTTTTTGTTTGTATTTGTATTCTCGTGTTTAGCATAGGACCTGGCCCATAGTAAATATTTAAAAAAAGCTCTCTCTCTCTCTCTCTCTCTCTCTCTCTCTCTCTCTGTCTGTCTCTCTCTCTCTGTCTCTCTCTGTCTCTCTGTCTCTGTCTCTCTCTCTCCCTCTCTCTGTCTCTCTGTCTCTGTCTCTCTCTCTCCCTCTCTCTGTCTCTCTCTCTGACTTTGTCTCTCTCTCTCTGTCCCTCTGTCTGTCTCTCTCTCTCTCCCCCTAAATGTCCAGGGAACTCATTGTCTTCAGGCAATCTTCTGGCTGTTTAAAATTGCCTTCTTTGGAGCTACCCCCAAATCTCTTCTTCTACATGTCCCTATATTCTAAAATTGCCCTTTTCCTTCTCCCAATCAAAACTTCTACCCCTAAGTGCTGTTCTTAACTCTGGGGAAAGTTATTTGGTTACCTGATTAAAGTAATTCATATAAAAGCATGGATGATGGCTGTGTTTCACCTTCCCTTAGGGATGTTCTCAGTCACTACTGTTTCTAGACATCTGTTGGCATTCTTTCTGCCCCCAACAGAGTAGCTAGTAATCTCTTGGTTTGCCTTAATTACATTTTCAGCTTTTAAAAGATGAAGGTACCCGCAAGGCAGAATTTCTTTTCTGAACCGGATTCTCATCAAGGATGAACTGGTTGCTGAGGCAGAAATAATGGGATCCCAGGGGGCAGGGATCAGAGGATCTCATTTTGAATCTTGTCAACATTTCCCTTGACTGGGTGGGCGACTCTCTCAAACTCGCCATAACCTTAAAGCGTCCTAGCTCACAGCAAGTTGACAGCACAATTTATATTTTGTGTAGTGCCTTGAATATAGTAGATGCTGACTAAATATCTATTGGCTACATTCAACAGGCAGCATCCTAGTGTTGTACATGGGGTGCTGGACAGGAAGTCAGGAAAACCTACATTCCCACTTCTAACTAGCTGTGTGACTTTAAGCAAATCACATATTCTCATTCTCAGTTATAATGGGGAAAGTAACGCTTTCTCCAGAGTGAAGAATTGTACTTAGGGGTAGAAGTTTTGATTGAGGAGAGGGAAAAGGGCAATTCCGGAATATGAGGACATGTGAGGATAGTCAGAGGATTGACTGAAGACAATGAATTTCCTGGATATTTAGAGGAAGATGGATAGGTAGATAGATAGATAGATAGATAGATCAATCAATCAATCTCATAGATTTGTTCTGAGAATTAAATGAGCTACTATATGTGAAGTATTTTGAAAGCTTTAAAGCTATATAAATGGCAGTTATTATTAGTATCACCTCTTAATAAGAGGTAAAAAGACAGAATGATGCTGTCCTGGAAAGACAATTGTTAACAGACTTAGGGATGGGGAACTTGCGGTCTCGAGGCCACATGTGGCCCTGTAAGTCCTCAAGTGTGGCCTGCCTCCATCAAAGGGCTACACTCGAGGACCTAGAGAGCCACATATGGTCTCAAGGCCACATGTTCCCCACCCTTGGACTAGAAACACTCTGGAAGAGCATGAGTTTGTTCTCTCCTAGAAACATGTAAAATACTATGATATGGAATAATCCAATAATAATATCTGACATATACCGTATTAAGATTTGCAAAACTCTTTACATTCTATAATGTGAGCTCCACAAAGACTTTGTAAGGCCATAGAATCATAGTATCACAGACCCAGAGGTACAAGGGACCTTGGATGTTAACTAGTACATCCCCCCCCCCATTTTACAGCTGAGGAAATTGAGACCCAGAGAGAGAAAAAATTATTTGTTCAAGGTCACATAGGTTATAAAGGTCAGAGCTGGGATTTGAATCCATCTACAGTACCAGAGAGGGAACATAATTTGCAATGGTTTTACTATCAAGTGTCAAAAGTAGAATTTGAACACAAGCTGCATCTCCGGGATACTGCTGGTTACCACTCCACTCCAATGCCTCTTTAACAGAGTGCAGGGATGTTGCTAAGGTGGCTACAGTCACTGCCTCCTCTGGATTGTGAGGAAGAGACATATTTGCTAAAGGGAATCATGTGAACTTACCGTGGGCTTCTGTGACTGGCCAGAAACTGGTATGTTAATGAAAAATGACTCTGATTGCATCCAGATAAAAATAACTAGTGTAGAGAGCCACAGGATGTTAGATGTGGCCTGTACCTAATGCTGCTTTGCTTTCACACCTGCTTCTTTGCTCAGTTCTGACCACGTCCTAAAATAAAACATTGCACGTTAATAGCTCAGAACTCAAAAATGGGATTGGAACGATAACAGTAACAACAATAAAAAGTTTACACCGACTGGGTCTGCTTTTACCTCATTTAAAGACTACTAGTTGCTCCTAACAATGTGACTAGGAAACAGTCACAGACCCAAGCAACAAGTTAATGATCCATGCAACAGAAAGCAAGTCGGGGTCCTGGAAATCGTTTTTCAACAGCCTCCATCCCCTAACCCCCACCCTCCAATGCTACTCTGGTGTTAAACACAAATAAAAACAGGGCATTAAACCATACTTAAGGATCTCTGCAGCCACATATTGACTTAGGAAAAAAAAAACCACATATTAACATCTTGTTGAGTCATTTCAGTCATGCCCAGCTCCGCACGACCCCATTGGGAGTTTTCTCAGCAAAGATACTGGAGTGGTTTGTCATTTCCTTCTCCAGTTCATTTTACAGATGAGCAAACTGAGGCAACCAGGGTTAAGTGACTTGCCCAGGGTCACACAGCTAAAAAGTATCTGACCCTTGCTAGCTGTTGTTCACCTTTTGTTCTCAAAGAAGACCAATGACATCCGGAAGGTGATGCCTTGACTTACAAGTGAATTGGATTTAAGTGAGGCAGAGCTGTGCAAAGTCACCAGCCTTACTTTCTCCTCCAGGGTCATCAGAATCTAATGGCAAGGCATAGATCAGTACCACTGGTGATGGCCCTGTATTCAGTGGGAGACCCTGGCCTTTTTAAGCTAAGGTCTTTCCTGGGTCTCAGTTTGTCTGAGGCAACACCCATTCAGTGATTAAGGGCTAGGTAAGAATTGAAGCAAAAGATGGCCTGCTTTGCCTTTGCAGAAGAATCAATCTACCTGGCTGTGAATAATTTCTTTAACTTCCTCCTGTTAAATGAGGGGTTGGATAAGATGACTTACAAGCTCTCTTCCAAATCTAAATCTATGATTCTACTTCAAAGGTTGTTGAGAGAAAAGTGCTTTGTAAACCTTAAAACACCACAGAATATGAGTTATTAATATTATATCAACTATTGAGGTAGTTGAGCAGGAGTAGTCAGTACTAGTGGCGCAGCTAGGTGGCGCCATAGTGAATAGAGCACTGGGTCTGGAGTCAGGAAGTTCAAATCTGGCCTCAGACACTTAGTAGCTATGTGACCCTGGGCAAATCACTTAACCCTGTTTGCCTCAGTTCCTTCATCCATAAAATGAGCTGGAGAAGGAAATGGCAAATCACTCCAGTATCTTTGCCAAGAAAACCACAAATGGGGTCACAGAGAGTCAGATATGACTGAAAACAATTGAATAACAAGAGTCACTACTGTTGTACAGAATCCAAACCAATTATTTGGATAATTCAGGCACCATGAATAACCTATCTAGTTAGTTTGCTCCAAAGTGGATCTCATGAAGCAGCATGACAGAGCACTAAATTTTTAGTCACAGGAAATTGTCAGCCCTGCTACTTGCTACTATTGTAAAAATGGGCAAGTCCGCTAACATCTTTGGGGCTCAGTTTCCTTGTATGTAAATGATCTTTAACGTTCCTTCCTACTCTAAATCCCACGCCAGCATAGGTAGGAATATTGTATGGGTTCAGTACTCTTCCCTCAATGTTCCACTGCCTCTGAAGTCACTGAATAATTGCTTTATAATCTAATTGGCTTTGTCTAAGAAGAACTAGCTTAATGGGGCAGGGGGGCAGGGAATGTTCAAATAACTTAACAATTAGAAGATAAGAGTTCAGTTAGGAGTCAACTAAACTTCATTGAGGATCAGGTTGGAAACTACAAAATGAATGTGCTGTTAGCCCCCATTCTCTAGATGGGAGGTTGGGTAGTTATTTGTCAAGGAAAGAAAAGTCTATTATTTAGAGAGCCTGTGACTGCCTGGATAGGTCCAGTTAGTCCTAGGCACAAATATGAAGTCAAAGCATCTTTTCAGAAAAGGCTCCCAGAATTCCTGTAACACCAAATTAATGTGACTATCTTATGGTAATGAGAAAAAAAAATGCATAGCACTTGCAAAAGACCAAGGAGGCTGCAATTACAGTTAGATCCCAAATAGTATGAATAATGAATTCTCCTAACGTAGCTATATTGCATCCAAATTCACATGATTTAAAAGTTGTGATTACGTAGATATGGTAATAGGTTCCATCCCAATAGGAATATGTAGTGTGAATTCAAATAATGTGACCACTTCATGGGATTCATTATTTGTATTAAGTGGTATCTAGCTGTAGCAACACCCACTTTAACTATAGGTTTTAGAAGGTTAGATCCGTATTTTTCACGGGGGCACGACTTCTTAGAAAGACTTAACTTTGCTGGACGAGGGGGAGATGAGAGACGTTATATGTAGCTAAGTCCTTTACTTAACCACGGCCTCCTGAGAGCAACACCCAGGATTCAGATATAGGATCAGTATCCATTCAAAACCCCCATTCAATGTATTTTTCTTAAAATTAGAACAAATCAGAGTATACCTTAAAGCAAAACAAGGCATTTAATTAAACAGAACAGCAGGGGTAGATCACAAGGATACTTTCCCCCTCCCCATAGTCATCGTACACACAGGACCCCAGTCTCCTGTAGATTCCCACTGAGAAAATGCATAAGACCCAGACAGCTCAGGCTCCTAAAACTGTATCCCAAAGCTGGACCACCTTTCTCCTTCCAGGGTGGCTATTTGTTGCTTTCGCATAGAATTGTGGATGTTGTCTGCTGGTTTGTTTTCTCTACCCCTCTGCCTACATCTTCTACCAACTTGTTATTGCCACCTGCTGGATCTCTGCAGAATTGTACATGTAGTTTGTGTGTGGCTTCTTTCCAGTAGGGGAATGGTCATTGCTTTTTTTTTTCTTTTTTTTGAGAGACAGATCATATAGGGTTTCAAGGCTCTTCTGTGTTTTCAGACCCACAGATGTTATTGTTGCTGTTTATTCAAAGAAGACTAATGACATCATGGGTGATATCTTGACTTGTGCATAAATTGGATTTAAGTGAGGCAGAGCTAGGCAGGTGCCAGCCTCACTCTTTCCTCCAGAGTCATTGAAGTTCAGTGGCAAGACAAAAGTCAAGATGAGTGGTGATGGCCTGGGATGAAGTGAGTGACTTTGGCCTTTCTAAATTAAGGCCTTTCCCAGGTCTCAGTTTGTCTAAGGCAATGCCCATTCAATGACTAAAGGCTAGGTAAGAATAGAGACAAAATATGCTACCCTTGAGAGTAAATAGTTAAAGGGCAATACTATTCAGAGAAGCTCTAAAACATAGGCATGGGTCCACAGTTGTCCATGCCTGCCCAGATTTAGAGTTACCCCAATTTTTTCTCTTTTCTTTTTTTTTTTTTGTAGGCAATGGGATTAAGTGACTTGCCCAAGGTCACATAGCTAGTAAGTGTCAAGTGTCTGAGGCCGGATTTGAACTCAGGTCCTCCTGACTCCAGGGCCAGTGCTCTATCCACTGAGCCACCTAGCTGCCCCACCCCAATTTTTTTCTCAAAGGAAGTGTGTGTGTGTGTGTGTGTGTGTGTGTGTGTGTGTGTGTGTGTGTG
>NW_020941197.1:18041759-18064696 GCF_900497805.2 Vombatus ursinus
TGTGTGTGTGTGTGTGTGTGTGTGTGTGTGTGTGTGTGTGTGTGTGTAGGGGGGATTTGGAACCTGAGATTTCATTGGTATAGGAATTTCCTGATGAAGAATTTCTACCAATGTAAATCCGTAACATTTAGTCTTGGAGAGCTGCCTAGAGACATTGAGAGGTTAATTAACTTGCCCAGGACACACAGCCAGTATGTTTCAGAGGTGGGACTTGCACCTAGGTATTTCTGATTCCATGGACAGCTCAATACCTCTCAAGAAAATAAGACCTGAAATGTATTCTTATCTGTAAATACTCAGACTGCAAAAACAAAACAAAACAAAAAGATATACCTTCCATCAAAGCAAGAACCCTCAGATCTGTGTCTTAAAATGTTTTAATTATCCCTTCAGTGTCAATTCGCTTAAACTGGATTGATATTTGGATTGGGATGAGTAAGTGCTGTTCAATTCCATCTTGCCTCTGGCAGATGAATTTAGGTTACACAGGTTACCCTGGAATTTCACACAATGGGACAAGAAGAGAGAGAGAGATACTTAGCAAACTATCCTGCCTGAAGCTGCGTCCACATTGCTGCTCTTTCTGCGTATTCTTGGTTAGAGTTGTGGGGAAGAAGTAGGGGGCAAATTGGAAATAATCTTTAATTTTTCCATAAGAAAATTGAAAAGCTTGAGTATCTGATGTAAAGGTTAACCCCCTTCCCTTCTTTACTCCCTCCCTCCAACATAAACACAAATCAACTGAATATCAGCACTTGCCCTGTGACTGTTCTTTCATTTGATCTGGCCTTTCTTTGCTTTTGTTTCTCTTCTTTTTTATCTTCACACATTCTTTTTGTTTCCAACCTGATTTTTCAGTGTTTATATTCTATAAAAAAAGAAAAGAACTTTACAAAAAAAATCTTGTGCCAACCAAATCATTGTTCTTTACTTTTTAACTTGTCTATTTCCATCTGTATAATTATGTTTTCTCTCTGATTTTTGTAGAATCTTTTGGTCTTGAACTCAACAAAAATATGAATCATCAATATAGTTTCATGAGCTGTGGTAGTGTTACACTATAATTAATTTTTGAAGGATTTTACATATTTTTAAAAGCCTATTAGGAAACAAAGGATTTTTTTTCCTCTTTACTTTCATAAAATTATTTACTGATATTAACTTTGGTCTGACTGCACAATTAAGTCGCTGTACCATAGAGAAAAAGAAGAAATCAGTTTTGTTGCTATGAAGTGAACAGGCTTTAATTCCACAAAGTATTTTTCAATGGTATCAGTTCCCTCTGAGATTTCACTTGGGATTTTTTTCCCACATGATCAGAGGCCATTCCACTAATCTGCAAGCAACTCTTCACAGCAAAGTCTCAGTAATATCAGTGAAGACATAAGGATATGAGAATCTCACACTATAAGAAAAGATTCTGAGAAAAATGTTCCAGGATGGTCAGTGTTGTGTAGTGGATAGAGTGCTGGACTTGCAATCAGTAAAACCTAGATTCCAATCCCATTTCTGATATATACCTGCTATATGACCACAGGCAAGTCATTCAATCTCTCTCTGTCTTTGTCTCTCTGTCTCATTTCAACACAAAATACTTACCTTTTGCCCTCTGCCTGTAAGGCAAACGCCAGCCCTGTCCCTAGGGAAAGCCCAGGGAGAAGAGCACAGGGGAAGGAGTCATAAGAAGATAGGATATTGGCTTGCTGAAGAACAGAGAAGGGAGATTTTCTCTACCATTTTATGTGGAGCTTACAACATTCTATTAGTTAAGAAAGGAAAGGGAAAAAGAAGAGATGATGATATTATATTCATGAGATGGTCTCACTTTGGGGAAAGGAGGTTGCAGGAAATCAAATAAAGGTCTTGGTGTCACCCTACTACTATTTGGTGAAAGAAGCTTCAAACACCAGGAGGTTAGTGCACTGATATGCTTTTTTTCCTTTAAGTTCTGAATACTTTCTAACCTTATTGGAAACAAGGGTAACATACAGTCATCCCTTGGCTCTGAAAGGTTTTAAGATTCCCAGCTTAAACTCTGAGCATATGGATCTTTGGAGATTTTTTTTATGGGGAATGGATTCCAAGGTCACAGTTATTCTAAAATAATGTGAACTCATAGGTATGAATAAATGAATAAAGCCAAATTCTATTTTGTCTTCACGAATATCAAAGTGTGCATGGAACTATATCTATAAGACTCATGTCAGAATAGAGATGACATTTAAGATTATTGAGTCAAATATGAAACTAAGAATAATTGACTAACTAGGTAAAAAATTTAAAAAATTCTACCTGAAGTCAGGAGCAATCCCATCCTGCTGGAGTAATTATAATATGAAATTGGGTTTTAACTATACTAGTGTCAGAAAGATTTAGGAAACTAGAGAATATGGAAGGAATGGATGAAGACAGGGATGCTATGAAAGGTTCTGAGAACATCTTGCCATCTCTATATTTTTGTGTTCCATCCACACCGTTCTTAGAATCTACTGTTTTATAAAACATTTCCACCAAATGTTCCAAGCTGTCAAGTATTGTGTTTATTCTTTTGTATTCTTTAAGTGCTGTTGTGTCCATTTTTAAAGATGCCAGATCTCTCTTTATATCTCTTCCATTTTATCACCATTCTGAAGGTTCTTAATGTTGGCTCGTTATTTATTCTTGGTGTCTAGTTGTTATCAAGGTATTGTTCTTTCCTTTTGAAGGTTTTGCCTTTATTATTTATTCATTTGGTTATTATTATTATTGTTTTGCTTATTCATTTCTTCAGTATCAGCTATTCTTTGTGAGGTTTTCACCCTAAGGATTTCCTTTCTTTACCATTTTTGGGGGGTGTATGGCTCTTTTTTTTAAATTTTTAATTTTTAGGCAATTGGGGTTAAGTGATTTGCCCAGGGTCACACAGCTAGTAAATGTCAAATGTTTGGTCTGAGGCCGGATTTGAATGTGTATTGTTCTTTTTAAGAGGCAGCATGGCATAGTGAATAGAAAGCTAGGCTTGGAGCCAGAAATATCTTAGTTCAAGTCCCATCTTATACACATTCTGGGAGTGTAACCTTGGGCAAATCACAATCTTTCAGCTCTCTGGGCATATCTCTAAGGTAAAAAGTGGCAGAGAATATGTTGGCTTGGCATTGATAGAGGAAGTTCCTCAGTGGTGGCTCCCTATATTAGTGAAATCACAGGCCCCATTCCTGTCCTGATTATCCTTTTTATTTATTTGACAATGTGTGACTACTTTAGAGAGATGAAGGAGAGGTGGGGTTAATTATGATCATCTCCTCAATCCTCTTCACATCTTATCCACTCATCCACTCTGGACATTTTGGCATCTGTTCTGTCTGCTGAACCCTCTCCCCTCCTCTTTTACCTTCTTCTCGTTTGTAAACCTTGAGACGAGGTCTCTAGGCACCATGACTTTCTTCCTGAGAGGAGTTAATGCATTTAGTTTTAGAACTCTGCCCTGGTATTGAATGGTCTTGTTTGGTGAATGAATGAATTTAAACTTGCCTAATCCACTCAATCTTGTTGTTCAGTTGTTTTTTCAATTGTGTCCAACTCTCTGTGACCCTATTTGGAGTTTTTTTTTTTTTGGCAAAGATACTGGAGTGGTTTTGCCATTTTCTTCTCCAGCTCATTTTACAGATGAGGTAAGTGAGGCAAACAGGGTTAAATGACTTGCCCAAGGTCACACAGGTAGTAAGTGTCCGAGGCCAGATTTGAATTCAGAAAGATAAGTCTTCCTGACTCCAGGCCCAGCACTCTATCCACTATGCCATCTAATTTTTTTTTGTGTTTATTATTTTTAGGCAATTGGGGTTAAGTGACTTGCCCAGGGTCACACAGCTAGTAGGTGTCAAGTGTTTGGTCTGAGGCCGGATTTGAACTCAGGTCCTCCTGACTTCAGGGCCGGTGCTCTATCCACTGCGCCACCTAGCTGCCCCCCACTATGCCATCTAGATGCCCCATTATATCTAGCTAACCCCAGCATATGTTTCATATCACATCTGCGTGGGACATCTTGCTATCTGCCCTGCTGTCACGCATGTAACCCACGATTCACCTCCATTTCCATTTTTGGCTTTGAGTACAGTAATAAAAACAATACTACTATTGCTTTTAAGAAAGGATGTGGCAACTCCCTATGGTTCCAATAATCATCCCTGTTGAGTCCTGGGACTAAAACTTCCTTTCCTGGCTACCGCTTTGTTTTGTGATGTCTGCACCCACCAGAATATAAGTTTCTTCAGGGCAAAAATTGTTTCTCTCTTTCTGATGTATCACCAGTTATTAGGAGAGTATTTAGAACATAGTAGGCCTTTGATAATTGAATGCCTAAAATTAAAATTGACAATTTTAATTAATTTATTTTGCTGGAACTCTGAGCATAGACCTCCTCAGGGACACTATTCCTGGGATTGCTCAGCCATAAAATGGAAAGTTTAAATCAAAGTAACTCACTGGGAAGATTCTAGGGGAGAATACTTCAAAAGATCTATCTTTTTTTGGTGTAAGTATTCATTCCACTGACACAGATTGCAACCCTTCTCTATCTTTGTAGTTGGTCTTCACAAATTATGGCAAAAAAACCTAGGAACATTGCTTAGTGTCCAACTCTTTGGTACTTAGCCTTTCTAAGTATAGCTAAAGTGTTCCTTGGATGACAGGCATTTCTAGATCACCCTGGTAGAGTGTATCAGAGTTTGTTTTCTGTTGCTTTTTGGAAACTTTAGGTCATCTTCACACCACATTGTAGTACTAGAGTAAGACTTTGGTGGAGGAGGTGATAATTCCTCTTGGGTTGCTATTCCTGTCTGAGGTAAATGGCCAGAGCTTTTCAATGGCCATTCCAATGGCCAATTCAAAGAAACTGGAGACTAGGCCTCAGAAAACAGCTGGATTTTCTGCCCTTCCACAGACTTTTTGAAGAAGCCTAATATTTTGTGGCCATTAAAATATTTTTCTAATGCCTCAGTAAAAAAGATCATAGACAGCAAGCATTTATTACTATGTGCTAGGCACTGTACTAATCACTAAGAATACAAAGATTAGCAGAAAGCAAGACAATCCCTGTCCTCAAGGAGCTTACATTCTAATAGATGAAGACAATGGTAAAAGAGAGCTGAAAAATGGTGGGTGAGGAAAGTACCTTGTAGAGGCAAGGTGGAGAAGTCATCTGAGTACTCTTGAGCTAGGCCAGTTTTGAAGTGACCATGGTTGATATGAATGCTTTCTCAAATGGAGGAGCTAAGTCTTGAGAAATTGGATATAGAATGCAAAGATGAGGGGAAAATACTTTATAGGATGAAGAAGGAAAGATTGTTATATTATTTTCAGAAAGTAGTATTTATGGAAGCTAATTTATCTTCAAAAATCATCAGTATAATTTTATTTCCATATTAAATTTATCTTGCTTTCAGTTTCTAGATTATGGGGAGGGAAAATATATATGTATCACAATTTCTTTAATGAAATGAAAAATTGTTTACTTGTGATCACTGTGTAACAATATTTAATGGAATTTGTTTTGTTATCCTGTATTAGTACATGGGAGACCCACTGGATACATTATGTTTTGCAACTCCCTATAACACTGGGGGACAAAATTATTGTCTTTAAGTATATGTAGTGTTATCATAAGGAAGAGGTATTAGACTTCGGTTTGTTTCCAGAGATAACTAGAGGGGTCAATCAACAAGCCAACAAGCATTTACTAAAGCACCTACTATGCTCCAAGCACTGAGCTGGGTATGGAGGATACAAAGACAAAAATTTAACAGTTCTTATCTTCAGGGAGAATACATCCTACTGAGTGAAAAAAAGATGTATACATATAAATATATACACAATTTATACAAAATAAATACAATGAAGACATGAAGTTAAATTTCCTTTTGAAAGAAAGAATAAAAAATAATTGGAGGGATATCCATTGCTCATGGTTGGGGCATTCCAATGTAATAAAAAAATGAAGATACTCTCTAAATTGATTTACAAATTTAATGCTAAACTAATCAAATTACCAAGGGATATTTTATAGAGCTAGACAAAACAATAGCAAAAATTATTTGAGAAAACAAAAGTCTAGACTCTCAAGGGAAAAATGAAAAAAAAATAGCAATGAAGAGGTAATAATACTTTCAGATCTTAACTTATATTATAAAGGAGTAATTGTAAAAATTATTTGGCACTCCTTAAAAAATAGAAAAGTAGATCAGTGCAATTGACTAGATAATGAAAAATTAGAAATAATCAAACTCAATAACCAAAGCTTCAATGAATCATTTTGAACTACTGGGAAGACTGCAAAGCATTTTTTTAGAAAGTAGGTTTAGAATAGCATCTTATGCCACCATGCTACAGTAAGTTCAAAATGGAGATTGTGACTTGAATATTAAAGACCACACCATTAAAAAAAATTTAAAAGAGAAACAAATAATGCACCTTTCATAGCTGTGGTAAGGGGAAGAGTTCTCAGTGAAAGAATGGATATGAATGATGATGAATGATAAAATAGATACTTAAATTGAAATTCTTTAGTACTAACAAAATCAATTCGACCAATCTAAGGAAGGGGAACAATGTGAGTTTCCATAACTAGAGGTGAAGTGGAAGTTATATGACCGATTGTCACAAATTTTGTGGAAGATGCTGCTTCAGGACTAGATTACCTCTTAGGGTACTTCCAACTCCATAACTTCGTACTTCAGATGAGTTCAAAAAGCAGTTTCATCATTGAACTAGGAGTCCTACACCTGGAGGGCAGACTGGGAGTGTATTGTCAAAAGGGATTGAGTGGCTCAAGGCTTAGGACTAAAAGAATATCTGATCAACTTCAGGATGAAATATTAAAGGCCTGGAAGAGGCCAATAATTCCTTAAGCCACGTCCAGCTGAAATGAATGACTGTACCTCAATTATTCTTCATGCAATTTATCCTTCACAGTGGCAAAATAATTTGTGCATCTAAATGGCTAACTTAGAATGTTTGTAAGACTAGTCTCACAACTCCAACCCCAATTAATGTAATTAAGAAGATTTTTAAAGCCCTGATGTCTACATACTATCAGTTATATACTAGGTGTGAAGAATTCCTAGACACCTCTGTTAAATCCATCAAAGGTGTAAACAAAGTGTGGACACATTCTTAATTAATTTAGGAGGGAGAAAGTGCCTCTAAGCATTGGGTACTTCTAAGCAATCAGATGATTATACACAGTAAATGTATTGGGATTGATTGAAAGAAAAATAACATATCTTTGGGCATATGTATATCATAGAAGAGATTCCAGTAGGAATAAGTCAAGTTTCAGGAACATTTTGAGGAAACAAATCCTTTGGTCTATAACCAGAGAGGAGAAAGTCAGAGGGGAGAGGGGTAAGATTGAGTTTCTCTCCTTAATATCTGTTGACCAGGAGATGATCTTGTGAATTTCAAAGATTAGAAGACTTGGACTTCCCTTTGTGTCCCCAGAACAAGAGGGGCTGATAGCAGCATCTGTGTTGGGAGTAGAGAGATATGCAGAGGACAGACTGAAAACACCAAGGAAAGGCACCTTCAGGATTCTGCAAAGGGGAGGACATCACAAAGAGTTACACCAACTTAAGGGAAACTTCATGAGGACTCCACAAAGGCGGAAGAGAACTGCCATTAACCAAAAATTGTAAGTTACCCTTTGGCCACATGTGCCATCTGGGTTTCAGCCCGTTCTCCCTGGAGAACTTGTGTGTGGGGCTGCATGTCTTGGTTTAGGAGACTATTTTGAATCAGTTGTTTTCACTATATCACATTAATAAATGCCCCTTTCTCAAAGCTAATTAAGTCTAGATGATGGATAATAACAAAGAATCCCCAAACCATCAGGGTTACACCTAATACCCTGAGAAATAGTCAACTGCCTTCTGGGGACCTGGACCTCCACTGTGAATGTGAGTTGGAGAAGCAACCCAGAAGGAGCGCATTATGTGTATGGTATAAAACTAAACTACAACAGGAATGACTGGGAAATGCTTTCATGGAGAAATCCTTGTGTCTTATGTGATATTGGAAGAAAGTTGCCCAGGTAGGGAAGTGGCTGTTTGGAGGTGCTCTGTAACCATTTAATCACTGGCTTTAACAGGACCTCCTCTGAAGCACTCTACTCCAAATGTAGAGGGTTGCAAATGGCAGCTGCCACTTTGATATATGTCCTATACTCACTTTTGACAATAAAATTCCAATTTTGTTGACCTCAGAATCCTCGTTTCTCTGACACATGTTCATCAAGATTACTCTACCTCCCCTCAAAATCCCTGCATTATTTCATGGTCTGCAAAAAGCTTGTCAGTGCATGTCTTCAAACCTGCTGAGCCTAGCCATATTCTAAACTTCCTTTTGATGATCCTATCTCATTAAAAAGTATTATAAAAGCACTCATGTTTATTTATTATGGGAGCATGATGTATGAAGCCATCACCTACATCACTAAGCTCATCTGTTGATATATTTCCTGACAAATATATATCTAAAGCCTCTTATGTACTCTAATAATGTCCCCTAGTGCAAAATCATCTATATTTAATGAAAAGTCATTGCTTTTTTTTCCTTTTCCGTATTGATCATCTGCACCTTGATAAAACATGGACAAATTCAGAAAGACTCATCGTTTCTGTGTGACCTTGGATGACTTGCCTAACCTCTTTATTACATACATCTATAAAGCAGAGAAACTTGTACGCAGACCTGCTTTCCAACATTAAGATAACTACAAATTGTGAAGTACTTTTGCTATCTTACTTCAAGCTCTCTATGTATTAGTTTTCTTGCATGTGCATTTATTTTTAGGCCTTCACATGATTAGATTATTACTTTCTAAATTACCATGTAATGTATGTTAAATGGAACCATGTTACCTGAAAGTGCTAAAGAAGCTGGTGATAGAATCAAAATACACGGGTCCAATATGCAAAAAGTAACATTAATGTGGTTGTTGTTCAGTTGTTTCAGTTATGTCTGACTCTCCGTGACCCCATTTGGGGTTTTCTCAGCAGAGATGCTAGAGTGGTTTGCCATTTCCTTCTCCAGCTCATTTTACAGATGGGGAAACCAAGGCAACAAGAGTTAATGATTTGCCCAGGGTCATGCGGCTAGGAAGTATCTGAAGCCAGATTTGAATCGGGAAGATGAGTCTTCCTGACTTCAGGCCCAAGGGAGCAGCTAGGTGGTGCAGTAGATAGAGCATAGAGCCTTTGCCAAGAAAATCCCAAATAAGGTTATGAAGAGTCAGACACAATTGAATAACATTAATATATATGTGCAAATATAAAAGATGACCTATGTGTGTATATATATATGTACATATATACACACACATATGTACAATATATTCACACATATTATATGTATGCATAATATACTTATTATTTCATCCTTTTGAAAGAAGCCTCTAAATCATTAGTCAATTCACTAACTCTTTCAGGTACCCTGGTTTGTGCTTTGATCATCTAAACATATTTGTCAGAGAGACCAGGAGATACTTAACAATTAATTTTTTTTATGAATAGTGTGATAATTATAGCTTCTTTTGTGTTTCTAGTGTCACATGAGACTAAATGTAGCAAATATAAATGGGACACCTTGGGAAATATTGGCAAAAAATTCCAGAAACTAGTCTACTGACAGATTTAGGTTGTTTTTTGGAAGGATTGAGATGGTATATATTAATAAGTGTATAGAATTTTTAATATAATTGATATTCATATTACAGTACATATATTATAACCATTCATTAATCTATAATCATATAAATGTATTTATCATAATATATTAATAATGTGACTGTTTTGGGGTGCCTTAATCACTTTCTTAGTGATAAGTGTGAATAGTTACAAAATAGAATGGACTATCTTAGGAATTTGTATGTGTCCCTTTCCTGGAAGCCTTCATTCAGACCCTCATTGACCACTTGTCAAGGTCATTAAATAAAGAGATTCCTATTCATGTAGATGATGTTTTAGACCCTTTCCAACTCATAATTACAGAACTTTAGAATGAGAAGAGACGTTAGAAGTCATTCAGCCCCAAACACAACTAAACATGAATCCCCTATACAACATATCCCCAAATGATCAGCTAATCTTTATTTGAAAATTTTAATAATGGGAAACTCACTATTTCTCAAAGTATCCTATTCTATTTTCCTGTCTCTCCAACTGTGAGGAAATTTTCCTTACGCAAACTTAAAGTCTGCTAAAACTCCCAGATCTTCTAAAACAAATGTCTAGTCATGACTTGCCCATCATGTACTAGTGAGATTTATGTTTTAAAACTAAGTGAAGTTTATACTTGTCTGTTTAAATTTCATCTTATTAGATTTAGCCCAAAGTCCTAGTCTACTGTACTGAATTCTGAAATTCTCTGGCAACCTAATGATCTTCTGGAATTCATAACATTTTTGACATGCTTAACATCATCCAGGACAAAAGAAAACTACTAATAAGGTTCATCCCAAGTACCATCTTCTACACGAAACTTTTCTTGACACCCCCCCCTTTTTAGTGCCGTAACAATGCAGCTACCAAAGTGTTACTATCTAGAGCTAAAAAAAAAGTTTATCTGGAGAAACAAAAGATTAAGAATCTCAAGGGAAATAATGAAAAAAAAGTGGAAAGTAAGAGAGCCTAACAGTATCAAATCTCAAAGTATGCATTGAGATTACTGTGTACTATTGGGGCAGCTAGGTGACATAGTGGATAGAGCACTGGCTGTGGAGTCAGGAGGATCTGAGTTCAAATCTGGCCTCAGAAAAATAACACTCATTAACTGTGTGACTCTGAGTAGGTCACTTAACCCCAATTGCCTCACCAAAAGGAAAAAAAAAGAGAGAGATTATTGCACAATAATGATCAAAATTATTTTGTACTGGTTAAAAAATAGAAACTTCATCAGTAAGACAGGTCCAGAAACAACCAACATAACATAATAGTAAAGAGACCCAAAGTCTCCCAACTACTGGAGAAAAGACATTATTTAACAAAAAAATGGCTTTTAAAACTGGAAAGCAGTATGGCAGAAATCGGGTTTAGACCAACATCTCACACAATATACCACAATAATTTCCAAATGGATCTAGATATAAAAGGGCATATCCTAAACAAGAGGAGCATGGAAGTATGTGCTTTTTGCACCTATGAACAGAGTGAGAATTCTCGACAAAACAGGGGATAGAGAGGGTAACAGGAGACAAAATTGGCAATTTTGAGTATGTAAAAATAAACTTTTGTATAAACAAAACCAATGCAGTTGAAATTAGAAAATAAGCAGTTAACTAGGGAAAAATCTTTGCAACAAGTTTCTTGGATAAAAGTTTGAAATCCAAGCTATATAGGAATTATCAAATATGTAAGAACAACAGCCACCCTCCAGGCACTAAATGGTCACAGGATTTAAACAGGCATTTCTCAAAAGATGAAAAGCAAGCTCTCAATAATCATTTAAAAATGCTATAGATTATTAATAATTATAGAAATGTAAATTAAAACAAATCTGAGGTTCATATACCATCATATTGACAATGATAAACAAAAAGGAAAAAAACAATTGTTGGAGGGGATGTGGCCAAACAGGCATACTATTGTACTATTAGTGTAGCTGTGAATTGGTATAGCATTCTAGAAAGCAATTTGGAGCTATAGAGCCAAAGTCACTAAACTCTGCACACCCTTTGACCCACCATTATCTGTCTTAGGCATATATCCTAAAGGTATCAAAGAAAGAAGGAAAGAACCTATATGTATAAACATATTCATTGTAGCACCTTTTTCTTATATCAAAGAACTGGAAAATAAGGGGATGCCTCTTCTCTAAGGGGAATGGCTGAGCAAATTATGGTAGCTGAGAATAATGGACTATTATTGCCCTGTAAAATGATAGAAGTGATAGATTCAGAGAAACCTGTGAAGTCCTGTATGAACTGATACAGAGTGAAATGAACAAAACCAAGAGCACAATTTATGCGATGATTACAACATTGTAAAGAAAGACAAAAGAGTTTAAAACTCTGATTAATATAGTAATAAATCACAACTACACAGGATAGGTGATGATGTTTCCCACTTATTGACAGAGAGGTGACAGACCAGAGATGCAGGATGGACATATGTATCTTGGAAATTAGATATGTATCAGCGAAATTTGCAGCAAAGATTCCCCCCAGTTGTTTTCCTTTTAATCTTAGTTTCATTAGCTTTATTTGTTTTTTTAAATTTTTAAAAATTTTTTTATTTTTTTTTTAGGCAATTGGGGTTAAGTGACTTGCCCAGGATCACATAGCTAGTAAGCGTCAAATGTTTGGTCTGAGGGCAGATTTGAACTCAGGTCCTCCTGACTTGAGGGCCTGTAGTCTATCCATTGTGCCATCTAGCTGCCCCTCATTAGATTTATTTGTACAAAAGTTTAAATTTTACATAATTAAAACTATCCATTTTATCTCTTGTGATTCTCTTTATCCTTTAATTAAATACTTGCTATGTGCCAGGTACTGGGGACACAAAAAAGACAAAAACCTTCCCTTCCTTTAAGAAGATCACTTCTATGACAAAGATTAACAATTAGAAAGAAAAAGAAAATACAGGTGGATGAGCTCTTTAAGGGACCATATAAAAGGCAAAGTTAGGAGTCCCAGAACTGAACACTGGGGAAAACCCATAATTTACCAGAAAAGGATAAAAGGGTAAAAGAGAAAGAAGTTGGGAGGAAAACTGGAAGACTTTCTCAGTAAGGAAATTGAGGTTGGCAAATTAATCAAGGAGGAGAGAAGGGCCTACAATGTCAAAGGCAACAACTGAGAATCATGAAGATTTGTTCCTTGGATTTTGCCAGAATCTTGTAGGCCTTGGTTTTTTCTAAAAAAAATCCCCCAAAACATTCTGCTGTTACACAGAAATCTGGATGGGCCTTCTTCCACATGGTAGGTCTGCAAATAGATGGCTTTTACACACTCTCCTATGTCTCCAGACTAAACATCCCCATTTCTATCAAATTCTCCTCTAACGAATAATCATTCATGCAATATCTATGCCACAGAGTTGTTATGAAGGTCAAATGAGGTAAAATACGTAAAGCTCTATGTAAATGTCAGTTATTATTATTGGCAAGTAATTTAGGGCTAGAAGGAACTTTTTATATTTGTAACATACCTTGGCTGAGAGTGTTATTTTATGGCTCTATCTCCCTAAAAGGGAGAAGGAGTTGGAGGGATTAAGGAAAAGTGGGAGTTTTAAAAGATGGACTGAGTATAAAAGTGGTTGGGGTAATGTCACTTGCCTAGTGGCACCTGGGCATCCTTCTGCTCCAGCTTCTTGGATAAGACTCAGAAATCTAGGCCATTTATGTTTTTTAGAAATAAATCCCCATCCTTTGTACCTGCAGGTGTGAAAGGGTACAAAGCTGAGCAGCAAACGAGATCACAGGGAACTTTTGGATAAGAGATTAATGCCCAATATCCTTGGCCTCATACCATCCTACTTGCTCAAGCTGAGCCCACCCACACAGGAGGTAGAAACCAGCTAGAGGTTCTCTGAGGTCCTGATAGAACCTGTAGAGGTTCTACAAAAACCAAAATGCTAAAACCTCATTAGTTCTCTGTTTTACATTTCTGGACTGCTCTATTAATGTTCCTTTAACTAAAGATTCATCTTTCTACTGGATATCCACAATTTATTGAACAAAGAAAACCCTGGAATGCACAAACTGAATCCTGAAATATTATCTCCAGGTCTACAGTGACTGGGGTACCTTGCTTCCCATTATGGAATTTTGTCTTAACTCCATTCATTCATCTATCTAGAACATGTCTTCCTAATATAATTTCCTCCCTGTGTCCCCCAACCCTCCTTAGCCTTCAATATACGCAGATTTTCTGTGTCTGCTTTCAGGAGACTATGTAGGAGTTCTGAAGGGCAGGCTCTGGACGTGTATTACTTGTTTGCCAAGAGTCTTCTGATTGTCCACTGAGGCATAAGAGATGATAATACAGGGTGCCACATATGGTAGAAGAAGAAGTACCTTCTGGCTGGTGACCCTCTTGGATGCATTCTTCTGATGATGTATTTTCAGCAAGAGATGAAGAAGAAAGATGGTCCTTCTCCATCTCAACTTAATAACAGCAAGGGCCACTGCTCCCCACATGCAGTGAGCATTCAACTGGCTAGAATTATATCAAGACCCCTGGTTACCACTGTCTCTGTTGGGTGGTTCGGGCTCTTGAATGTAGAAGACAAAGTCAACTTCACTTCCCCAAATCTCTGTACCAACAGACAATTCCAGAAACGTGTAAAAAAGCAGTAAGCATCTTCAACATCATTTAGGTGTTGCATCCCATGGCCTCCCAGATGGCATTATCCTCCTATCATGAAAGAAGCACATCTAATCAGAAGAAAACTACATTTTCCATGAGACCCTGGGTCCCAAAACTTTGGCCTGATTGAACAAAGGTAAGACCATACTTCCTATGGTGTCATGTGGCCAGTGTGCGAACAAGGAGAAAAACAGACAGTGATGGCAATGTCCAATGTAGGAAGAGGAACAACGGCTGTGTAGTTATATCAGCTGTTCCACTTGGTTTTATTTGAGAGACCCTTTTTTGTCTCTCAACCTCATACATGGAAGCCCTGATTCTACCTCTCATGGCGGATAGGCAAGAGGAGTACCTCGTTCATTATATCTTCAACCCAAGGAGTGAAAAGGACTGCACCTAGTACACTTAGACCATTAAGGGTGTGGTCTCAAAGAGTAGACATGGTTGTTAGCACATCATATTCAGTCCCTGGAACTGGTAGAGGACTTCTGCCTAAGGCTACTCCTTAAGGATCGGAAGGCATTGATGGTCTACAAGCTCATGGTCAGATAGAAGCAATTGAATCAAGAGGGACCTTGATGGATTCAGCAAAATCCTGGCACTGTCAGCATTAGACAGAGGTAGGAAATGCAAACAAATGCTATAAAAAAACCTGATTAGAGAAGCAGGTTGAGCCACAGCCCTGGAATTCCCTACATCTTGGCTTCTTAATTTAGTACACATTTCCCTGTCCTGAATCCCTGCCCGAGCAACCAGCCATCCTGTGCTTCTCAGCTCCTTGGATTTTGGTATTCTGGTACCAACTTTCCATGTCCTCTCCTTTGCAATTTGGACCCTGCCTCCTCTGCTCTTCTTGGCAACTACCTTCTCCTCACTTCATTCAGAGATTTGCTCAATCACTGGCACACGTTAGTCCATCCTGGAACAGGGTACAATAGATAACAATACTTGTAATATCTGCAGGGGCTTTGTGAGAAAAGCATTTGGTTCAAGGGCTTTATAAATAGCCACCTGTTATTGTCAGGGATACGTAATTATGGCTTAGGTTCATCCTAGTTTAGCATTTTTGTTTTTGTTTTCTTCTTTTAAGGACTCCTATTTGCTAAGGGACATTGTTGACACTTCTCATTGTTTACTCTGAATAGGGAGAAGAAACTCAGAGAAGAAGGATCCAATTACCCATAGAGTGACTCCCATTCCGAACAGGGACAAGAAATTCAGAGAAGAATTCAGCTACCCAAGAAATTTTGATGTATAAGCCCACTAAGTTCCTCCTAGTGTAGCCTGTGTCTTAGTTGAATGATTTCTTTCTTTGTTGGATTCGTGTTATTGATGAAGATCAAACGTCCAAAATTTAAAGAGGCCTGTAAGTTTTCTTCTCCTGTTACAAAACAAAAGAGGGGCCCGCTAGTTATATATTTCAACTGAAAAAGCCTCTATCACCACATTTCCTGTTTGCAACTGAACTAAGTGCACACAAAGGATTTTAAGAAATAGGCATGAAAAACTGAGTTGCAGATGAAGATCAGGCACATTGCACTGTTATTTGTAGTGCTAGGGAGCAGTATCATTTAGCAGAAAGCTATTTGTGGGCATTTGTTTCTTTTAACTACTTACATTTTACTTATGGGGGTGAACAAATCTGTCTGAGAAAACAAGGATGTCAGGTAAGTGATGCTTTAAAGTCTATTTCCTTACTCTGTGTAGGCTTACAATAAATGCGTTTAACAGACCAGGGTGAATCCAAGTTCTTAAAGCAAGAAACTCATGACTCAGTATCTAAATCTCTTGCTGGAAATGATGTGAAACTGGGAAGAAAAACTGATGGAATTAGTAAATGTATTGAAGATTCTACTGCGGTGCATAGTTGTTGGGAAAGCAATGACATCGAAGGCCTTGCTGTACCTATAGCATCAAGCTTCTTATGGGTTCCTGGATGATACCATAACATTGCTTTTGGCTTAAAAATATAAATCTCATCATGAGGAGCTCCTCGTTGACTGTGAATTTTTTTTTCCTTTTGAAATAGTCATTGTAACTTGTGACCAATGAACCTTGTTCTAATTCATAGCAGTTTAAGCAAAGGAATTTTCCGAAGGAGTCAATTCAATCCCTCTGAAAATTTTGCTAACAGTAGCTCAAGTCCACTTGCCCACTTAATGGATTATTTCTGAGGGTTGTGCCTATTGAGTTCATTTTATGACTCTCTTTAACAATGATGGCATATTTCTCTTTTTTTAATTTGCAAGGGCAGAATTCTAAATCAGTTGTTTTAAAATTATAATACACTAGAAACATAAACTGGCAGATGATTTTCACGCTTCTGGGTTAGCAGGCATGAAAAGTAGCTCTAAGAGAAATGTTGTTACTTAATGGAAACTAATTTGATTATCTATCTACAGTTGACAGGATTTTTTTAAAATTAAAGTTGGATTGACAGAGAAATGGCTGTCTTTACAGTACCTTATTGTAAAATTTGGGTTGAGAATTTGGTCGTGGGTTCTGTGTCATCTTCTGACCTTGGTGTGTCGTCTGTAGCTTCTGCAAAATTACCCCCCAAATTCCCTTTTAATTTCTTATGTGACCTGTGACATATAGAAACCATGTCGGGGAGCGTTGCAATGTGGAAGGGATAACTGTACTATAAACATGTTTGTACATGTGGGCCTTTTTTCTATTTTTTGAACTCTTTGGGATTGTAAATTTATGTATCACTTTAATTTTCTCAGTATTTTTTAGGGCATTTGTGAATTAAGCATCCCTGCAAAGCATTGGCAACAAGGAAGGAGTATATAATCCCTAATTTATAGAAGAGGGCACAGAAACTGGCTTTGGCACTCAGACTAAAACAATGAATTAAGGAAAGACATCCAGAATTCAGAGTCACCAGATTGGAGACTTTTGCAAACCTTAAAGTGCTATATAGATGCTATTATTGTTAATGAAGATTATTTCAATCACTGAGATACTGAGGAGAAAGGGAACTAAAATCTAGACTAACCAAAATGCAAGTAAGAAGAGAGAACTTTTATCCAAAAATTTCAGAAACTACTAGGAATTTTGAAAGCATCTTGATCTAAAGGTGGGTTTTGATGTCTCAGCCACACAGTTTTCTCAATGTCCTCACAATTCTGTCACCTCCATCACAGACATTCTTTGAACACACTTGTTCTGATCCAATTTCTTTACCTACCTCTGTTCTCTGAGGGGAAATTTCTACCTCCTGTTAAGTACAATTAGGACTATGGTTTAGATTCCAATGTCCTTAATGTTGAAAAGGATTTGTTCCTGCTGAAATGAATCCAGAATCCAGAAAGATTTGAGTAAGGTAGGTCATTTGCCAAGTTTTCCTTAAACTGGCTTCTAACTTTCATTGTTCCTTTCTGTTTTATGAGGTAATATTACTCACAATTGTCTACTACTCTTCTCTGTAGATTTTATATGCAAGTTTATATCTTAAATTGCTGTTGACCTCAGATGTCATATCTCTCTTGGCAAGGGAGTCATGTTAGCTGAGTAAGGTGGTTTTTAATAGATTTTATCCTCCTTATTATGGAAACTGATTTACATAGTTTAAACATCTATGAAAATACTGTAATTAGTGTCGATATCCTTCTCTCCATCCATGTTCCAATCGTAAAGTTCTTTAATGACCCTAAACTTTTCCTTGAAATGAGGACCCATTTAAAAATGCCAAAAGCCTAGTGGTGTTGGGTAACTATGACGCATGGAATATTACAGTCTTTGAAAAATTGAAAATTAGTATCAGTCATAAGGCATAGACTGCAACACATCATAAATAAGGAATTATAAAGGATGAGTGGAACTTACAATTAAAAACATATACAGAAAAAAAGAGTGTTGGTCTCATGGTGAGAGCAAGGGATAGCTGATGGATGGTGTTTGTATTTGAATAGTATATTTACAATGTCAGGCGAAAGCAAGGAAGAGATCTGTTGTTTTAGGAGACCCTTCAATGATGAATTTATGGGAGAACATGACCAAGAATTGCAAATAATGGGCTGACACAGATGAATGTTTCCTCTAATGGTCTTCATCATCAGAGGAAATGTCTTCATTGATGAAATCACAGATCACTTTGAGTAGTTGAGTGAGTTTTTAAGATCACTAATCTAAATTAAGAGATTGCTTTAGTCTGGGAAAGAAGACTGGTCATGACCTGGAGAATTTTACTAAAGTGACTAAGTAATAGAGTATGAACATCTCTCTGATGCCATATGATTCTTCAACTTTGTTATCAACAAATTTCTTAGTGAAAGTGTAGTTCAATCATGAAACATTTGATACAAGAAAGATGTATTTGCGGGGCAGCTAGGTGGCGCAGTGGATAGAGCACCAGCCCTGAAGTCAGGAGGACCTGAGTTCACATCTGGCCTCAGACCAAACACTTGACACTTACTAGCTGTGTGACCCTGGGCAAGTCACTTAACCCCAATTGCCTAAAAAAGAAAAAAAAAAGAAATATATATTTGCAATCTAGCTGATGAGGTAATGCCATAATTAAGGATGCATAGAGTTTTATCTGTGTATAGTCTATTGTTTTTGTGCCTCTCCCATTAGCGTTTGGTATATTGTTCTGCACATGCAATTGGTACCCATATGACCCCTCTGGAACTTGGTTGTCTTATCATTGATCAAGAAGCTTCAATTAAGCTCTTACGATGTGCCGGGCTCAGTGCTAAGCAGTGGAGATAAAAAGACAAAAACGAAATAGTTTCTATCTTCAAGGAACTTATATTCTAATGGGGGAAACAACATGAAAATTTATAGGTATATACATAGCGTATACAAAATTACTACAAGGTAGTTTGGGGAGGGATAACACTAGCATCTGAGGGATCAGGAAAGACTTCACTTAGATGCTGGTATTTGAGCTGAGTTTTGAAGGAAACTAGAGATTTCAGGTGGTAGAGGGGAGGAGGGAGTACATTCCAGGCATAAGGTACCTACCGCAAAGGTATAGAAACTGGATATAGAGTGTCATTTATACAGAACAGGGAACAGGTCAACACAGCTAGATTGTAGAATGCAAGGAGGGAAATAATGGGTAAAAAGACAGTCCAGTCTGGAGGGGCCGGGTTGTGAAGAAATTTAAATGTCAAAGAGCAGACTTTATATCGGATCATAGAGGCAATAGGGTATCTCTGCAGTTTATTTAATAGAGGGAGGTGATATGGTCAGATGTGTGCTTTAGGAAATTCACTTTGACTGCTGTGTGGAAGATGGATAATAATGCTTTAACACTTGGGAGGCAGGTGTTAGAAAAGATCATAAAATCTTAGGTTTTAGATCTTCAAGATGGACTAGATCAGAAGTTTCTAACCTTTTTTTTTTGGGTTAAATGACTTGCCCAGGGTCACACAGCTAGTAAGTGTCAAGTATTTAGTCTGAGGTTGGATTTGAACTCAGGTCCTCCTGATTTCAGGGCCGGTGCTCTATCCACTGTGCCACCTAGCTGCCTCTAAGTTTTTTTTTTTTTAAATAAACCTTCCCATGACCCTCTATTAAACATGAAAGGAAATAAATTCTTTTATTTACATGTATTTACCATGTATAAAGGGCAGCTAGGTGGTGAAGTAGATAGAGTATCCATCTTCCTGAATTCAATCTGGCCTAAGACTCTTACTAGTTGTGTGACCCTGGGCTAGTCATTTAATCCTGTTTGCTTCAGTTCCTCATCTGTAAAATGAGCTGGAGAAGGAAATGGTGAACCATTACAGTATCTCTGCCAAGAAAACCCTAAATGGGGTAACAAAGAGACAGACATGACTGAAAAACGACTGAACAGCAATACTATGTATATGCATATAAGAAATAAAATAAAGAGGTTACTTAATTTTTTCATAAAGATAACTTTATTTAGTATATAAGGAGGGAGAGGAAGAGAATAAGCATTTCTATAGCACCTATTATGTGTAGGTGTTCTGTTAAGGCCAACTGTGAAGGGAAGTCCTTATCCATAAGAACACAGCATTCAGTAATCAGCCTTTGGTTTTTACTAATGTATTCTTAGCACCATGCTACCCCACAGAAAGTGTGGCTGCTGACAACTTAGCCCTAGTCTAGATGCTTGGTTTATGCCTAATGAGGGACCACATGGGGTTCCCGGTTGGGTTAGGAAGAATATGATGGTTCTTTGGATACTGACAAAGAGGATCTGGCAGTAGGTGGAGGATAATTAATCAATCACACTTTAATATGGCACAGGGAGTACAGAGGAAGATGTTGTGGGGAAGAGAATAGGGGAGAAAGAGGAGTATATGGAGTCACTTATGTAACAGATCAGAGTTGAGAGCACTCAGGCAGCATGATCAGAGAAGTGCTTGAAAGGCAGGATTTGGAAGCTTCATTCTTATAGTTTTTAGTTGTGGGGGGATGGACTAAATGTTATCATACCACCTTAGGCTTGCCTCATTAGTGTACTGATGTCCCCTTAAGATTGTCATATTAGTATATCATTTTCAGATTTTACTGCACATGCTGGTGCTTATCTTGCACCTGTAGACCAGGGCCATTTACTGGGATCTAATTGGCTTTCCCTAGTTTAGTATATAATCTATAGACGTATAAATGTGGTCTTAATTAACTTAGGATATAGTTTTAGCCAGTGATCTCCATGTTCCTCTTTTACATTTTTAGCTCCTGTTTCCTATTATTACTAACTTATACTAATCACTTACATATTTGTTTACTGTATTGGTGAGGTGGTCATGGGGACCATAACAAGACGTATTTTCAACACACAGGCCCTATGCTAAGTACTTTACAAATATTACCTCATTTGATCATAACAACATTTTTAGTGTCATAAAGTTGTTGGATGCTTATAACAACACAGTCAAATAAATTAGTGAGACCCTTAATTTCTGATTCTTTTTTAAAATCAAATTTTATTTTTTAATGAGAAAAAATCCTCTCTCTCTCTCCCTTCACACCTTTCTTTAATTAAGAATGAAAGAAAACATATATAGTAAAAAAATAAATTTTCACATTGACCATGTCTAAAAGAAAAATAAAATCTTATTTTGTCCTCTAAGTCTTTCAGCCCTATCAGGAGGAAGGCAGCACATTTCATCATTAATTCTCTGAAATTATACTTGGTTATTACACTGATCTGAGTTCCTAAGTATTTTTTAAGTTGTTTGTCTTTATATTATTGTTGTTGTTGAATAAGTTGTTCTCCTAGTTCTGTTCACTTTACTATACATCAGTCAATGCAAGTCTCCCCAGGATTCTCTGAAACTACCTCTTTCATAATTTCTTACAGCACAATAGTATTCCATCATATTTATACGCTATAATTTGTTCAGTTTTCCCCCAATTGATGGGCACCTCCTCAGATTGCAATTCTTTGCCACCTCAAGAAGAACTATAAATATTTTTGTATAACTTTAGAGTTTGTTTTCCTTAGGAATTATCCTTCCCTTAATCTAACCTCTTTCTAAATTCTCCTTTCTTCTACTCTTTTCCTCTTAGTTCCCTATGGAGTGAAATGTATTTCTGTATTCAGTTATGCCTATATGTGTGTATGTATATTCTTCCCTACTTTGACTTATTCAGATGAGTAAGGGTCAAATGTCAGTGACTCTCTCCACCCTTTTCTCCTTGTATTAGATAATTTTCACTAACCTTCCTTTCCCTTCCCCCCAGTGCCATCAGTATATTTCTCTTCCCTTCCCTTTCCTTTTTTTTTTAAGATTATCAAGACATAAAAGAACCAATCCTAGGATTTCTGTCTAACTAGATTCCCTCTATGACCTCTGATGATGGGTTCACAGGGGACATGTATATCATCTCCCCATATTAGAATGTGAGAATCTTACCTTTGTTTAGTCTTTTATCACTATTTATTTATATTTACCTTTTTATATTTCGATTAACTCCTGTGTTTTAACTTAAAAGTTTCTACATAGTTCCGACATTTTCATCAGGAATATGTTGAAATCTTCTCTTTCATTAAAGATATATTATTCCCCTCTAAGATTATACTAAATTTTGTTGGGTAAATTATTCCTTACAGCAAATCTTTGTCTTCTGGAATGTCATATTCCAAGCTCTCCACTTCTATAGATTGATGGTTGCTAAATTGTGTGTGATCCTAACTGTGGCTCCTTAGTATTTGAATTATTTCTTTCTGGCTGTTTGCAATATTATTTTCTTTGACCTAGAAGCTCCAGATTTTGACTGTAATGTTCCTGGGAGATTTCATTTTGAGGTTTCTTTCGAGAAGTGACTGTTGGATTCTTTCTATTTTCTGTTTGCCCTCTGGTTGTAAGAGATCTAGGTAATTTTTTATTTAAGATTTCTTGAAAATGAAGGCTAGGCTCTTTTCGTTGTTCCTGACTTTCACGTAGTCTAATGATTCTTAATTTTTTTTCCCTCAATTTGTTTAGTCATATTTGTTAGGAGATAGTTTACTACTACTACTACTATTACCACTACTACTACTACTACTACTACTACTACTACTACTACTACTTCTACTTCTACTTCTACTACTACTACTACTACTACTACTACTACTACTACTACTACTACTTCTACTTCTACTTCTACTACTACTACTACTACTACTACTACT
>NW_020941197.1:18064706-18084732 GCF_900497805.2 Vombatus ursinus
CTACTTCTACTTCTACTTCTACTACTACTACTACTACTACTACTACTTCTTCTTCTTCTTTTTCTTCTTTCTTTTGACTTTGTTTTTATCGTTTCTGGTTGTTGCATGGAGTCATTGCAGAGTTTGTTACATGGGCGAGATATGTATCTCTTATGTCAAACTGTTCATTTCCTTTTCAATTCTTTCTCTCATTGCTTTAATTTCTTTCTCAATATTTTTTGCTTTACCACTCTCATTTAATTTGAAAAAAAAAAAGAAGGAAACAATCCCAAACCCCCAAACTATTTTTAAACATTTGGTTAATCTCTTCTAGCAATTCTAGTTGAGTTTGTGCCCAAGCTGTGTTTTTGAGGCTTTGTAGATGTTTTAGAGTCATTCTCTTGTGGCTTTGTACCTTAAACGTCTCTGTCACTATAATAGCTTTTTTTTGGGTGGGATTCTTTTTTGTTTGTTTGCTCATTCTTTCAGCCTCCTTTCTGACTTGGGATTCTAGGGCCAGACTTTGCTCACTTCTGCAGAGTCTGAACTGGTCTTGTTGCTGTTTTCTTGGGGTATTGAGTGTTGTGTTATTCCAGGCTCTTAAGGACAGTTCAGGTTGGGGACTTGTAGGCCTTGAGTGCTCCCAAAGTGGTCTGATCTAGGGCAAGACTGATTGCTGCTGCCCTGGTCTGAAATCCACAGATTCATGGGTTCGAGTCTGAGCAGTAGTACACTACTGCTGGACTTAGGCACTGTCAGTCACCTGGAATGCTATGCTGATTCTGAGTGACAGAATGGTAGGCTCTCTTATGGTCTGGAATTCCTTCTCTAGTTATTCCTTTGCAGGCTTTAAATTGGGCTAGACACTGGAACTGAGACCACACACAAGTCCGGAGGCTGAGCCACATGGGTGCTGTTTACTGCTTAACTTCCTCCTTGCTCAGGACGCAGGCTAGAGACTATAACTGGTCCTCACCTCTGGGCATTGGCCCCCTTCTCCGTTGGTCCTAGATCTGAAAAGGGTAGTGGGCAACAAAGCTGACACTTGTTCCCACATTCAGCATAAGGCTGCCCTCAGTAAGGGTTTGGAGCCTCGTCATTACCTTGGGCACAGTCCCTGGGAAATGTCCAGACCCCATCCTTGGTGCTTACAAACCTCTCTATGTCTGTTTCACTATGCCAACCTGGGATATGACTTTTTCTTGGTTTTCCCCATGTAGATTTGGTCTGGTGTATTTTCTAGATCTGTTTGGAGGAGTTTTTAGTGGAGAGCTCACGGTACTTCCTCCTGCTACTCTGCCATCTTGGCTCTGCTTCTATTTTGTTCCTTATTAACTAACACTTTTACTCTGGATGTAGTTTTTGAAAGATATGCCTGCACATCATGATCAGCCTCCTGTTTGTTTCTTCCTATGGATTTGACTGAGAACAGGGCTGAGATTACTAATTCACAAAGAGAAGTTGTTATGAATGGAATGATTGCCTTATGGTTACCTTTAGTAAGAATGGGATAGGCTTCTCCAAGAGTATGTGAAAATTTTTTATTTTATTAATTGGAACTTGTTTCAGAGTTTCTAGCTATTGTGATAATCTGTTAGCTTATGTTTTACAGGGCTATTTTTCCTAGCTTGACACGGAAACAGTTTTGTGTATAAATCTCATTGTTTTGGATTTGGTTAGCAGGAATTATTTTTTTAACTGTCCCAAATTTTCAGATGTATTATAATATTCCCTTCCCTTCCCCACTCTGTTTCACCATTCTCTCTACAAATAATTTTTTTCATTAACACTACTACTTTTAGAATATTTCAATAGACAGATAAATAACTAAGTATTCCCCATCCCCTCATGCCAAGCTTTTTGTACAACATTGAGGGTACATATACACTAGATTGAGAAGCCTTAGGCTAGATGCTTTCTTTAAGACAGTTTCAAAAGTATTATTCTAATACTTTTTGGTGATGATATGCCATTGGTCATTAGATTCACTGATAGTTCAGCACAAATTTATCACGACTGCAAAATCTCACAATTTACTGTTGAGAGACTGGTAGCAGCCCCCTCTGTAGAATTACATGTAAAGAATTACATATTACTATTTATTGAAAAACTATAAGTCTGCCTGGAACTAAAGAAAGTTTTTTGGAACATGAGGGTGTCTTGGTCTCACCTCTGAAGGGATTAAGGGATAATTAGATGAAAATTACAGGATTCTTAGGATAATAAGGATGAACATATATTTTCATAGCTAAAGGCCCCCTAAAGAAAAAAATGAGATAATTCATCAGTGTTTTTTTTTCTTCGTCTAAGTAACCATGTTAGTTGCTCAAATAGAGGGGCAGAGATTTAGAGAAGGGAGGCACTTTAGGGATGGAGTCCAATATCCTCATTTTACAGATAAGGAAAACAAGTGTATTTAACCAAAATCACAAAGGTAGTAAGTAGCAGAGTAATGATTTGAACTCAGGGCCCTGGACTCCAGATCAATCCCTCTACAACGTTAAGAGCAAGAAGATATCTGTTGAAGCTAGTTCCCTGGTGGGAAAAAAGGATAAAATCCAAATCAAAATGAGGCTTCAATTAGTAATGGGCATATGGAAATTAGAAGCCTGTAATTAAGTTAACAATTAGCTCCTGGAAGTAAAGGCTAAATAGAAATGCAATTCAGAGGTAGTGTAGTGTAGTCAATAGAAGACCAGTCTTGGAATCAGAAAATCTTGGACTTAATTTCTGCCTCTGACACATACTCTGAGTGTGACAATGGTCAAGTTATTTAAATACCTCAGTTATAAATTACATATAAGATGAAGATCTAATCTATATTTGAGAAGAAAGTATTCACACTAGGAGTTTCCTACACTAATGAAAATGTTAGTGGACATTTGGTCCATAACTACTTAAAATGCTGATTCATTATACCAGCTCGTACCTGTTATGTATTGTTGATTCATCTCTATAGACGTTCATACATATAACATTCATAAAAATACAATACTATCTTTGGAGAAAACTCAGTGGACTGTAATAAAGTCTTTCATGTTATTATCTTTAGTCTGAAAATTCCTAAATATTTAACTGCACACTCCTCAGCTGAATAGCTCACTATTTCTCTTGTTTCTTTAAAACAGGGAGAGATTTGTCATTACTAGCACTCAGAAATTTGAAAGAGGCATCAGGAATGTAAGCATACCCTAATTATCATTAATTGGTTCTGTGCAAAGATAAATGGTGACACAGCATTACGATAGGCAATTGGCTCCATAGGAACTATTTTGTAAATGTTATAAATGAGTCAGTAGGTAAGTGTTTTACCAGATGGTTTTGCATCCTTAAGGTGAGGTGTAGTTGGAATATATTTTCAATGCTATTGGGAAACATTTGTCAAGGCACCCTGTTGTGGAGTATATTTGTACATAAAACTCTGAGATGCTGTGTTTCTCTTTTCCTACTCAAAACATTAGATTAGTAATGCTGGAGTAGAAATTCCTGAGAAATAGAAGGGGCAAAAAGGAGTCATTGAAAACTACAGCTAGAAGGAAACTTGAAAGGTAGTAGTAAGTGGTGGTGGTGAGGGTGGTAGTAGTAGTAGTAGTAGTAGTAGTAATATTCTTTCCTTCTCTCATTTGCCTATCCTATTCCAAGTTCTTTGAATCTATTTAAATTATTAATTTTTCTTTTTCTATTTTGCTATTTCTCCCCCTCTTTTCTCCTTTCTCTCTATCTAGTTAAGCAAATACCAAAAATCCTTTACTTTATTCCTTCCCTCCAACCTCATATTTTTAGTAACTTTATTGTATTATTTTAAGAAATGTTCCTTTGCTTGGTCCTCTTCATTATTTCTCTTCTCTTCCATTCTTTCACCCCAATGCTTTTATTCAATTAAAAAAAATCAATTATACCACCTTCATGATAATTTGCCAAACAGTAATGATAATAATAACTTTTATATAATTCTTTCAAATTTGCAAAATGTTTTGAAAAACATAAAAAGAAGAATAACAGGATCACAACTTGTCCTGGCACAGTTTTTGTCTAAATTCTGTTGAACATGAAGATGAAAAGACAAATAGTAAGTTCCATTTATATAGTGCTATCTATGGTTACAAAACATTTTTTATTTCATTTCAATAAACATTTATAAAGTGAGAGTTTTCAAGTTCTTTAGCTAATCTACATTGATCACATTTAATCCTTTCATTTGGAACATCCCTCTGCCTTTAGATTACATGACATCTAAACAATCTCAGACAGGTGAGAATCCATGTTTTTTTTTTTTTAGTCTCCTGAGAAGGCATTTGAACAGTACATGAGGAATATTTATCATGTCACATTAAACAGGCTTCCCACTCTCAAAGGAATATACAAAATGACCCAAATTCTGCTGTGCTGTTGATGGTATGTTTTACAATGACTATTAGGATTTTCCCTGAAGCTCTCTCCATGTAAATGCAGCTTTATAGTACTGAGCTGATTTGTTGTGGCTAAGAGCAAAATTATCTTCTAGAGGGAGTTAATGGACTAATACAATTATTTCAAAGCTCCATTTCATTTGAAAAGGGGAAAGAACACTTCTATTTGACAGCATAATAGTGAGAATCATATCATCATCAGTGTTGGTTGTAATTTCTATAAAAATTAGGATTTTCAGCTTACTTAATTGAAAAATATGGGAATTACAACAAATTAAGTATAGTCATATAGGTCAGGAGGCTGGTAGGCTTTTTTTTTTTTTAAAGGAGGGCTCTCAAATGCTGCTATTATTTCTGTGCTCTATGGTCTGGTTCTCAGCTTTGAGGAATCTGATTTTATCAGCTCGTCCTAGGGGGAATAAGGGGTGAGGAAGCTGGGGTCTTTTGTTTTCACCTCACCTCCATTTATTAATGGGCCCTTCACCTATCCCTTATCTAGTGAGCTATCATTAATGACTATAATTGCTTCTCTAAAGTCATGGCTCAGGGTTCTTGGAGGCTAGAAAAGAGGAATGTAAGCTCTGTCACACACTGCCAAGCTAGAAAGGCTTTGAATATGGTCACAGTCATGGATTGTATATATATTATCTGAGTTCCAGTCTAATGAATTTAAACGAGGTTCACCGCCAACTGGGCTTCAGGCTGGTGATTTTTTTTTTAACTCTTACAAATTTTTTTTTCTTAAAAAGTTAAACATAAAGAATGTACAAATGAGTGATTTTATTAATCAAATAAAAAAAAGTCAAACTCTTGGGAATGGAAAGAGGGAAAGGAGACACATGAAATCTCAGACTAGTGCTTTATTACTTATATTCATTCCAAAACTTCTAACATGATAACATAACTTCCTTAGATTATCACCATTCCAGTACTGTTCTTTTGCGCACCAGGTGCCGTCTCCATACACTCCTCAGTCACAAGATACATATATGGATGAATTCTCCTCCCTTCCTCTCCCCACATTCTTTGGACATGCCTCTCTCCAAACATTTTTTATTTCAGGTGGTTTTGCTTTGCTCATTCTATTTCATTTGTGGCCCTTTATCCTTTCCCTGTGCTCTGGTGAATTTTTTGAGCCCTGGTAACTGCTAATTTCCAAGAGAATGCATGTTAAGTTAGGGAAGGGTGGTGTGTGATGTATGTAGGTAAAGAGGGTGCCCACACCAAAGAAATAATGTAATCCATTGAAGAATTTGATTGAGTTCATTGGAGAGATGATTTTTGAAGAAGATAATTTGACAAACGAGTTTGGCAAAATAGAAAGAACGTGGGACATGGAGTCAAAAGACTTGGATTTGAGTTTTCTACTTATTAACTATGGAACTCTAGACAAATCATAATCTCTCAACATAAGTTTCTTCATGTGCAAATTAAGGATATCATACTTCAGTGCCTACCTTGCATAATTGTTGCAAACATCAAATGAGATGTATGTGGAAGTGTGTTGTAACTACAAATTGTCATATAAATGTAAGCTAAAAACCTTATCCATCATAGGGATATATTTGCTAGGCTGACTGGAATACTTGTGTCAATGGGTGAAGCTTACTTTTTCTTTCAAACATGGCTGAAGACACACTGACAGTTTTTCCACTTTCCAACCCTTCTTCAGTCATTTCTGACTCTTTATGACACCATTTGGAGCCATGGCAAAGATATTGGAGTGGTTTTGTCATTTCCTTCTCCAAATCATTTTACAGATGAGGAAACTGAGGCAAATAGGGGTAAGTGACTTGCTCAGGGTCACACAGCTAGTAAGTATCTGAGGCTGGGTTCAACAAATTTCAAAAAGTTCAGAGTAAGAAGAGGTAGAAGCCTATGGACTAATTTCTAAAGGGGAAGTCACTCTAAGGGGAATGGGATATTTGTAAGAATAGATTTCTGAAGACACAAAGGAAAACAATTCCTATCAGAGGAGAAGGCAAAGTCAAAGGTGACTAATGGGGATGCATAGTGAACTCATCAACAAGCTTAGGTTTTTAAAAGATATCTCCAAAAGATGGAAGCAAGAGCAGGTAATAGAAGATGAATAGAACAGCATTTAATTATCAATAATCTGTATGTGTGAATTGGTGGATTGGGGTTCCCTTCCACAGGTTCCTGGATCCAGAGGGTTGGTTGTGTCTTTTTGTGTTTTAGCAGAGCAGGGTTTTCTGGTCTAGGACCTGTTTGTCATGCTTGCCTGTGCACAGCTTCAGAATCTACTGAGAAGTGTCATCCTGACATCTTCCCCCTAATTTCCTTAAAGGATAGAATCCTTCCTTCAAACAAGGAAGATCACTCCTGACAGTTCTTTTGAATGTCTTCAATGATAGCAAATTTTCATCTTTTTATGATGAATTTGATTTTTGGAAATAAGATCACTTTCCTTATGAGGATTAAAGACTAACACTGTTTTAAACAATTAAGGCATCTGTGGGACAAATGTCAAGACACTTGAGATGTCTACTTTGTATGACAATGCTCATTAGGATAACATCGGGCATATTTGGCAAGGAAAAAATTTTCATTACCTGACAATCACATATCATAGAGAACACCATGAATTGTAGAGCTGGAAGGGCTTGTAGAGAATACTTAGCCCGAGTCTTCATTTTATAAATGAGGAAAGTGGGGATCAGAAAGATAAAGTGGTAGGAAGTGGTAAGATTAGAACTAGAAAATGGGTCCCCTTACTCTCAATCTACACCTTAGTCCACTATGCCACAATTTCCCTACACACACACACACACACACACACACACACACACACACGCACACACAGAGTATGTGACAAAAAATGGAATAGCACCTGCCCTTAAAAAGCTTACATTCTGCTGAAGAATAAAACTGTCGATAAGCATACGACAAGATAAATTAAGGAGGGACAAACCATTAACAATTTGGGAGAGGAGTGGCACTAGGGTGGTTTAACAGAGAAGATATGTGTGTATATATCTATATCTGTATCTGTATCTGTATCTATATCTAATCTATATCTATATCTACATCTATGTCTATATCTATATCCACACATATATGTATATGTATGTATATGTGTGTATATGTGCATTATTCCTCTTGAAAAACAAAGGACAAACAACACACATACACACATGTATACATATATGGAACCAGTCAATATCATCTGTAAGATTTATTCTTAACTGTCTCTGGTTGCATAGAACTGAAACTGCTTGTGACTATCATAGTAAGGAGAAAGGGAAGCTAAATTAGTTGACCGTTATAAACACATAAAGTATCCAGCACAATCTATGAGATGTTCTTCAGGTCCACCACCATGATTTCTGGAGCTGCTGTGTTCCCAAAGGTGATTTTGCCCTACTACCCAACAACACTCTCTTTCACCCAGATGGATGGAAGGGAACAATGGATTATTCATTGTTTTGTTTCCTTCCTTAGATGCATGTATCTAGCTTTCATTTTGATGGCAATGAGAAAGAAAGAAGACTTGGCAAGGAAGACATAGCTGTCTTTGTGTAGCTAATGGGCCATCACAGAGAAATTACAAGAAGGCAAATTTAGGTTTAGGCAAAAACTTTCTACCAAAAGGTGGAATGAGATGCCTTGGGAGGTAGTGGGATCCCCATCAGTGGAGGTCTTTAAGCAAAAGTTGGATGATCATTTGTTAAAGTATGTGAGGTCTCTTCCAACTTGGAGAGTCTATGATTTATATAGGAAAAAAAGAGGAAGGGTTTTAGGAATCTAGTCTATAGTTTGAAAAGAAGTGGTAGGACAGGAAGAATGGCTTGAGATATTGGAAGATGTACAAGAAACTTGGTTTTTGCAATTATCAATTATACCCAATCAACCAACCAATCAACTACTCAATCAACAACCCAATCACCCTCATCACTTAAAGTATGTCTTTAGGTAGTCAGTCTGATACAAACAAACAACCTTCCATGTGATTAATTATGTTAAATACACTAACAATAGCTTGAAGTTATTTATGGCATTTTAAGATTTGCAAAGTGCTTTACAAATATTCTCTCCGATCTTCACAGCAATCCTGTGAGGTAGGTTTTATTAATACTTCCATTTTACAGATGAGGAAACTGAGGCTGAGGGAGATGAAATGACTCACCTAAGGTCATGAAGCTAGTGTCTGAGGTTGGATTTAAACTCAAGTCTTGCTGATTTTAAATTTAGTGCTACTTAGCTAATTCTATAACATGCTGAGAACAAATGCAAAGAAGTGTCAGCCTTTGGTTTCTCAACAGTTTTGGCTAGTACTTAATACTTTTTTAAATGGATTTGTCCAGCATTCAAGCAATAAACAACAATGTTAACTATGTGATGAGCCAAATTAAAAATAAAACAGCTAGCAATTATCTCATGCTAAGTGTATCTGCTTTCTGTTTCAGGAAATGATCCATGTCCCATTTTTGTCTGGGGACTTTTAGCCTTCTTGGGTTTGGCTCTGATCATGTCCTTAATCTTCAATGTTTCTTACTGGATGGAAAAGCAGCGACAAGGTAAGACAGACATGATGGAATCAAAAGAATTTTAAAATGACCATAACTATTAGGTATTTTAATTTAATTCAACCAACATATGTTTAATGCATGCTATGTCAAGACCGTATATGAGATACTTGGGTTAGAATGACGAAAATGAAATAGCCCTTATTTTTAAGAGACTATCTGAGGGATTCAATGTTATGATTTGAAGAGGGAAAGTCTGTTAGCAACAGGGGGGTGGGGAGGATGGAGGGTTTAAGAGGGGTATTATTAGAACTGAGCCTAGAAGAAAGATAAGAGTTTTAAAAGCCAAAGATGAGGAGGAGTGCATTAGGGGCACGTCTGTAATGCCTGTGCAAATGCATGGAAGTAGGAAATGTTTCAAATTTGGAGAACAGATAATAATCCAATTTGACTAGAATGTAGAGCACATGAACAGGAGTCATATGAAATAAGGCTAGGCTAGAAAAGGCAAGCTGGAGTCAGATTGTGGCAGCCCTTAAATATCAGATGAATGAGTTTGTATTTCATCCTGTAGGCAGTATGGGAGCCATAAAGGTTTTTGAAAGGGAAAGTAGCAGGATCAGACCCATGCCTGAGAAAGATTGTTTTGGCAGCTCTGTGAAGTATGCATTGGAGAAGGAAGAATTTCGAGGGAGAGAAATAAATTAGGGGACTATTGCAATAGTCTAGGCAAGTGATGGTAAAAGGTTGAACTAGGATAGCAGTATGAATTAGTTATTAGAAGGAGAGGAAAGTCAGAAATGATAGGGCTTGGCACCTGATTGGATCTGGGGTGCGGTGAGGAAAAGTTTTGAACCTGGGTAACTGAGATGGTGGTCACTTTCATCTCTAGAAACCCTATCAATATGCAAAGAAATGGGTTTACTTTGTTTCCTTTTTTTTTTCAGCCAAAGACAAGGTTTATTAGAACATTCATCATATTGGGCAGACTCTTAAGGAGCCTGAACATTGGTAAGCTATTAGCTAGATTATAGGAATCCCAGCAGTGGCTAGATTTTAAGAATCTCAGCATCTTAATGGGGACAAGATGGATCTTATAAACAGAAAGACTATGGGAGGGATCTAGGAGTGGCCCAGTAGTCTATTAGGTAATAGAATTCCAGGGACCTGGACCACATGGCTAAGGGAGAATGGAGAAATGTCCTGGGGCCATAGGGAGGTCCACAATGAAAGGCCAGTTGATAGGATTATAGCCTCAGGGGAAGGCCAGAGATTTGGCCATGTGGGAAAGTCCAGGGTTTTTCCTTTCTGGGGCCCAGATCCCAACCCCATCATTCCCCTCTCAAACAAATGGGACCCAAATTCTTCTGGAGTAAGGGGCGAAGGTCTTGGTTTCTGAAACTGCTTCCTGCAGGCACAGGGCGTAGAGCTGTCCCTGCCTCAAGGGGGTCCTAAAGAGGAGGTTGACTGGAACCGAGCTCAGGCTGCATCCAGGGAATGATGGGGGGACATTGGCTGGTGCACACTGTTTGCTACCAGCTGTAGGTGAATGGCCCATAGTCTGGAAGACACAAATCTGACAGAAAAAACTGCAGGGCCCAGATATAAAGCAGGGACTAGATTTAGGGCAAACTTTGAGAGGATAAAACATCCTTAGCTCTGTTTGGATTCAGATAATTCAGTTTTCCAACCATGCAGTATCAAATCCACCTCATAGCCAGACTCAGGAATAGCCAGGTGGGTAACATTCCCTTTCAAAGGAACATAATGGGGAAACTGAGCCAGGAGGATCCCATCTTAGACTGAGGCTAAAATTGGCCTCTCAGCTTTTCCCAATGCTGACTTCCCACCAATATCACCTTCTCTGAGTAGCTTGTGGCATTTCTCTCAGATGGTAGCTTATTGATTATTGATTATTGATGGATTATGATCCATCAGACGACTCAAAATAAAATCCTATGAGCTTTTACCTCAAAAAGCAAGTTTTACTAATCACAGTTTAGGAAAAACTTTTCCAGGATTTACATCTCAAACTTAAATTTGTCCTGGTGTAAAAAGCCAATCATTAGAATATCTTACACTTGCAAATTCTCAGCAAGCCATATATAACCCAAACAAACTTTTTGGCTAGTTTACACATTAAAATAATAAACAACAATAGCTAAATTATTTTAGTGGTAACCAAATTATGAAAAGTTGCTTGACATAACTGATACAATCAGGTGACTTCAGTTTTGTTAAATGCACTTCCAAATTACTTTACACAGAGAATCAACACCTCATCATTAACAGTTAAAACAACAAATTTAAAAGAGCTAGCTTACCCAAGTTCAGAGGCCAGCTTCTTTACCTTGAGCAGGATGGGCTAAACCTGGGTGATGCTTCCAGGCAAAGGTTGCCCTAGGGCCCAAGGCCATTGCCAGGGGGACCCACACGGTAGCTGCTGCCCCTCCCCCCTCCTTCCTTTCCCAGGTGGGGGAGGGTGAAATCAAAGGTGTTTCAAAATTCCCTAATGATCAATCACAAAACCTCCAGAATCTGCCAAGATATTTTTAGCTGTTCTAACTTTCCTGGTAACCTCCATGAAGGAGGATTCAGAGGTGCAGAGGGAAGGCAGTAAGTAAGCCTCAGGGAACCAAAAAGCAACTGCAGTTTTTCCCAATTCCTTAGCATTGAGGGAATTAACAGATACACTTCTCGATAGGGCATCCGTCCTTGTCCTCTATGCTGTGGAAGGTGTACCTAGGTCCATGGCCTTGAACCGACCCAGTGGACTGAGAGCCTGAGAGCATCAGGCCGAGTGCGAGACAGCTTCGTAACTGTCTGCCCGAAAAGCACCTCCGAGCCTTGGTGTTTGGAGAGCGACCCCAACTGCAGAGCAAGAAAGGGAGGGAGAGGAGGCTTACATACCCTTCCAGTCTTGGCTGGAGAAGAACTTGGGGTTAGGCAGTTTCTCTGTACAGGCCACCAAAATGATGCGGTACAGGGGTTCAGGGGTGCTGGGACCCCAAAATCACAACACGCGGGTCCTGCCCAAAAGAATTAGACCCAAGCCTTCTTTCAGTCAAAGACAAGGTTTATTAGAACATCCATCATATTGGGCATACTCTTAAGGAGCCTGAACATTAGTAAACTATTGGCTAGATTATAAGAATCCCAGCCGTGGCTAGATTTTAAGAATCTCAGCCACTTTATTTCCTTCTAAGGAATATAATTTCCTTCTGTCTTAATACAAGTTTAGAATTTAAAAGAAAATCTTCTTAAATTTAAAATCTTGCCTAATCAGCTGGACAGAGACTGTGGTTTTTGGTCTTACACTTGGGTAATATGCAGAAAAAAACATGGACCCAGGAGATTCAATGTCAGAGTAGCCCTAGTCCAAAGGCTAACCTGGAAGATTTCTTAGTTCTAGAATGGCCATGGATAGTCTGATACTCTGCTTATAGAGAAGATTAAGAAGCCACATGACACTTTAAGTGTCCATTTAATCTTACTCAGGAATGGAAGACAGTGAAACGTTCAACTTTTGTTGGTTTCGTCAAGTACCAACCTGATTTTCTGTGGTTTTCTAGACTAGGACCAAATTTAAAACTGGATTAAATCACCTAGAATTGCTGTAGAACAGATAGCACTTCTCTGTAACTCACCCAGGATCTAGGAGTATAGAAAAGAGGCATTAATGGCCATTGGCTGCCTGTGTGATGCACACAGTATGGGTATCACTTGGCAGGATATGCTGTTATTAAAATCCTGACCTGTTCTGACTTTGGATCCTAGAACATTATATTATAAAACCTGGCAACCAGTGGCAGGGACTGTAATTAGTTGGTAAGGAATAGAAGAGAGAAGGAAGAAAAATTCCATCCTCTTAGTGGAAATATATTTTCTTGCTAATGCATACAAGTGGCCCTAGGTTTACTTAATATGTATCACACACATATATCTCTGGAGTTTTTAACCTGGGATTCATAAACTTGTTTTTTAAAGTATCTTGCTAATTCTATTTCAATATAATTGGTTTTCTTTGTTATACTATTTTATTTTTTAGGTATTTATACATTTATGTACTTTATTTTATACATTTGAAAACATATTGAGAAGTGGTCCAAAGGTTTCACTAAACTATCAAAGGGGTCCATGTCACAAAAAAAGGTTAAAAACCCCTACTCTATGTATTCCTTTAAGGAGAGTGTAGACCAGAAGTTTACAGGATGTTTACTAAATAAAAAACAATTTCCTTATTTTGTTGCCTGGCATGCATTTGGTTCTATTTGGGGAATTTCCATTCTGTTCTACTTATCCATTTGCTTTAACTCAGTAACAGACAGTTTTAACTAGAACTGTTTTAAAATGTTATAGGACAAGTCCAACTTCATGTATTTCCTCACTCCCATCACATAAAGCCTTGATAGTTTTTCCTATATGTTTTTAGATCAACTCCATTGTGTTTTTTCTAGTTCTATAAATAAACCCGATGATTTTAACATTGCCTAATAAGTTAATGTTTGTAACATTATCATTTTTACTATATTGATCTGACCTATGCGTGAACATTGAATTTTCCTGTAATTATGTATGCTGTTATTTTTCCATCAATGCAATTTTATAATATCTTCGTATGGATCACACCTAATCTTCAGATATTTTATGCTTTTTGTTGTTAAAATGAGGCTTTAAAATATTTTATTGGTCTTTGATGCGGTACGCATTAGGTTTAAAATGTTCTTTTAAAAAAAGAGTATTGCTTTTAGTATTTTTTTTTTATCTTAGCAGAAGGGATTCTTAGTACTATGTAGAAGACACCAGATGGTAACTTTATGGATTGTAGTTCAAGTTCCATTTATTTTCTTTGACGCATTTAGCTGTTGAAAAAATTGCTTTGTTCAAATAACTAATTGAAATCATGACTAGGAGAGCCAAATTCAGGAATTTATTAGATAGTATTGTTCCTTTCACAAAAAAATCTAGCCGAATTTCCTTTTTCAGTCTGAGAACTTGTAAGAGACAACTTTCTGGTCAGCTAGGCAGTGCAGTGAATAGAGTGCTAGGACGAAAGTCAGGAAAACTCATCTTCTTGAGTTCAAATCTGGCCTCAGACACTTACTAGCTGTGTGACAATGAGCAAGTCACTTACCCCTGTTTGTCTCAGTTTCCTCATCTGTAAAGTGAGCTGGAGAAGGAAATGGCAAACCACTCCAGTATCTTTGTCAAGAAAACCCCAAATGGGGTCACAAAGAGTTGGACACGACTGAAAAATGACTGACCAACAATGACAATGGATAACTTTAAAGGTGGCATGGCCTACTGAAAATCAAAACCATTACGAACATAGAGTTTCAGAAAAACTAAAAATAAAAATTTGACCTTACCACAGAATGATCATGTGACCTTAGCCTTCATATTTTTATTTCTCATTATAGGAATAAAAATGTCTTTTTCCTATTTTATCTTAAAATTCTCAACCTAGTCCTAGGGAGGATCAGGGTTTTGCACTGAATTGATAACAATAATAACAAGAATTCATATTTACACAATCTTTTCTAGTTTATAAAGTTATCTATATATATTATCTCTTAAAATCCTTAAAACAACTCTGTGAGGTAGGTAGTACTCCCATTTTACACGTAAGGAAACTGAGCTGTAAGATAAGTAGTCAGATATTATATTTCTTTATACCAGTATACCAATGGTCTTATCACCCATTTGTGTTTGTTACCTTTAGTGGTACAGATCACAAACTTCATTTTGTGTCCTTATTGAAGCCCATAAAACATCTACCCAGTGTGATTCAGGCCCACTTTCAGGAGTTTTAATGTTTTCATTAATACCAATAAGGCAACCATGACGTAGTGGACACAAAACTGACCTTGGAGTCTGGAAGGCCAGGATTCAAGTTTTGCCTTTAGCACAGACTATGTGACTCTGGGAAACTCACTTAAGCTGTGGTGTCCCAGGTAACTTTCTAAGACAACTGCAGAGTAGGTACTGAGCTACTTTGGTAGAGGGAGTTTTTATAACAATGGAATGACAAGTCTGGTTCAGTTAAAAAAAAAGAATATCAGAGCAATATTCAGTCCATCCATTATCCCCCTACTGTTAATACATGATCACTATCCCTCTCTTTCTGTCTCGATGCTTATTTGAAGCCCTTTAAGAAATTTATACATTTTTGACATAACAGATATTTACCATTAGAATTTGAGGACTTTTTCTTTGTGTCCCCAGCATTTAGCACAATTCCTATCACAGTAATAATTGCTTGCTTGCTTGATTCCAAATCAACACCGAAATAATCTCCCTCCTCTGAAACTATATAACCTGAAAACAGTTAAGCCAAATTACCTAATAATGAGATCGAAGCTAATAGAATATGTCATGTTCTACTGTTGTAGTTTATAAATTGTTACATACAGAAAGTATGTGTTCTTTAACCATGATAGTATGGTACCAACTTTTCCGAATCTATTTAACTTCATTTTTGTCATCTTTTTTATATTTCTTGCTTTTCCAGCCATTTGTGTTGATTAAAGAGTTCATTCCCCAATAGTTTGTATTCTTGCATTTATGAAACATTGGCTTCTTATGCATGTTTGCTTCTATGACTTGCTTATGTGATCTATGTTCTTATTTTTATGCATAACTGGATAGTTTTTGATCTGGATAATTTAGTGGTCTGTTATATAAAAATTTATATATTAATTACATAATATGTATAAATATATTTTATAAAATTTATATATAAATATATTACATATATTATATATAACCAATCACTAATTATAAATAACTATGTATATGTGTCTGTATATATATATATATATATACATATATATATATATATACATATATAGTGAAAAATGATTCTCAGAGCTTGCCCCCAAGTGAGCCCCCTTCTGAAAAATTCTTCAGAAGGACATTACTGATAATAAGATTACATTGAGTCTTATCCTGGTCAAACTCCAACCCAGGCCTAAACTGATTTCATCTGCTCAGATTCTTCTGCCTAGATAGCCCAACACTAGGGTTGATATTTCCTCTGTCCTCTGGATGGCAGGATGATATCAGCCCTTCTTGATCAAAAAGACCTCATTTTAATATAACCCACCTTCCAGTGTGTTGACCAATCAGGGTTGATTGGCACCCCTTGGAAACACCTACTCTTTGAAGGGCATATAATCCTGTACCTCCAAATCCCAAATCGAGCCAGTTCTGAACTGGCCCCCTTAGGGAGGGCCCAGTTTTGGACTGAACTCCCATGTAATGTATGTCAAACCAGCTTGAGAGAAATTAAAGAGTAGACACACACACCCTAATTTCATCTGTCTCTTTCTTAGAATAGCCTCTGTTTTTAAATTGGGGTTTGAGAATATACATATATACATGTGCATTTATATATATTCCTCTGGGTTCCCTCACGTGTAAGCCTCTAAGGAAGCCAGGTAGGAGGTATTCTGTGAATCTGTATCTTTTCAAAATCATAGTTCATGAACCTTCATCAACGTGTTTCCTTCATTATACCAACCAGAGGATATCGTAGCTCAAAATCAATTGCTTAATCAATAAGCTTATACAAAATCTTTAATTGTCTTTAATAAAGACAAGCCACATAGAAAAACAAGGAACAACAAAGATTTTCATGGACACAGAAGCATACTCTCTCATAATTTATCACAGTATCAGTGTAGATAACATGGCTAATAAAGAAACATGGGGAGCAATGACCCTTCTTCCCCATGGATGAGTGGGTGGGTGGGGACCTTCCAACTCTTTAGCTTATAGCTCCAGTGGCAATTTATACAGGGGCATACACATAGAAAACATGGTACATCTGGGGAGGGACATGTAAGTAAGCTCGGAGCTGTCAAACTCATTGCTGAGTGGGGTTCAAACCAAATTAAAATGTAATTAGGAAATGTTTAAAAATAAATAAAATATAATATTAATAATGTTAAATTGTGGTTTTCTAAGTTAATATGCTACCCCTTGGGATCTCTTTTTATTTGAGTTTGATACCACTGTAGGAAACCTCTATAGCCAGAGAATGTGCAAAGCTGGGGCAACCCATGCTTCTGATTCTGCAGAGCTGCTATTGTTCTCTGGCACCATCATGGTACTGTCAGGCAGCTGTTCTTTGCTGATTGCCCACAATGAGATGTCGGCACCTTCTCATTGCCTCCATCTGTTGATCATTGGGTATGATGTGGCTTCTTCACTGATCTACTGCTGCTCCTGTTCATCTATGATGTGGCTTCTTTAGGTGCTGATGCTATTCTCTGCCAGTCTTCAGCTGCAATGCCTTTTCCCTTGTGTGTGTGAGAGAGAGAGGATGAGGGTGTGGGTGTGGGTGTGGGTGACTGTAGTTCTTTATTGTGTCATGGTCTATTTTGAGCTTTATTTGAGATGAAGTCCCCATTTTGATATCTAGAGAAGCCCTTAGACATTTTAGGTCTCTTCTGAGTTTCTTTTATTTTATATAAGCTGCCAATATGTGTTTAGTCCCTATTTGACTTAATGAACTAATTCCTTTAGATTCCATCATTTTAGATTTTTCCCAATGTTTTAGCCTGCCAAAATCTTTTTGAATCCTGCCTCTGTCATCCAGTGTATTAAACATCCTTTCAAGATTTGTACCATCTGTATATGCAGCTCTATGTCATGAAGTTTTTCTTTCTTAAAGAAGAAGCAGCAGAAGCAGAAGCAGAAGCAGAAGCAGAAGCAGAAGCAGAAGAAGAAGAAGAAGAAGAAGAAGAAGAAGAAGAAGAAGGAGGAGGAGGAGGAGGAGGAGGAGGAGGAGGAGGAGGAGGAGGAGGAGGAAGAGGAGAAGAGGGAGAAGAGCAAGAAGGGGAAGAATGGGAAAAGGAGGAGAAGAATGAAGCATATAAGAAAGAATGACAATGAAGAAACAGCACAATTAAAATGTTAGAACAATGAATTATTTAAAGCAATTGAAAAATTTAAAAATATGAAAGGGACAACAGAAACAAATTTAAAACAAATTATAATAAATTTTCAAGAAGTTTAATCAGTATAAGCTAATTACCACAACAAGGAGATCAAAGGAACCCAAAAAGTATCTTAATCAGTAGTCATCTGACTTATTTGTCATATGAAGATAAATGGATGCCAAAGGCAACACTGTATTAGACCTTGTTTGCAAACATTTTTCCCCCTTTAAATTAGATAACTTTTTTCTTGGTGATTTATTGATACTTAAAATTGTATTTATTTTATAATAGAAATTATAAAATATATATTTATAATTATAGTTATAATATATGATTATGTGGGTTACTCTATTTTTAGGACAATTTAGCACACCAAATTACTATTTGTTGAGTCTCATATTTCTGTGTGCATAATTTCAGAGTGCTTGCCTCTCACAGCCTTGGATGAAGAACCTGGTCTCTTGAGAGCAGATCCTTCTTTATCTTTCCTCTGATAATTGATTATAAGCTGTACCATTTCATAAAACAAAGAGAAATAGTGGAAGATAAAACCTGTCTGAAGAATACATGGAAGATATCCAACTAAGCAAAAGCATCCCCAGGGCATTTAGGATGAAAATGGTAGAAAGTCTACAAACAAAAGAAAAATGGAAAAGATTTTCAAAAGTCATTTTAACAAACTGATTATTCCATCAAAGATAGTAAAACCAGTACACTTGGATCTTAGCACCATAGTCCCTTAGGTGCTTATAAAGGAAGTATAAATGGCACCAAAGAAAACAAAGATAGGAAAATCAGTTGGATTGCACCAACTAGTGGAGATCCATGCTGAGGATCATACAATGAAGTGGGCATTGAAGGACTGATATATAGCAGTTTACCTATATTTTAGCAAAGCATTTGACAAAGTCTTTCCTGCTATTCTGCTGTTTTCCAGAATCTTTTCAATGGTGGGATATAGGCTACATGAAATTGGAGTTGGATAGTTCAGAATTGGTTGAATGTTCAGTCACAAAGAGCAGTCATTAATGGTTCAATTTCAATTTAGAAAGTCTCCAGTAGAGTTCTCCCCGAGTTTGGAATCAATCCTGTGCTTTTTAACATTTTTTATCAATGAGTTGGTTAGAGGGATGGTTAACATGCTTATTGAGAAAATGAATGTCTGTTAATTTAAAAAACTGAATTAAAAAGTTAAGTCTATTGTAAATATGTACTACAAAAGACCTTCAGCTATACTTTTCCCCCTTATCCTTTCTCCTTCCCAACCCTCCTCCAGCCTCAGCTAAGATTTTCCTCCAGGTCTCATTATTTTTCTTTCTTTTTCACTCTGCATTAATAGCTAACAGCATTTTCCTTCTTTATCCTGCTGCTTAAGAGCTCTCGAAAGAAGCTTGGTTCATCTTCCAGAGGTTTTTTTTTGGAGGGGTTGGTTCCCTAAAAGATTTCATCTGGTACATACAACGGATGGCTTATTCCATCACACTGGTTAGATTTTCTTCCTCTGGATGCATTTAATGCCATGTCACATTTCAGTTTGTATTTCTGTTATTGGACGTGGCATTGCCTTATGTAAGGGGCAATGCTAGTGTAGCCATAAAGGCAGGGAATAAATTAAGCTGGTAAATTTAATAAGGCAACAACAGAAAAAGTCCATCACAGCAGCAATAAAATATTGCCATAGTTCTAATCAGATAGAAAGTAAGGTAAATGGACCCTCAGTGATCTCTATAGCAATATGTAAAAGCTTCAAAATATTACTTTCTGCTTTCCCTTCCCTTCAAGCACAATTCCTTACCTTTGCGTGAAATTTTATTCTTAAATGATTTGTGTTGATTTATTTATAGACAGAGAAAAATATTGTTCCTTTTTTTCTACCTATTCATTTTTAGGAAAGTGTAGGGAAAGTGAATTGTGTTTAGTTCTGTGAAACTCCATTCTAAGATACCTCCTGATTGCTTGAGAGCTCACTAGATGTATCTAGTCCCAGACCCTTGACCATGCTTTACACCAACCATCTTCCTGCCATGCCCTGCTGCTGTATATTCCTAACTGAAACCAGAGACCATGCCTTGGAGGAGTTAAGTCATTCAACTGTGGGACTTTGTCTCTGGAGTCAGGGATGTACTGGTAAATGTTTAACTACTAGTTCTCCAAAAACAAAGAAGAAGAAGAAGAAGAAGAAGAAGAAGAAGAAGAAGAAGAAGAA